>NW_025334028.1:13022500-13577500 GCF_019186645.2 Phyllostomus hastatus
GGATGGAGGGGGAGGGTGCAGTTGGTCTCCATGCTCTTGGATAAAAGACATTTGACTACCAATTGATTTTGTGATTTCAGCTCTCTCTGTCCCAGCAGTTAAATAGGTCTGATCTTCTGTAGTTCACACTTATAATTCACAAAGTTAGGACTGAAATGTCTGCTGTTGACTTCAAAGTTAAATTTGAGAGAGCTTTGGAGAGGAGGTGCAAATGGAACTTTAGTATGTGATACTGCAGCTGGGCCACAGTTCAGCTGAAAAACTACAATGGAGCCTGTGTCCTAGGAGTGAGAACTTCAAATATGTTCCATCACAGGCTCACAACTTAATTAAGAAAAATTACTGTCCATCAGCAATACCATCTTAAAGATGATGGATATGCTTATCAGGAACAAACACAAACGCACCTCATGAAAGAATGGGAATTGGGGGGAGAAGGAGGCACTTCCGTGTCATCCAGGTATTGCCTACTCTGCCCGTAAGCGTAGAACCGAGGAGAGAGCATGGGGTCGCTGTCTTCATCCAGAAGCTGGCGGATGAGGCGCCCGGCCTGCGGGGAGAGGCGTGCTTCATCAGAGTCCATGTTCTCCTGCTGCCATGAGGACAAAGCAGGCGTGGGCTCTGGAAAATAATGAGGGTAAGAGGTCAGCCTGTTTTTTTTTGTTTGTTTTTAAAGATTTTATTTATTTATTTATTTTTAGAGAGAGAAGGGAGGGAGAAAGAGAGAGAGAGAGAGAAATATCAATGTGCAGTTGCTGGGGGCTGTGGCCTGCAACCCAGGCATGTGCCCTGACTGGGAACCAAACCTGCGATACTTTGGTTCGCAGCCCACGCTCAATCCACTGAGCTATGCCAACCAGGGCAGCACTGTTCTTTAAAGCATAATTGTTTGCCAAGTTTTCTGAAAGTATTAGGAGACACTGAATTTAGGAGGCCCCCAGTGGTTTCTCATTTTAGTTTTAAGATTCAAATTAGGGACAGTATACCCCAACCAGAATCTCCAAATTATCTGGCTGTTATCATGTACCTTCTATCTCCATCCTCACTTGCTTTCAAAAGAGAATTTCCTAGGGCTGCCCTGAGGAACAGCATTGAAGGAGGCATGCCAACAGTGTAGGTTTCCAACTCCCCACTGCTGATCACGGACAAGAACTTGTCCACTTGAAGGCATTATGCAAAAGAAATGCCAATGTGTCAGGCAGGGAGAGACTCAGCATCCCAGCTATCCATTCATTAATGTACAGAACTCCAGCGAAGGCATTGCATTAATTATGTGTGAGGCTGCACCTTCTGTTGAGGTTTAGTAGGCTGTTTTGTGAGCTTCAGCTTAGTGCGTTGGGATGAGCATGTTTGAGATGCATGTTTTGCAGCTGAAAGTTTAGAAGCTGCTCAAGAGTACAGTTAAAGTAAGATGCATATATAAATTAGTCAAAAAGAGAAAAGAACATCTTACAGAGGACAGATCTGTATAAATTATCTCAGATACTCTTTAAGAAAAAAAAATACTGAGCACAAAATCCTGATGTGTGATTTTGGGGAAGAATAGGGTGATATTTATTTCTCTTTCCTGCAAGACCCACTTCAGTATATTCCTTTCCTTATTTAAAAAAATCCCATCCAACATTTTAAAGCTAGATCTCAGATGATGTAGGGCACTTCATTTCTAATATTCTGTACATTAGTTACACTTTCAATACATTTGTGGATTACTATGATTTACACAAGACTAGGATTTGGCCATGATTTTAAATTCTGAGATTCCCACAGTTTGAATCATGAAACAGTTGCTCCTTCAGCTATCAAAGTATTCATAAAATCTACAAAATGATCTTAAACAAGTGCTTACTCAGTATTTAAAAAGATCATGCTATAATCATAGAATATTAGAGCCGGTTGAAACTGCATACAACATCTAATCTAGTGATTGTTCAGCCTGGCTGCACATCGGAGTCCCACAGGGGCATATAAGCAGCTCCTGCTGTACAGGTCCTCACCCCGCCAACCACACAGGGTTTTTAGATGAGGGCACAGATATAAACACACACACACACACACACACCAGCTGTACCAGTGATATTAAATGCAACCAGTTTTGAAAACCATTGATTCAACTCAACAGATTACAGATAAGGAAACTGAAACCCAGAGCAAATACCTAATCAATGACAACAGCTGGGACTAGAAACTAAATCTCCTGACTCCAGGACAGTGCTTTAATTTAGAATGTGCCAGGTGCTTCAATAACAAGAATGACTGTCTGAAATTTTTGAAGACCCCACTGTGTAGCAAGAGAGATAAGCACATTAATGAAAAAAAATTAACCTCATGTGGAATGAGGTCCATAGGTTCTCAAGATTAAAAGAGACTCAAGTTATCTGGGAACACAGATGATAATATAAATATTTTGAAAACAATGAAAGTAGAGTTGAAGACAGACTTGCCTACTGAGTCTCAAAAAGTGGCAGAGAAAGTTTTGGTACATCAATTTGGCTGCACCTGGAGATGCACACAGAGGAGTTGTTTCATCGTTTGTATAAAGCTATCTGCTGGCCCCTCCTCAGAGTCAGCCCCTCCTCAGAGTCAGGGCTCAGAGAGGAGAGGCTCAGAACTGCCGACCTAAGGGTCAAAAATGGATGGCAAAGGGAGGGGAGGAGAGGGAGAGTGGAAAGTAATCCCTAAAAAAATGGTCAAGATGTAGTGTTAAGCTGCAGTAAATGGAACTATTAAGCACCAGACTGCATCTTTTATTTCATATTTCATAAAACAGCAGTAATTTTCCATGAGGACTAAAGTTAATGGAGCTGAGACAGTGAAAGGGTTAAGGTGGTTTGAACAGAAATGCAGCAGGCAATAACCTCCCTTCAGAGGGGCAAAGGAGCAGAATGCCCGGGGAGAGGGCAGGGTGGCTTATCGGGACAGCGAGCAGCGACAAACAAAGTATGGTGTTGACATTGGCATGAGGGTGTGCTGGCTAGTTTGACATTTCTGCTCAGCAAAACTTAATTTGAAAACGCTAAGACCCTGAAGCCCTTTAAATTGTCCAAATCTAGCATAGGATCTCTTTAAAAATGTCACAACTAATCTTTGAGTTTTTCTACCGTGCCGTCTGTTTATAAGACAAGTGCGTGTGACTATTCACCAAACACGTCTCCCATAAAAGATATATTGTGATCCTGAATTAACCATAAAATACTAATCGCAGAATGTAATCATGGCTGTTTGATGCTTTGTGGCTCCCATAGGACCTCGCATCTTACTCCTTTGGTTAGCACGGCTGTGTTTGGTGGCTCCGCTGTCCACCGACCACTTCACTGACAAAAACCTCAAATGTGTCACTTTCCAATGCCACAGTGGTGTGTGTGAAACGGGCAGTTAGAGGAGTTCTAGCTTATGGGTGACATTTTCTCTCACAGCATATAGTTAGCATGGATAAATTTACTTATTTAAAACATGAGAAAGGTTCAATTCCCAGCCAGGGCACATGCCTGGGTTGCAGGCCACGGCCCTCAGCAACCACACATTGATGTTTCTGTCTCTCTTTCTTTCTCCCTTCCCTCTCTAAAAATAAATAAATAAAATCTTAAAAAAATGAGAAATGGGAAACCATCAAGTATTTCAATTTTAACAAAATAAAAAGGCATGTTTTATTACGTATCTTCATGTAGAACATAGGTGAAGTTCTGACCTATGCAACATGAAAGGCTTATATGATTTCTCCTTCTTCTCTGTTTGCTTTTACTCTATACAGTCTTACAGCTTAAAGCTCCCATTCAAAAGAGTTACAAAATTACAGGTAATGCATAGTTCAATATGACTGAACAATCAATAAAACCAATTGTTCCTGTTTTACTTTGAAATGATCTAAAAATATAAGGCCGTCTCGTGTTTTGATAGTTGGCTCTCAAATACAAAGACGAGAAAGAAGCAAGAGAACAGCGTGGTGCACGATGCTGTGCGCAATCGCACAGCCAGCGACAGCCAGTTCTGAGGATGTATTTACTGACAATTCCCAGTTACTGGTTTGAGAAACACTTTATATTTTAACCAGTAATTCTAGAGAAACAAAACAGACAAGGATATTGTCAGAAATTTTTTTCAAGAGAAAATAGAAAAGATTTGAGGCTTAAAATTGTGTTTTCCTCATAAAGAACCACATAAAATAAACGTGTCTTCATATCTAGACCAGAATTCCCTGGCTGCAATGATTTTGATTTTAGCCGTGTGTCTTGTCTCAGAGAGCTCTGCATATAAGTATGGCACGTCTCTCTATTAAAAATTAATCTGCCCAGGTCAGCTGACATCATAGCAGGTCAGAGATGACAGAGGTAAAGGCTGCATGCTTGCTACCTGAGTAATAAAAAAAGAGTAGATCTTGGGGGAATTCCAGTTCAGACAGTGCAGTGCACATGGAAATAAAGGGAGTTCACGGCAAAAGAGGGGACAGAGCTGTGACTAATGCCGACGCGTCACTGGGACACAGCTACTGACAGCTCAGCAGGATGGATCCATTCCCTTTACTAAAGAAAACTGGCTACTGAGATGACTTATTTCTACTAAATCTGCACAGAATTAAGGGAGCTGAGGATTTCCACATCTAATTTCCAACTCCATGTCACTTAGTGTCATCACTACTTAATGTCACCATACTGGGTTCAAGTGCTCGAAGCTGCTGCACAGCCCAGACAGACGGAGACGGCAGCCCGTGTGTGGAGGTCTTTACTGGGGGACACTGTCATAACGGTGTTTTTTGGTGTTCCAAAATTCACTCTTAGAACATTGGTAGTCCTATTAAATTGTTCAAATAGTCTTGCACACTGTCAGAGTTAGAAAGAACCTTGTCAACTTTATCAATCCACATTTAACCCTTCATTTTCATATATCTGCATTACCCCTATTTACCAATTTAGTTAGCAGGCCCACAATAGCCTCATTTAAGTAATTAATAAATGTGTGAGCCATAACAGGGCTGAGGACTTACTGGCTTTGACTCATCCATCTGCACGTGACTAATGCCCATGCGTCATTTAAATAGAGCTGCTTCACCAGCTACTCATTCTCTGTTCTCCCTGCCTGTCTCGCATCCCTTCTACATCCCTGACAAGGCTGTCACCAGTCCCCGCTTCCCTAGCCCAGAGTGGGGAAGAGAGGAAGAAAGGAAGAAAGGAAGGAGGTGGGGGGGGGAGAGAGGGGGAGAGAGAGAGAAAGAGAGAGAGAGAGAGAGAGAGAGAGAGAGAGAGAGAGAGAGAGAGAGACACACACAAAGGGAGGGAGAGAGGGAGGAAGAGAGGAAGAGAGAGAGAGAGAGAGAGAGAGAGAGAGAGAGAGAGAGAGAGAGAGAGAATGATTAGTCCTTGTTGAATCTGTGGGGGACCGACCTAGTAATTACTGATGGCCGTGCTCAGAGCCATCCATGGTCATTACGTAGAAATGGGCTCTAGTTTCCAAGGGGGCAAACTTGGGCTGTTTTTCCTAGAACTATACTTGGAAACATTTATGGAAGACAGTAATAACATCAACTAACATTTACGCAGTGATTTCTATGTGCCTGCATTGTGCTGAGCACTTTGCATATATTAGTTCATTTAATCCTTGCAACAAACTTACTTAGTAGATACCACTATATCTATTATTTATTATTATTGACTGTATGCCTATTTAAAGATGGTAAGTTGAGGCCAAAACTGAGACATGTTTACTAACAATGTTGGTTAAGTAGTGGAGCCAGGATTTGAACCCAGGATGAGTTTGGGGCTCTTGACCTTAATTGTCCACTGCCTGCCAGGATACCTAACTGGCACTGCTTAGAAAGAGGCATCCAGAGAGAAATTGGGAGACTTTGTTATCTTGAATCATTATTTTGCCTCTTTTGGTCTCTGTTTTCTTATCTGTATAATGGGAAGTTTTAATTGGAAGATCTTTAAGATTCCTTGCTTCTTCTCTATCATTCTTTTAGAGAATTTTCTTTCCAAAGTTGCTTTCAATAAGCAGGACATGATGAATAAGATATATAGAGTGTTTTATGCCCTTAAAAATGTTCCTTTTTAAATTTATTGATATGAAAGAGAGGGGAGAGGAGAGAAAGAAACACTAAAAAACACCGATTTGTTGTTCTACTTATTTATGAATTCATTGGTTGATACTTGTATGTACCCGGACCAGGGATCGAACCTGCAAACTTGGTATATCAGGATGATGCTCTAACCAACTGAGCTACCCAGCCAGGGCCTAAAAAACGTTCTTTTAAAATTAATTTTACCAGGACAAATCTAACAGAGTGGCTTACTGTTTAGGTCTCAGTTCTTCCACAAACGGATTCCCCCAAATCCACACAAATTGGTTGATTAGGAACATTCCAATTATACAACTTTGATGGGCTTTAAATAAAGGATAGTATATGTGATTTATTTTTTTAACTCTGGAGAGTGGAAATAACAATAGTGATGATGGTAGTGACGATGATGATGTTATGTGGGCAGTCAAATAACGTGCCCTAATACAGAGCTATCTGTGGGGTAGGTGTGTGTTATTCATTGTCAACAAGCCTGATTAGACTCAAATCCTACATCCACTTTGACAGGGTCCCACCCTAGGTAGCCTATGGAAGCTACTCATTAATTTCTTCACTTTCTGTTTCCCTGGTACAACATGCTCTAGAAACCAGAGCACGCCAGCTCCACACGGGAGCGCACAGCACATGGCTGGCGCCAGCGGGTGCCCAGGGAGCCTGTCTCCCCCGATACTCTACAATCCTCAGGAATGAGGGCTGTGAATTATGATGTGGGGACAGGAAACAAACAAGCAAACCAAGAAGAGGGGTCACTCCAAGGATGGCTTGGAGACTGGTGGTGGGGCCTTACAGGTGAATGTTGGTTTGCATGGTTCTCATAGCTGTTACTTCCATTTATACATCTGTTGCACTGATTTCACATTCATGGTTTAAATTGGTGCAAAGTGTACTCCTTATTGGAAAGTCACATTTTGTTTGTTTCTCACTGAAGCTATAAAAAAAAAATGATGTTTTAGTGATTGGATTTATTGCTCTCACTTAACTACACTTCATGCAAAAATTTCTTTATTGTGACTATACTTACAGCTATGTTACTGCTATAATGTAATTTGGAATTTAAAATAAATACATGATAAAAAATGGCCACTGAGAGCAGTAACCAAATGATCATAATAACCTTGAAATGAATCTATGTAGGTTTTTAAGATATGTAAGTTCAATGGCAAATGTAGTAATTGGTAAAAAAACACATTAAAGCATGTCGTTTCATAAATTACATGGATAACACAATTTACATTCACAAATCTATTGAAATGTATTTTTCCCCAATAAGGTTTTTCTTTATTCCATTTAGTTTCCCAATACAAAATAAAATGTTGGTGCTCTCATGTTACTATTATTTATCTGGCAGAAAGTTCTTTATACTAAGTAATTAAATGGTTTTAACAAAATTGTAAGTTAACTTTCAACCACTCTGGAGAAAATTTTCAGCTGTATAAAATTGCCTTTTTAACTGTTTTGACAAAGATTATAAATTTTTAATTAAACAAGATAAAAGTAATCAGTTAATTTTAGAAGGAAGAAGAAGAATCTACATTCCTTTTATAGTGACTAAATAATCAAGATAATGGAGCTAATTTGAATTCTGACTAAAATCCTACTTTTTATCTAGAGCTTCATGTTAGCTCACACATTGCAAGGAGACCATACTTTTGAAACCCAAACACAGCATTTGTTTTGACTCCTGGTTTTTCCTTTTATTTGGGGGACAGTGCATACTATGGTGCTATATTTCTGAGGGGAGGTGATGTTTATAATGTATGAATTAAAAACAGATTTGATTATTTCAAACCACACAAAAGAAGAACAACAGATCACTACCAGCAATGTATTAATTAAAAACAAAACAAACAACAAAAAACCCTTCATTCCACCCCCGCCCCCCCCCTCCCCCCACACACACACACACACTCAGTGAGTCTATCATGATCTGGGAAGATCTGACAAAACCTCAGCCCCATTGTCTAAGTACATGAGAAGAACTAGAACATGAAGCTTTGATTGAAAAGAGGAAAAACTGGAATAAAAAACAGCTTTCCCTTCACTAAGCCCTGGGTGCCAGGAATTGCTGTTTTTCACCTTGTGGTCTTTTTAGATCATCTTTTAGTTCCTCATCTAAGATCATTACCATAATGAGCACTTTTTGTTTAAAAAACGGAGGGGAGGAGAGAAAACAAGGAAATCCAGGCACTTTTGAAGAAGACTGCTTTTTCATAGTCGTGACTCTCTGCTAAGTCATTGTGTTAAGCACGCTGCTGCTCTGAACTCAGGAGCATGATTCCTCCCTCTCTGCAGCCATCAAACACACGCTGCAGAGGGGCAGATGGGCGTTTATTTTGGATACACACTGACATGTGTTTGGATGCGGACACATGGATAGTGAAAGAATAGCAGCTCGATGAAACTGTTCCAGCGCCCTTCCCAAAATATGGCTTTGACATGATTAGGATACCCTCTTCTTCCTTACAAGTATATTTCTAGTGTTTTCACTGAAAATCTCTAGAAAAACCAATCTAAAACACCATATCACAGGCATTCAATTAGAAGCATTTTATTCAGTCTTCTCTTTAATAAGCAAATCCCTTATGTTTGCTAACCTGCATTTTAAAAAGCCTATCCATAAAAACAGAAGCAAAGCAAACCAAAATAGCCTTGAAAAATGGGAGGGAGATTTAATGAAGAAGGTCAACGGCCAGTGTGTAGTGTGGGGGCCATCGGTTATACTGAGATGGAATCCTGAATGCACAGGAGTTCCTTAAGAGCCTGCTTGGTGCTGCTAGAGAGAAAATGCGTACACACAGCAGCAGTCCTGGTGAATTACAAAGAAAAAAAGGGACTGCAAGGTGACAATATGATAAAGGGCAAGCACATTTTCTTTCTCAGACTGCAATTACTCTTGGCAGCACTTAACATGACACATCGCTGTGCCAGGGAAAGGATTTTCGGTCATTTAGAAACGTAATTACTTCTGCAAGCATAGCTGTCACTCTCCCCCACACATGAGTGCACTTACATGCCTCTCGTCTATGCTAATTTATATATGCGCTTCCATAATTAAATCATCCTGGTGTCGGAAGAGCCTACCTGCCCAGCTTTTCTCATCGCACAATGTGGTCAGGTCCAGCTGCGGAACTTCCGAGACAAAGCTCTCCTGCTGGGCGTCGGCATCTGGAGTCCTCTGCAGTTTGGTGTCAGGTATGCCGGGGTGCTCCTGGATCTTCATTGTGGGGCTCTGCAACAACAGCACAATGTCCCCAAATATCTACTGCTCACCAAACCCCAAAAATGTCTGCAGCAATTCCACTCTGTCCAGATGAAACCTCCAAAGCCAGAGCTGCTGATGCACCCAGCACAGAAATCAAAATCATAGCCTGAGGCCCCCTGGACAGTAGCTGGCCACTTGCATGCACGAAGCGACAGTCCATCTGCGCTCCTTTAACTTTTCTTCTGTGAGAAAATGATTTCCGAGGGCTGCTCCTCCTGACAACTGCATGCAGCTGACAGTCTTGATGATTACTGATTGGGGCCAGGAATGAGGGAAGGCAGTTTGTGTTTCCTTAAAGGAGCATGGCTCTCCAGACTGTAAACAACAGCCATCCCGCTCCTGCTGCTGCTACAGCTGTGGAAGCAACATGGTGTCTGTCCTCTGCACGCAGACTTCTTTGCCCCTTGGGTAAACAGTCCCGCAAGGCCAGGAGCAGAGAGGCTGGGGTGCGCGTGCTCTCCCGCTGGCCCTGCAGACTGAGATCAATTAAGCGGAGCTCACTGCACATTCCCAGATTTCCTGTGGTTGTTTTCTCCCTGAATGCGGGGAGGACAGACTATTTATGGAGGAGCTCTGGGTATTAAAGCATTGTTGCGCAAATTTAAACAGCACAGAGGTTTGGCATCTTATCTCAGCTAGCAGTAAGAAATACAGACTCTGGAAATGAGCCAGAGTTACACAAGGAGCACGACTTAGTTTTTATTTTTTACATTAAAAGCCAAGAGATGGCAAGTCATAATTTATATCTAACAAATATGCAACTGGCACTTGTTTCCTGTGTACTCATCTACTCTGAGTATTAAATTCTCGGCTATGCTTGGTTTTGTTCATTGATGGCAACTGTACACCAGGCTAAGATAGGAAAACCCTCCTCCAAAGGCGATTTTAGCTAAGTGATTTTATGTTCTAAAAATTGCATTGAAATTAATTTTTTACCTTGATCTCTTGATATTTTATGAACTCAAACACTGTCGCTCTCCCCTCTTTCATAACCTTATAAACAAAAGTGTTTGCTAAAATAGATTTCTCAAGTAGCACTTACCTGTCCCAAAGATTTTCTTTGAGAATAACTGGAAATTTATTTTAGCAAATATACCATCATTAAATGGAAAAGACAAAAACATCTGGAAGTCATAAATGATTCCATAATGAGACATGTTCTTATGCTTAAAATAAAGCACTACTAAGATTCCCAGCTACTTTTACTAGCTATTCAACCCACTTTAATATCCCCAGGGGAATAGACAGGGCTTTTACTATTATAGTTCCATGAAATGATGCACAAGAACTGGCATTTCTTCACATTTGGAATAAAATGAAGTATCATCAATCAGTTTATAATGAGCTACCAAAGTCAGATAGGAATTCCAAACAAACCTGAGACTTCAAGGCACTTTAAACATGCTGTTTGTCTATTGGAGGAAAAATCTGAGAGTATGCATTTATACTACAAGAATTATTTGTTCCTTGGGCTGAATCCTAAGTGAACCAGGACTGAGTGACCAAATCTGATGCTCATCTTTTTAAAAATTACAGGGTCAATCCTGTGTGTGTGTGTGTGTGTGTGTGTGTGTGTGTGTGTGTGTATGTGTGTGTGTTAGAATCTGCATATAGCAAATAAGCATTTTCTTAATTAAGATTTATAACACTGTTATACTTAGAGACATAAAAAAGGTAAGAATACAGGAGACATTGCAAGTTTGGCACTTTGTTCACGAGGAACATAATATGAGCTGTTGGTGCTGCAGAGCAGTGGAACAGAAGTGGATTTTGCTCACATGCAGGCCTGGGTTTGAAGTGTTATGGACATTCCAGCCAGAGCTTGGTGCTCTGGTTGGGCCCCTTACTTCTCTGAGCCTCCATTTTCTAGTTTACATATAAAATGCCCATCACACTAATCTTGCAAAGTTCCTGATAAGGTCTGAGAGGAGGTATGGAAGGCCTCTAGTATGGTGCCTCAAGAGACACACAAATGGAAGCCATCATTCTTTTCATTATTATTGGCACCATATGGAGAGAAGTAAAATGTTGCCACATCTCATCTCAAAATGCTAGAGAAAGGAGTGGGGAAGAGGCATATACAATCACAATTTGAGATGAAATACGCTACAAGAAGGGTGGAGCAGAATTTTAGATACATTATAAAAAAATTAGAGAAAAGGACCACTTGTGTTCCTGTCAGCAACAGCAATTTCTATCTGGGCACAGATGGTGTGGGTGAGAGAGGTTGGGGGGGAGGGTCAAGTGCAGAGGCAGGCATGACAGCAGGACACTCTTGGTCACAGCAAAAGAAGAGGTTCTCTTCGGTTCACCCTGGTGGCCAGCCCTTGGGGTGAGGCCTGGGGGTGGCAGCAGCAAGGATGGACTGAGCAAGCTCTTGTATGCTGGGCTAAGTTTGGATTTTATCCTGTAGTAGAAGATGGAAAGCCACTGAAAGATTTTAAATACAGAGTAATAATGGCAAAATATGTGTTTCCAGGCTGATGCCCTGCAGAGGGGAATGGATGCTGGGAGGCCAGGGAGCTATGCTGCGCAGACAGCCGGGTTCTCTCCCAAACCCGTCACTGGCTCTGCTCCCTGCAGGGTCTGTGTCCTCTCAGGACACTCAGGAGTCCTGTGGCACTTGACAAGACATGTAAAATCCTGAGATGCCACATATATACAAATTAATGTAAAATGCATACTTTTATGATTGCTACATCTGAATTAGCACCAATTTCAAAGAAAATTAAAAGTAGAAAATTTTAAATTGTCTTTCTACAAAACACATGAATGAAAAATTTTTTAATTTTATTTTTAGAGAGAGGGCAAGGGAGGGAGAAAGAGGGCAAGAAATATCAATGTGAAAGAGAAACACTGATTGGTTGCCTTCTGTACAATAATGAGGGGGCTGAACCCACAACCCAGGCATATACCCTGACTGGGAATTGAACCGGTGAGCTTTTGGTTCAAGGAACAATGCTCAACCAACTTAGCCACACAGGCTGGGCCATTCAAAATGCATGAATTTTTATTTATTCCTTCAATAACATGGTTTTGGGCACCCACTCTATGCTGGGCTCTGGGTGAGACATGCAAGCTTCCTGTACTGAGAGAGCTGACATTCAGTGGAACATGTTCAAGTATATTCAGTGAAGTTCTGAGGACAGCCAATTTTGCTGTGATAAAGTCTGGGAGTCAGGTATGTGGGAGAAGGAGTGAGTACCGCTCTGGGTAGGATGTTGTAAGACATAACCTGTGTAAGATTCTACTATTTTAACAAAGAGAAGGAGGTCAAAACTTTACTACTGTATTTAAAAGTAATTTGTCACATATTATATACATATAATAAGGCTGTCCATTATATGTCAGGTGCTTGAGATATGAAGATAAAATTTATTTACTCATTCATTTAAGAAATAATTTTTGTTCAGTGGACAAAATAAGGTCTCTGTCCTAATAAATCATACAGAAGGGGACAGTTAATAAAGAAAAAAATGTCAGGTAGTAATACGGACTATGGAGAAAAATAAAGCAGGGTAAGGAGGATGGTGGAGGTAGGGCCACGGTCTCCTGTTTTGTAGTGGGTGGTCAGAGAAGTACTTTCCAATAAGGTGACACAGGAGCAGAGACATGAAAGAAACGAGTGAGTGCACCTTCTGTGGATAGTGCATTCCAGGAAGCAGGAAAGCAAGGCCCCGAAGCCTTGTGTAAGGCCCCGAAGCTGGTCATTTTGTGTACGTTTGAGGACTAGCAAAGAGATCACTGTGTCTGGAGTCAGGGCCACCACACATGGGTGTTCAGTATGCTGTCTGTACTGCATATGACGGGATGTCATTCACACTAGAAACCGATGCTAACTTATAGGGGTCTCGGCCTCCTGGCTGATTTCCTACACAGCAGTGGAGAAGTCCTCCCACAGGAACCCATGCCAGCTCGCATGGCCATGGACACACTCAGCTCAGCACTCGCTCACCAGTACCTCCACGTGCTCAGCCCCACCCTGCTGGACTCTGATCAATCCCTGAGGTGGCTCTTTCACTTGCCTGCTGCTCTTAGAGGCCTGATTTCCAATTCTGGCTCCTCTGGTCTCTGAACCCAACACAGTTCTCTCACCTGTGGCTTCAGAGCGGACTCCTGGTGTGGGCCTAGGGTTGCTCAAGGGACCTAGTAATGCTGTTCAGTGGCTGCCCATGGGCAAGCATTCAGTATCTGTAGCACTGCACTAGGGAAAAACTACTCTTACTGCAAATACTAGCTTAGTCTGAGTGAGGCACCTCCCCAGATTGTTCCCCACTCTCTACTAGTGCTTATAATATAGTACTGCACTTGTTTACTGGCTTGTCTGTTTCTCCTAATAGATAATTAATGTTAAAAGTCAAGGACATTCTCAAATACCAAAATATTTTTGGTTTCAATGTCTGTTGTTTATACATCTCATAGCTTCATTAAAGCAGAGAGCACATAAAGTTAATTTCACAATTTTCAACTGAGATGTGACATGCCAAACCCCTGTCAGAATGTGGCACCACATGAAAACATGCTGAATTCTCCTGTTTTGAAATAAAAGGCTGGCTTGTAGGAGAAGCAACAGGTTATGGCAGAGAGGGGACGGGGTTTAGAGTTGGAGACATGAGTTTAAGTAACAGCTTACTAGCAGTAAGGACTTTAGTGGGGAACCCCCTTTGTACTTCAGCTTCTTTTTGCTAATACAGGAAAAAGACTTCATAAAGTTGTGAAAATTAAATGAAAAACATGTATTAAAACAGCTAGCCCATAGTAATGGTAAAAGAAATGTTATTTGCATTTATACACTATCTTCCTTTCACATTCAGTCATTTGGCAAGTGTTTACTGGACACACACTGTGTCCTAGTCTCCAGGGTGATGGGAACTAACAAGTCACCAAGAACTAGTGGTGGCAGGGATAGAAGAACTGTACCTGTGCGGTGAGGGATGTCAACTAACTTGTTGTGGCAATCATGTTGCATACCTGAAACTAATATAATGTTATATGGTAACATAGAACCTAGCATGGAAAGGAGACATTGAACATACAAGTGCCAAATGCCATGTATATTCTAAAAGAAATACCCAGTATGCTGCCGAGCAAATAGTGAGAGAGCTCACCTTGCCTGGGGCCTCACGTGATGTTCCTCACTCAGGTCAAGAAATGGTTAACTAGGTCTGTCCATCTGGTGTTTGTTAAGACGTGGCCCTGTCTTGCTAGGATGGGCTTTTTCCCTCTCCAGACTTTATTGATCCCGCTCCTTCTCCGGATTCAAATAGTTCTTTTTTTTCATCCCTTCTCCTTCCCTGCACAGGACATGGGTAACTAGCCTAGCTAACAGCTCACCAGAGCCAGGGACAACGAGATTGTAGTATGTGCTGAATAATGCCGTTCACACCAGAAGGAACCACACACTGTTAAGGAAGGACCACATGGAACCATAAACATTTACTGTTTGGCCTGAAAAAAGAGTAAAATTTTCAAAATCCATATGAATAGCAAAACTTAGTTGCCTCTTAAGACTGGATGGAGTTGGACGTGAATCTAAACAAATAAAGCTTTTTAGTTTTTCTGGTTCTAATATAACCAATAATAAAATCCTAAAGCTTCCATGAAATACATTGCAGTTAAAATAACAGACTCATCTGTTTCATAGATACTAGTTAATGAGTTTATTTCAGAATCTGTCTCAGACTTTCTCACGGCAAAATGAAGTATGCACTTAAGTTCCTGTGATCAATACTAATTCTCAGTCTTGACTAGAAGCCTTCGCTCCTTTCTCTCTCTCCTCTTTTCTTTTCTTTTTTGAAGCAGGATAAGAAAAAAGGAATAGTTTTTCATTTATTATGAATGTCTTGTTTGTTATCAAAGGTATGCTTCTAAGCTCTCCTAAGCAGTAGGCTTAGAAAGCATAAAGAATGTAGAAATATCTCGAAAGAATTTAACCTTCTTATACTACTGACATAAAATAACCTCTGCCAGATAATGTAATATGCTTTTCTGTAGTAAATAATTCTTATATTTTGCTTTTTAAACAAAGAGATTTAAGTATAAAGTTACAATTTTAATAACATGGATTTTATACCAAAGCATATTTCCAAAATAACTTATAACAATAGAATATAACTTACCAGAATGAATCAAATAGAAGCATAAGGTACAAACTCCATTTAAACAGAACTCTGAAAACTTGTATTTTCAGCAATAATTTTTAGAATCTAGAAATTGCTAGTTTTAAGGACAATCTTTCTTCCACAGCCTCAATTCCACTTGTTTTTACAGCCAGATCCTTTCAGTTCTTAATTTAGTTTAAAAATAAACAAAAGAACAAGAACTTTGGATGCTACATGCTCAGGGAACAGTGAGCTTTTTTCCCCTAAATTATATTTTATTGATTATATTATAAAAGTTGTCCAATTTCCCCCCTTTGGCCTCTTCCACTCAGCACCCCCCTACTCCCCAAGGCAATCCCCACACCATTGTCCATGTCTATGGGTCATTCGTATAAGTCTTTTGGCTATTCTATTTCCTATGCTATGCTTTACATCCCCATGGCTATTCTGTAACTACCTATTTGTACTTCTTAATTCCTTTACCTTTTTGCCCACACCCTTGACCTCCCTCCCATCCTGCAACCATCAAAACATTCTCTGTACCTATGACACTGTTTCTATTCTGCTGGTTCGCTTATTTTGTATTTTACGTTTAATTTTTAACAGAAATGTACTTATTGCTACTTTATTGTTCATATTTGTCTCCTCTTCCTTCTTCTTTCTTCTCCTCCTCCTTCTTCAGGAAGACCCCTTAACGTTTCATATAATACTTGTTTGGTGATGATGAACTCCTTTACCTTTTTCTTGTCTGGGAGCTCTTGATTTGTCCTTCCATTCTAAATGATAGCTTTGCTGGGTAGAGTAATCCTGGTTGTAGGTCCTTACTTTTCATCAAGTTGAATATTTCTTGCCAATCCCTTCTAGCCTGCAAAGTTTCTTTCGAGAAATCAGCCAATAGTCTTATGGGAGGTCCCTTGTAGGTAACTGGTTTCTCTTGCTGCTGTGAAGATTCTCTCTTTGTCCTTAACTTTTGGCATTTTAATTATGATGTGTCTTGGTGTGGGCCTCTTTGGGTTTATCCTGTTTGAGTCTCTGAGACTTACTCTATTTCCTTCACCAAATTAGAGAAGTTTTCCGTCATTATTTTTCCAAGTAGGTTTTCAATTCCTTGCTCTTTCTCTTTCTCTTCTCCTTTCATCACCCTCATGATGCAAATGTTGGAGTTGTCCCAGAGACTCCTTACTTTATCCTCATTTTTCTTTTTGGATTTTTTCTTCTTCTTGCTGTTCTGATTGGGTGTTTTTTGCTTTCTTATATTCCAAATTGCTGAGTTGATTCTTGGCTTAGTCTACTCTACTGTGGACTCCCTGTAAATTGTTCTTCATTTCAGTTACCATGTATCCTTCATTTCTGACTGGTTCTGTTTTATGGTTTCCATGACCTTTTTTATACTGTTGATGTTCTCTTTGAGTTCATCTGCTCTTCTCCTAAGTTGCTTGAGCATCCTTATAACCAGTGTTTTGAACTCTGCATCTAGTAACTTGCTTGTCTCCATTTTGCTTAGTTCTTTCTCCGGAGCTTTGTTCTGTTCTTTCATTTGGGCCACATTTCTTTGTTTCTTCACTTTGGCAGCCTCCCTGTGTTTGTTTCTATGTATCAGGTCAAACTGCTTTGACTCCATTTCTTTAGTGTGGCCCAAAGTAGTAGGTGTCCTGTAGGGTGCAGTGGCACATCCTCCCCTACCACTCAAGCTGAGTACTTGAGGTGCACCCATTGTGTGGGCTGAGTACACCCTCCTCTTGTAGTTGAACCATGATTGCTGTTAGCATGTCAATGGGAGGGATTATCCAGGCTGATCAGCTGCAAGGATTGGCTGTGACTACTGATCAACGACCTCTGAATACTGTGGAGGATCAGCTGTGCAGGGGCCCACTCCACAGAGCAGGACTTACTTCAGCAGGTCTCTGGTGCTCACTGACTCCACTCCTTGAGAATGTTACTTGTGGAGGTGGTTGGGTGGTGGTGCTGTGACATGGTCTGTAGCTGTCCACTGGGTGTGCAGGATCTGGGGCTTCCTGGGATGTATAGGCCAAAGTCAGCCACCACCTGTGTTCTGTCTGGGGCTACTTGGCATAAGCTACAAAGCAATCTGTAGGAGGCTGCTACTTGGGCTGGGATTGGAGGTGTCCCAGAGTGGCCAAACTGTAAACCAAGGCCAGCTGCAGCTAAGCCCAGGCCTGGGGCTATTCATGTGAGGTGGCTTGCTGAGGCCCGATATTGCTTGTTAAAGAGGATTTTTAAAAAATCTGAAATATGAGCAAAGACAAGCCCTTTGTATAGAAAAGCCACTGGAATCAGCTTGGGTGGGCCCCAAAGTTGGGTGGGGTAGAACCTCAGGAAATCATCAGGGTGGGGCAAACAGTGTGACTCATGTTGATGGAGACTTAGGTTGGCACCCACCTGCTGGCTCTGTGAATGGGGGAGGGCTCATAAAAGGATCAATGGCCTTTGCCAGTGGTTTCTGTAAGGGAGAAGGCTTTCCCCCAGCTCTTGCCTTGATGCCACACACGTCAGTTGCTCCCTGAATGCCTCTGGTGCCTTTCAAACTGCTGCTCTGATACTGGAGCTCAGAAGAAGTGAGTCTGAGTAAGTTTGTGTGTGAGCCCTGTACAAGGAACTGCCTGCAAATCCAGCAGTTACGATCTTCCACAGCCTCCATTCTACCTGTTTTTAGGGCCAGAAGTAATGGGGACTTATCTTCCTGACACTGGAATCCCTGAACTCCAGATATATCTCTCCCAGTTTTTATCTGCCACACATGAGTGTGAGGCCAGCTCATTCTATGTGTCTGCTCTTCCTACCAATTTTGATGTAGTTTCCTCTTTAATTTCATAGTTGTAGGATTCCCATTCAGCTTGATTTCTAGTGGTTCGGAATAGTGGTTGTTCTGTAGCTTTGTTGCAATTTGGAGGGGGTTGTGCTGGGAGTCATGTTTGCCTAGCCACTGTCTTAGCTTTCCTAGGCTGTTCCTCATGTCACATCATTCTGTGTTGGCCAAAACATATTCTATTCAAATGTGTACCTTTCTAAATGCCCAAAGAAATCATACTTTAGGTTTTGGCATTTTGAAGTGACTCTAACTTTATGTTTCGTTATCAATATGTCAGATTTTAATACACACCATTTAAACTGAGATAAAATGGAAAACAGAGAAGTCTCGTTCACCATCTGAGATCACAGCAGACTCTCTTTTTGCTTAAGATTAGTACCATAATCATAGGAAATTAAAAAGATGTGCAGCAAACGGATAAGCCCATTTTCACTTTTCAACATAGTCATTCAAAGAAAAACATTTAAAGCTCATTTAAGGCTGCAAACTGATTATTTAAAAAATACAGTTGCAGTCGTGTCTGAATTGCCTTTGAGAAGCAGACTTTCAGAAAAGCCTGTCTTTATAGAGCATTGTTTTTTAAATTTTTACTTGTTGATTTTTAAGAGAGGGGGAGGAATGGGGAGGGAGTGGAGCAGGGAGAGGAGGGAAAAAAGGAGAGAGAGCGGAAAAGCAGAGGAGGGGGGAGGGATGGAGGAACATAGAGACAGGGAGAGAGGAAAAGAAACATGTATCTGTTGTTCCACACATCCATGCATTCATTGGTTGCTTCCTGTCTGTGTCCCAAATGGTGATGGAGTCCACAGCCCAGGTGCACCAGCCTACAAACACCTGAGCTGCCCAGCCTGCAGAGCATTGCTGAGGCTGAAGGTTAGTGTTCCTCATTCTGATGGAAACACTGGTCAAAAGGAGAAAGACAAACCATCTTTCCCTAATAGATGTCATTTGTTATATCTTGCATGAATTTGAGAATTTAATAGACAATAATATTGAGGACAAAATCTGCCTTAATGGAAATTGGATACATTATCATGTAATTTTGGCATCTCAATCCGATGCTATAGACTTGAAATAAAACATTGGCTAAGCAGCATTCGAGGAGATGTAACCAAAATCTAGACTTATTTTTGTCTCTGAAATTTGGAAATTATTGTAGCATTACCAGAAAGTCCATTAACTACTTCAGTTGTATAAGTTCTAGAAAGTGCTACATATATTAAAAGGTAAACAATATCAACACACAAGAAACAGGAAGAGAGATTTCAAAATGTAAGGTGGATCTTTTCACAGCCCTTCATTAATAATAAAATATTTCCTTCAGAGAAAGAAACACATGTCTTCATGAGTAGAAACTCGATCCCACATCTTGTGGAGTGATGTCTTTTTTTCCTCTGTTGGTGCAGTTGTAAAAGAAAGATGATATGGAAAGCTAAGTCTAGATTTTAACTCACTACCTAATTTAACCTCCTAGCTGAAATTATTATGATGACAATGCTTATTAATAGCGAGCGCTGAAGGAGTGCCAACAGTGGTCTGAGCACTGACGGGTAACTGCACACATGAAAACAGCTCCGGGCACATGGAAGAAGGATTTGAGATTCTTTCCCCATGATTCGGCTACAGCCACGGGAGCCAGCCACAAAAGTACCAAGGCAAATTGAGTTCTGAATTAAGTTTGGGTGCCAGCTGGAACTTATGAGTTAATGTTATGAAGTTCAACCACAAAGGTTGCCCTGTACCCTTTTATCTCGTAAAAGATAATAGATATAAAAGAGAAGAACTGAGAAGACCTCTCTTGGAGGCTGGCAAAGCAATTTTCTTTAAAATAATGTTCAATGGCATGATAAGTAGGTGCTTGCTGTGAACAGAGGAAGAGAGCAGAGAAAGGACAAAACCAGGAAAAAAAACAACAACACTGTCATGCTCTGAAAAAAGGAGCTCAGGGACAAGAAAAGCATGCCAGCTTGTTGCCTAGGTCCCACGGAAGGCAGCTTAAAGGAGTGGAAATAAGAGATGAAAGAAGTGGCTCGGAAGCTGAACTGGCTGAGTCAGTAAGAAGCGCACACACGACGAGAACTGAATGAGAAAATGAGGAGTCCGTAGGGTAGGGAGGGGATGGCCATTGATTTCCAGCAATTTTATGTCAACTCTGACACGAATGTGCGTTTTTCTAAGAAGGGGATCCACAGCTTTCAGATGTGTGAGCAGCTAGATTACACAACTCTGTGGAGCAAGCAGCTGCAGCTGTTATTAAGTCCCAGCTCTTAGAACAGTCCCTGTACCTAGTAGGACTCAATACACTGTAAATTATTGAATTAATCCATGAGTGAATAAGGTCAATGCCAAACAAAGATTAGGAATCACTGGGTTAGAGGGAGAGTTCTATGTATAATTAATGTATCAAGAGTCAGAATCCAAGAATAGGTTGAGAAAAACTTTAACTCTTGCCAAAAAGAAAACAAGAGTGATGGTGAGGCTGGAGGCATGCGGCAGTGGCAGATGAGCTACACACATGAATGAAAGGAAGCTGAGCCAGAGCCGAGAGCCAAGAAACCCAACACTTGGGTCAGCAGGGTGATGCCCTCGAAGATAGCGGGGAAGCCAGGCAAGGAACAGAAACTGTAAGGCACATACAGCGTTAGGGAGTGAGACATATTGTCTACCCTGTTAACTTAAAATGAGACACAAAACTCAGGAAATGAATTAGATTTAATATCTCAAACTGACTTTATGTTAATTTGAAAGGTAATGAGATAATAATGCCTGTGAGAGAGCCACTGAAACTCAATGGCTATTTCAATCCCTTAAAAATGCATAAAATCATGGAAAATCAAACCAGTAGCTTTGTGTTTTTTTTGTTTGTTTTATATTATGGAAAACCTAAAGACAAATCTCCATGCTATTGAAGTTTATCTGTGCAAGTAAAATAAAAGAATTGAAAAAGCAAAAGAATAGAGTTCATATGATTTCTCAAGTAATCTTCGTCTGGTATTTACCTTTCTAACCAATCACAGCCCTGTCCCTTAATCTCATTATCCCCGCTGACAGGCTGTGCTCCCTCACTCTGCTCCCAGGAATTGCAGTCTTATAGTTGGCCACTCACCTCAAAATGCTGGGTGTGTCCACTGTCTTTTTCACTTTCTTTGCTATGAACAACAACAAAATATCATAAAATGTCAATGTGTTTGATAACAATGCTTTTCATCCACTGAAATTATGATTTACTTTATCTTAAAGGTAAGCTGAGTAGCTCTAAATAAAATTCTTATACAACCCAAAAACAAAACAAGACACAAAAGTAATCAAAACAAAACAAACACAGAAACACAAACATGAATTCGGTATTTGTCTTTTATAGCACCAGTGTAGATTTTTTATTCTAAGTATTTTTCTTGCTACAAAATACTGTTGGTAAACATATAGTCCATTAATTCTATTCTTTTTAGCTTTTATACTGCATGCTGCATTAAGTGAAAAAAATCTATTCATTGTGTCCTAAACCATGTGAGGAGAAAATTCTAAAATTACCTGTCATCAGACATCAGTTCAACATCATCAGTTCGAGCACTCTCATGAGATGGTGTGGAATTGAGATGTTCCATGTTCTGTAAAAGAAGAAGTCATTGGTTGACTGATACAAATGGTAAGAAATATGCAACAACAGACTTTCCCTTATTCAAAACAGAAAAATCAGGTAATGTGCAGATGTGATGAATTCCAGTCTTCCTATTTCTGTTTGTTTGTTAAGACCAGTAAAATTATGATAGTTTATTATACACTGCTTCCATAAAAGTATATGTTAAACTATCATTCCTTTAACAAAGATATCTAACAGCATCATAGAAATGGTCATTGTACCCTACGATGTCCTGTTAGGTAGTATCCACATTTTATAGCGAAACAGGGCAAAACCCAGATCACCAGAATATGAGGGTAGCATTAGAACTAGAACTGAGGAATCTGATCTTGAATCTACTCAGAAACTGATGTAAACATTCACTGCTTATTTAATAACTTTTCAGTTTGTATTGCTAATATGCTTTGGATAATACATACCTAAGCTATAAAATATCATGAAAAGAACGGGGTTAACTCAAGAACCTTCCTGCAACATTTAATATTAATCTTTATATTTGCTAAGATGAAAAAATGCAAATGGAAAACTTACTTTGAATAACATGTATTTCACGATGACCAAGAGGGCTTAGTGCTTATCAGGAGGCATATCTGTAAGATTTTTTGACTGCCTCTGTGAGTACCAGCCAATGCTTTCTACATACATTTCAGATGACTAAGCACAGAATAAGTAAGCAATTCCCATGAAGGAAGATTCCAAATAAGCAAACAAGAACATTTTTTTTGACATTCAGTAGACTCAAAAACATAGCTGATTTGGAGATGAGGACATGAATACCACTGAACTCAAAGATTCATATCTACATTAAAAGGCCTTTAAGCATGCCCTGGCCAATGTGGCTCAGTTGGTTGGAGCATTGTCCCTTATACCAAAAGGTTGAGGGTTCGATACCCAGTTAGGGCATATACCTGGGTTGTGGGTTTGATCCCCAGTTGAGGAGCCTATGAGAGGTAACTAATTGATGTTTTTTTCTCTCTCTTTTCCTCTGCCTCTCTCTCTAAAAGCAATGAAAAAAATGTCCTCAAGTGAAGATAAAAAAAAGGACATTAAGCACAATTCACCTACTCTGTATCATTGAAAAAACAAACACATATTGAAGCAACAAGTGTTTACCTACATATTTATAACCTCCCATTATGCAAAACCCTTTACAAAGTAAATTTGATTAATGATCACAGTAGTCCCATGAAATCTGCATATATAAAAATCTCTAAAAAATAAACATATAAATAGAGTAGGAAAAAATCTTTGGCTTGGAGGATGGATGAATTATTTTCCATTTATGTTGGTTTGAAATTCTAGAATTTCTCTAGACTTTTTAAAGTTTAAAATGTAGGCTGCATCAAAGAATAGAAACAAAGGGAGACAGCATAATCTAATTTATAATGGTGGTTCCATCATTTACCACCTGTATGACCCTACTTGACCCTCAATTCGCTCATATGGAAAATGGAGATGGTGACCGTACTCAACATAGTGTGGTCATGAGGATTAAAGTGGGATAATATGTGTAAAGCTAATATGTGTACTAGAATAATACCTGGTACATTTAATAAATATTAGTTGTTGTTACTGACATCATTATTTCTAAAACCATGAAATCCCCAAGGAAAATATTTTACTATTATTTGTTTATAGTAAGACGATGTCCCAGGAACTGAAAAGTCCACATCTGCTACTGAACTCTGATTTATATGCTTAGGTAATTCACAGTTAGATAATTTTAATAAACCTGAGAAATTAAAAAATTATGACAAGTATATTCACCTTTTTATACATCTGAAGTTTAAGTTAGAAGAGGCCTCTTTAAAATGGCTCTCTTCAAACCAAAGCAGAATTGCTCTTATTACCCGCATGTGATCTTCCTGGTAAAAAGTGATACACCTATGACAAAGAACCTTTGTTCCCACTGGTAATCTTTGATGGGTTATCAAAATCTTTAGTGTAAGATCTAGTGCAATAGTATTAGGTTATCCTAAAGTTCCGAAACATGAATTCTTAGCCAAAGCACAACCAGTTACCTTCAGAGCACTTTAAAACAGTATCAATGAAATACATTTATAATGATATGCAACTGGTTATTTCAAAAGAAATAACAATCTTTAGATTAAGGCTAAGAAATATTCAGAGAGTGAGAACAAAAAATAAACCATAATAGCATTACATAAATTTAAAGATATTTCTTTAGTTATTATACTTAGAAGATGTTAGAAGATTGACTTTTTCCTGAACAGAAAGAACCAAGATATAATTAATACAGGTTTTGAGAAATATTTTAAAAAGACAGGTATATTATATAATTGAAAGCTTTGCAATAAACAGTTAAAATGTGAGAAAGTTTAGCTCATCTCCAGGGTTAAAACA
The DNA here is from genome assembly GCF_019186645.2 of Phyllostomus hastatus. Lineage (NCBI taxonomy): Eukaryota > Metazoa > Chordata > Mammalia > Chiroptera > Phyllostomidae > Phyllostomus > Phyllostomus hastatus. The sequence continues at coordinate 13,046,765 of NW_025334028.1, forward strand.
AGTAAGTACTAACTTATTCAACATCCTCCCCACCCCACTTTAAAAAGGAATGTTTGGTCCATACACTTAAGAACTTCCCAAGGCTCTGAGTTTTTATAGATGTAAATGCCAAATGGTGACTTTCAATATTGTTCAGTATTTCTCTGTAAAACTTTATAATTCCAATTTTCAGGCTGTCCTCCACACATTTGAGACTGTTGAATATTCATGGTCTGGTTTCACTAAGGCAGCATGCAAGTACACAGTGTTCCTTTGTTAGGGTAGTTGAGGTCCCCCCCATACCTTTTGGAAACAGGAACACGTGAGGAATGTGTTACAAGTAGCAACCTACCTCCATTTTTTCTGGAGTGAAACTAACAAGGATAGTAAAGATCTATGAGTACAGGAACAGAAGTACCTATTTCCATGGGTGCAAAATGTTTTATAAATTCTGACTTCCATTCTTTGTCTAAGGTTTAGGGAGGGAAGATTAAGGTATGAAGTAGATCAGCAATTCCCCCCTTCACCGAGATGGGGGAAAGGGCAAATGGAATGTACAGGTTGTAATAATGGCTGAAATATGTGACGCTTTCACTGTATGAGAAGTACGTTACTGGACTTGCAAGTGTTAGTTGTAAATAGTACTCGTCTTAGGCGACAACACTGGCCTGATGCTTTTTGAAGGGTTTGAGCTGTTTTATGTCTAAAACTCTTTTCTAGGTGTGGTTAGAGTAGTTCATTAATGTTTTCATTTGTTAAAGGTTGAAGTTAAAAGAATTCTTACAAAAAATGTTTTCTTGAATATTTTAAATAGGTAATTTTAAGAAATAGCAAAGAACAGATTATGACTTTAAGTATAAAATAATGAAATTGCTTTTTGAATTGCATTTTTTAAAAAAAGGACAGGTAATATCTTGTTAATAATCCAGAAAATTTTGCCTCATATAAGTCCTACCAGTGATTTTCAAAATACATTGATTTGCTATAATATAAATTATTTGAACAATTTTGGGATATCAGAAGGAACTGAAATTTAAGAATCACCCTTCTAAATTCTAAAAATAACTTCAAACTTAAAAAGAGCAAAAATCTCTTAAAAAGCTTTAGCCTGTGGAATTTATTTTCAGTTCTTTCCCCTGCACTGCCTCCCCTCCCCATCCTGAATTGAAGCTAAGGCTCAAAACCTGTTTGACCACTGAAGAACTTGAAACCAGTTGGAGCAAAAACAAATTCGTCTTCTAAAACTATAAAATGCTGACAAAGCCTTTATGGAGGACACCAAAAACAAAAAAAGAAGAAGAAAAAAAAGCCTTTTCTGAATATACAAACAGCTCAGTCTGAAGGCTACATGGAATGCTGCTAGTCAAAACAGGTTCATTATTCTGACCTTGAGCTCTAAGAGAAGGTGAATAGTTAATATATTCTCATTAGTGAATGATTAGTGGCACATGTGAATTTCTTTTTGTACCCTTTTGTACATTTTATGTTTTACTGCTTCAAACTGTAGAAATTAATTCACATTCTGAAATAACGACTGGTACTGTAAGAAGGTGCCTGTGGAAGAACTCGCTAGCTACCCACCCAAATCCATCCTACTTTCCCCACAGGAATGAAGTAGCCACATGCTAGAGAACAACACGTTTCCTGGCTCCTTTACAGTGAGATATGGCCACACGGCCACCTTTTCTCTTACATGATGAGAGAAATGACATGTGTGGCTTCCAGACCTGGTTAAGAGACTAACCCACCAGGTATGTTTCATGTCTGTTCTTTTTGTGAGCTAGAACGGACATGAAAACCACCGGAGTGTTACTTGCTGAAGAGGGTGGGGAAGAGGGCCGAGAGGAGGTTTGCTGGGTCGCTGAAAAACTGTCTGGTTCTTGACTCCTCTCCTCAAACCTAAAGCCCTGCTTTGGACTGTCACAGGAGAACAAGACTTTTACTATGTTCAAGACGTTGTGTTTTGGGTCTTTTTGTTCCACAAGTTACCCATTCATTCACTCATTCCCTGCCATACCCCCCACCTCCGCAAACACATTTTCAGTGAGTGTCTGCCTGTCTGGGTGTGGGGCTGCACCAGTGACCCAGACAGGTACCTGTCCTTGCCATCCTGACCGTTGTGTTCTCGTGACTGCTCCCACTGTATGGTTTGTTACAGTGTTTATATTACCTTCATTTCTACGATAGGTTCCACCTGAATACAAATGTTAAATATTAATTGAGAAAACATAAAATTCAAGCCTAGCACATTCTTTTCTCACTCAACAGTATACAAAGAGAATGAATACTAGATGTGGGTATACACATGGTAAAATTAAAAAGTTAGAAGCTGTGGTACATTTACACAATGTACTTGGCCTTAAAAAGGAAAGAAGTCTTAACTTTTGTGGCAGCATGGATGGACCTGGAGAGTATTATGCTAAATGAAATAACCCAATCAGAGAAAGACAAGTACTATATGATGGCACTTAGATGTGGAATCTAATGAACAGACTAAACAAAATAGAAACAGACTCAATTACAGAGAACAGATTGCCAGTTATCAGAGGAGAGGGAAGTTGTGTGGGCTGGGTGAAATAAGTGAAGGGATTAAGCAAAAGAAAAGAAAAGAAAAAAAAGAAACGTCCTCACAGACCCAGACTACATGGTGGTTACCGGAGGGCAAGGAAGATGGAGACAAGTGGGAGAGGTACAGGAGGGATGAAGGGTGACAGCAACTTGACTTTGGATGGTAAACACACAATGATGCATTACAGAACTGTACATTTGAAATATTTATAATTTTTCTAACCAATGTAACCCCAATAAATTCAATAAAAATATTTTTTAAAAGTTAAGAGAATATTCACTTTTCTTATATGAGAGGTAGGCTGAGGTTAGAACACAGGGACAGACCTTTGGTGCTATGTGAGGGAGGCGGTGAGGGAAAACCATCCCAGTTCCTGCTGAAAGGGTCTTTGAATCAAAGTAATTTACTGTCAAATCCCTCCAATTGTCCACTAGGTCCCGTCCCCCATCAGTTACTCCAGAACATTGATCCTGCAATGGATCCCACTCTCTTGCATCATCATTTCTTCCTTCCTTTGGCTTAATTCATACAAATACTGTGCTATACACTGCCTTTTTAAAAGACTCTCAATCTTGAATTGTCTCCAGCTACTGTATCATTTTCCTTCATTTCCCCCTATATGCTCTTGAACTCACCTAAGGAGGCTCTTCCTCCTCTTTCCCATCAAAATAGCTCCCAGCAAATAGTAGATGTAGGCTAGCTAGATATTATAATGTTGAATTATTGGTTACTCATTATTTCAATTTCTCTCTTCTGATTTTCTCTTGACTGGGATCTAATAAGCTGTTGCCCCTATACTGTACTGGAAATTGCTAGCTGCTGTTTCTTAATCTCTTTTGCTTGTACCTTCCCTTCCACCTATCCTCTAAATGTTGTTATGTCCCAAGGCACAGTCTGTGGACCCCTTCTTTCTGCTCATTTCCTGGGGGCTAGCTCAGCCCATCTCAAAGCTTTACATACCAACCGTGTGCCAAAGACTTCCAAACTTATTTTATTTCTCCCCTCCCCTAAACTCCAGATTTGTATATATAACTGTCTAGCTGACTTTTTTACTAATAAACATCTCAAGCTGAACATATCCAAATGAAATTATTGACTTACCCCTCCAACAGTTTTCTCCATCTTAGTAAATGGCATCCCATTCTTCTAGCTACTCCAAACATCTTGGTGACGTCCTGTACCCCTCCCCTGCTTCTTCACATCCCATAGCTAACCCATTAGAGGCTCCTCTTGGTTCCACTTGAAAATACATCCACAGTCTGACTACTTCATACTACTTCCATTGCTGTCATCCTGGCCTAGATTGAGATGATGTCAATTATTTTGCTTCAGTTCTTGTCCATCCCTCATCACCCTGGGCTATTCTTCACACAGTTGCCTGAGTGATCCTTTCAAATGGCACATCAGAAAACGACTTTCTTCCCTTTAATCCTCTAATGGCTCCTAACCTCATCAGGGTAACTGCTAAAGACCTAAAAATGGCTACAAAGCCTTAATGATCATGACCTCATCTCCTGCAATGCTCTTCCCTCAACTCCGTTCCAACCACAGCAGCCTCTTCCTTAGCCTCAAAAGGCGAAGACTTACTGCCACCTTTACCTGGATAGTCTCCTCCCAGGTATCCTGATGGCTCCCTTACCTCCTTCAGGCCCCTGCACAAGTTCTATCCTCAGTGAGGCCTGACCTGAGGACCTGAATCTGTACAGTATCAATCCTTGGTCTCCCACCACTTCCTACTTTATTTATTCAGTTTCATTTCTCTCCACAGCATGTACTGCCATCTGACTATATATTTACTTGTTTCTTTTCTGTCTCATCCTTTGAAAATGTCAACTTCAAGAAAACAGAGTGTGTTTGTTCGGTCACCTCTGTGTTCCTTGTGCCTAAATAGTGCTGGTCAATAGTTTTCTGTTGTACGATTGAAGGAATGAGTAATTTTAAATCTGTGGTTCACAATGGTGGCTTCCTTACCTTATGCTGACACCACTCAGAGAATAATTGTCATGTAGTTTTGCAGGAGTTCTTGCTGAGCTGCACTGTACAGACAAAAGAGTAGATGACTCTTCTGCAGTAGCAGATAAAATGGTAAGAAGATGGCAGATGGCAGAGGCTGGAGTTGGAGAGAGATGCTGGTGGCTGTTTTGAGGTTCTAGACTACTTACAATTAGGGCCTCAGCTATGTAATAACAATGCAAAGAGAAAAGGGTGGTGCATAACACATTTTTAAAGTAGAGTCAACAAGATTTGACAAATTTTTGAAAAGTTGGAAGAAGGATTGGGGTAAAAAAAAGGAAAGGACTTAGAAAATGACGAAGAAGACAATGATCTGATGTATTCAAATGGGTATCTTGAATGAAAAAGAGATCAAAGAGGAAAAGAAAAGACAGTAAGTTTGGTTTTAACATGTTGACTTTGAAGTACTTTCTAAGGTGAACTGCAGAAAATGTCAATTAATGTTGGTTTAGAAGTCATTTGCAGAGAGGTGACATTTGGCACCATGGAAGTGGAGAAGCTCTCGGATAAAGTGCTGATGGAAAAGAGCTATGAGACAGAAGTGTGGGTAACATTTACATCAAGTATGCCTTGTGGGAAATGAGCCTACGTTGGATACAGCAAAAAAGAAAATAGTCATTGCAGTAAAAGGACAAGGAGAGGTCACAGTCGCCAGAGGCCAAGGGAGAAAGAGTTCTGAGAAAAAGGGACAAAGTATCAAGCAGCACTGGCCTCAGCGAGGCCAAGGATCTAGCAGACGTCATAGTACAAGGGTCTGAAAAGGCCAGTTTCAGCCATAGGCCCAACTAGTGATATGAAGCAAGCAGTTTCTTCAGAGAAGTGGGGGTACACTTCTGACTCCAGGGATTGATGAAAAGGTGTGAAAAGAATTGGAAATACCAAGTATAGACTGTTCAAAATATCTGATGGTAAATGAGGGAAAGATATTGAAGATCAGAGCAAAGGGAATAGAAAGGAACTTAAATATGTACTGTTTTCAGGTTTTCCTGTTCTTTAGCATATTTTGTTGCATTTAAATCTCACAAAAAACGACAGTGAGAATATTAACATCCCCGATTTTACAGATGAAGTAACTGTGGTAACTGAGGGACGTGCTCACCTGCCACAGCCAGTTAGTGACATGAAACCGGGATTCAGCTCTGATTGCAAGACTTACGCCCCTTCCTTGAACCTCACGTGCAGTTTCAGAGGGAGGACTCGGATTGAAGTTGTTTACGAGTAAGAGAGCTACTAAACTAATTTTTGTTCTTCATATAGTAAATATCTGCTATTTATAGAGTTAGTATACTCACACATGACTGTGACTATGTGAAAACAGAGGATGGAGTAAAAATTGCCTCTAATACTACCACCACCACTATAACACAAACACAATGACTTTGAGGTATACTTCCTTTCAGGTTTTTTCCCCTAGGAATGAATAATACACACACACACACACACACACACACACACACATACATACAGGCACTGTTTTCCTGCTTCATGACCTACTTTTAATATTGAGAGAGAGTTTGAGAGGATAGTGCAATCCCTCACTATTTACATGTGATCTTGAACAAGTTATTTAAACATCTTGTGCCTCATTTTCCCCATGTTTAGAATATTAATAATATGTACCTTATTGATTATTGGGGATATTAAATTGAAGATATATGCTCAGCACTTAAAACACTTGTCAAATGTTTTCTATTACATAGTCTTCAGAGCCATTCTTTTTAATTATTGCATAATATTTTATTGAATTGACATAGAGGCACAAGTGGCTACTTATCTGGTCTCCTACTTTTAAACATTTAAATTGCTTCTAATTATTCGTAATTATAGATACTCTTGTGGTGAGAAAATTAATACTTACAGTCTTTTCCATTTTTAAGATTATGTAGTAGAACAAAGCAGCATGAGTAGGATCATTGGATAAAATGCATGATTGAGTTATGGCTTTTGATTCAAACTGTTAAACTGTGCCCTAGAGAGAAAGTTTTTAGAGATAAAGACTTTTTTTTCTTGGCCAACAGAAAGGAGCCAATGGAGAAACCAATAACAGGTGTGTGTGTCCATGTCCGTATACATACATGGTGGTGGGGTGGGGAGATGGATGTAGAACATACACTTTCCAAAGACACTTCTTAACCTTAAAGGTTAACCTTTGAATTTAGAAAAGCCACTTTATCATTTGACCAGGTAAGAAAATAAAATGAGTGGAGATATAGAGAAATACTGAAGCAGGACTGCGGAAGCTTGTTGAAACACAAACCAGATGTCTTAACTCTTCAAAGTAAACCAAGAGATAAGGTTTCCTGTGAGAGAGACCGAAGGGCGCAGGCTGAGCTAGTTTGAGGAGAGAGGGACAGACTGAGACCATGGCAACAGTGACAGGGGAGAGGACTCTAATGCCACTCACTGCCACTAACTCTTGAGCTCTGAATGATCTGTTCCTCTCTTGGCCTCTGCTGGTCATGACAACATCAAGAAGTGAAAGGACCAAGGGGGCAGTGTTCACACAGCTGACAGTTCCCACATTAGACATTTCCAATCTGCAAGATGCATTTTTTTTTTTTTAGGTCTACAACATATTCTCCTCTTTGGCTGCGTTGTGGGCTGGTGAGATTCACTGTGAAATTATTACTTACTGTCTTCAGTTATTCTCCTCTCATTTTTCCTGGAAAATAGCTTTTGCTACCATCTCCGTATCAAAATTGCTCTTATTAAGTGATCTCCAGTTTGCTAATTCCAGTTGTCAAAAGTGGTCTTCCTCTTGATCAATTGACCCTCCTCCAACTCAAGATACTTGGTTCTCTTAGTTTGCAAGACAACAAACTCACCTCATTTTTCTTTTACTTCACGGGTTGCTCCTTCTTAAGTCTTTCCTATGATATGTTTTCATCTCCCCATCCTCTAAATGCTGGTCTGCCTCAGGCTCACAGTCCCCGAGGCCACTTCTCTTTTCTGTCCACACGGCTCCCTGGGCTACTCATCCAGTATACTAACTTTAAATAGCCTCTATCAGCGGATGACTCCCACACTATTATCTCTCGTCAGGATATCCTCCCTCGACTCTAGGCCCACAAATCCAGTTGCCTCCCTCTTCTTAGATATCTGATGGGCAGTTCAATCTTAACATGCCCAAAACTGAACTCATGATATTGTCCTTAAACTTCTGTCTTCTCCATTTCAGTAAATGGCAACACGAATCTTCTAGTCACTCAGGCCAAAAATGGAGTCATCTTTGACTCCTCTCCTACTTTCATACCCCGTAGGTAATGTCAGGAAATCCTGTCAATTCTACCTTCAAAATGTATCCAGAACCCATCTACTACTTCATGACTATGGCCATGTACTACTCTAGGAGGAGCCATTCTCATTTTAGTTGATGTGAACAGTGCCCCCTGGAGTAGTGCATTGTACAGCTTGCAAGGCACTATGTGCTGGCTCTAGTATCACCTGAGTTCAAACTACCATCATCTCAAATGTACACTACTGCAGTAGCTTCCTAATTTGGTTTTCCTGCTTCTGCCCACTTCCTGTCCATTCTCAATGGAGTAGTCAACCCAAATTTCAGTAGATCGGGTCACCATTCTATCTAGACCTTCCAGTGGCTTCCCATCACCCAGAGTCAAGGCAGAGCCTGACAATGACCTCTGAGGCCTTACTTATCTGCCCTCTCTTCCATTACCTCTCTCACTTTGCTCACTCTCCTTCAGCCACAATGGTGTCTTTGTAGTTTCTTGAACATTCCAGATAAATTTTTGTCTCAGGACCTTTGCCATCTGTCATTATAACATGTACTTCTGGAGCTTGCTTCCCTACTTCCTCTAGGTCTTCATACTCAAATGTCAAATTCTGGAGATGTCTTCTCTGACCACTCTATTTAAAAATGCATCCCATGCCCCTTCACAATTCCTGTCCCCATTTCCTGCTTTATTCTTCTTTCTAGTAGTTATCATTATCTAATATCTTATGTTTTACTTATTTTTCTTGATTATTGTCTGTGTCTCCTATTAGGACGTAGGGCTCCACTAGGGCAGCAATTTTTTCCCACTCTTCGTACTGTTGTATCCACAAGGTATTTCCTGGCACAGGGAAGGCATACAATTATGTACCATAAACCCCCCTCCCCCCAGCCATATAAACAGATGTTTAGTCAGGGTGTGAAGAACTTGAAGTAAAGTGGAAAAAGACTTTGAAGGAGAGTTGGGTAAAGTAAAATTAGAAGATTAAGAATAGTGTTAGTTAAGATGCACAACTTAACTTTCAGGATGTATTCTAAATACTAGTCATTGTTATGTTCTTTGGCTCTTTGCTTTGTGGTTACCTGTGAAGATTAGATTTAAAAATTCATGGAATATGAGAGTTAGAATAGGTCTTAGAGAACACCCTCACTTTAATAAATGAAGAAAGTTTTTCTTCTAAGTTGTGTTGGCAGGATTTTAAATTATTCATTGCAACAAAGACATGGTCCACTTAGCTCACTTATGTTAACATGTGACATGCACAATCCTGGAATGCGGAAACTGGCAATGAAGGTGAGGGCAAATCCTTTCACATAAATAAGACCAAAATGAAATTAGTCTCTCCCATCTACCATATTTTGCTGTGTATAACGTGCACCCATGTTTTTGTGCACATTATACCTGGGATTATTATACCCATTATTATACCCATGGTGTGTGATTATTATACCCATGTATAATGTGCAACCTATTTTTCCTTAAAAAATTTGGGAAAAAAGTATCCATTATACATGGCAAAATATGGTAAATGGTTTTAAACAAAGACTATGTCCATAGTTTTTATAATCAAACACATATTCTAAGGAATAAATGTACTTTTCCATTTTTATTAGCTATTACAATTTAGGTCACTTTGGACACTATTCCTGGTGAAAAAAATTTGTGGGTTCAGTTCAGTAAAAAGAGATTCAAACAGAGGAGTATTAATACATTCTTTTCAAAGAAGCCAAGAATCAGACTTTTTAGTCACTGTAATATTCTTTGGCAGATAAGCAAATCATGGACCAAATACAGAGCTAATAAAAGTTAGTATGATTTTTAAAAACTTACTTTCCCCTGCAAATAAAAATTAAGTCAATATTAAATACCATTTACTGTGTAATGGTTTCAGGGCTAATACTCTTTATTTGGAGAGCTGTGTCAGACAGGGGGCTGAGGTAAATGACTGCTCTCTGTCCGCTCCAGCTGATCGGTTTATTTCTAGAAACAGAGTATCAACACATTTTTGGGGAAAATAGAATAAACATGCTTTCCCTAAATTTGCATTTATGTATATTTTATTTAGGGCAAAATTGGGACCCTTTTGTGAGTACATGCAGAAACTGACAATGAAAAAAATAGGTGGCCTACAAGTTTTGCTAAGTGTATGGAGCTAAATGTGTGAACCCAGCATGGAGCCAGCCTCTGGTCAGCGACAAGGCCGATCCTGTTCTTACGCTAAACAGTAAGAATGTATATTACCTATTTTTTAAGGAATACCAGTCCATGTTATAAAATCTATCTTTAGTTTATATATTTTTGGTTACATTTTTTAAAACTAAAGAGAACTAAAAGACAGACTTTGGTTCTCACTTTCCAGAGAAACTGAAGCACACACAAAAAACGATGATGTATATTAACTTAAACCAAATAATTATTTAGTTATTGACTGAAATCACTTGTAACACTTACATATTAAATTAATGATCCTGGGCTCAGGTCTGAGTTAACTGTGTAGGAGAGTAATTGTTTTGTGTTTCTGATTAATTTGGAAGAAAATACTTCAAAGAATATAGATTTGAAAATAAATTTCTGAACATGAAGACAGCCAATCCTTTATCCCTTTGTATTTTTCTTTCAGCTTGCTTTAAGTTCATTAAAAATTGTTTTCTACATATTCATATAGACAAGAACAAATAGAATGTGGAAAAACAAGGACAAATACAAGTTATTGACAATTTTGTTCCCAAAACAAAATTTAAAAATGCTTAAAAGAATGAGACAAAAATCAGACCAATTTAAATAATATGGAAATCAAAGTGGTTCTTTCTCTGGTTCCTCTGGTAAAATATAATCTTTCTCAGTATTGGTTTTTATATTTATAAAAAAGAAATACAAGTATGTATACTTAGTAGCTCTAAGGTCTCTTCTAGACCTTGTATTTTACAATTCAGTAAAACTCACGATTGAAATTATTATTTATTTTTTACAAAGCAAGGAAAAGAAATGTGATATTTCCTAGCTGGCCACAGTAAAAATTTTATGAAATTATTTACTTACCACAAGACCATCTTGATTTTCATTGAGCTCTGAAAGTTTGGAACTGGATTTCTGACGTTTAGGTTTGCCCCTTTCTCCAATACAGCCAGAAGTATTTTCATGTAATTTTTCCACTTCCTGAGCACTCAAAATACAATCACCAAGGTCAGTGAACCCAGAAGGAATATTTTCTTTGTTGATAAGTCCCCTAGAATTGAAAGAAAATTACCTTAATTGTATTTTGAAAGGTATAAGGGACATTTTAATGACACTGCCACTGTGTCACATAGGAGTCAGAAGAGTGCCTAGAAATTCCATCTTTGATCAAAATCTGAGCAGAGTGTCACTCCTGACACCTTTTGGTGCAAAATAAATCACTGTAAAAGAGAAATTATTCCTAGAGGCAAATTGGCAAGGGCTGTACTTCTAGCAATGAACAACTTTTGTATTTGTACCAAAAGTAATTTGTATGCAAACAGGAAGACTAGTGCAAGCCTAACAATATAATTCACCCATATATATGCATATATAAACACACAATATATATGTATATATTATATACACATACACATGCACATATAAATTTTATACATTAATACAATGTATGGAGAAAATAAAAAAAGGAAATATAATATCTGTTCATCTACAATGAGACATATTGATTTACCAAATGATAAAGGCAGTTTGGCATAGTAAAAATGCATTAATATCTAAATCTTACTGTGTCAGATAATTATGGTAGAAATAGTATAATAAAAATGATGGAATACAAAGTATTTTAACTGAAATACAGGGTTGTTACTTCCCAGTGCAAGGAGTTCCAGGATGTAAGCTTATTACTAGAGGTGCTTCATGACTTAGTTTTAGAAGTAGATATAAATGTCATAATTACAGAATTTAGTTTATTTAACATTCTTGAAATAGTTTGCTTTAAGTATTTTAAACATTCCCTTTTAAGAGGTTTCCAAAAAATTAAATTACTTAGCAAAATGTTTGTCTGTCTTTTTTTCCTTAAGTGTATTTTATTGATTATGCTATTACAGTTTTACCAATTTTTTTCTCCCCTTTATCTCCCCTCCACCCTGCACCTCGCCCCCAGCATTCCCCCCCTTAGTTCATGTCCATGGGTTGTACATATAAGCTCTTAGGCATCTCCATTTCCTATAGTATTCTTAAGCTTCCCCTGTCTATTTTATGCCTACCAATTATGCTTCTTATTCCCTGTACCTTTTTACCCATTCTCCCTCCTCCCCCTTCCTGCTGATAACCTCCATGTGATCTCCATTTCTGTGATTCTGTTCCTGTTCTAGTTTGCTTAGTTTTTGTTTTGTCTTTTAGGTTCAGTTGTTGATAGTTGTGAGTTTGTTGTCATTTTACAGTTCATAGTTTTTGATCTTCTTCTATTTCTTAGATAAGTCCCTTTAACATTTCATATAATAAGGGTTTGGTGATGATGAACTCCTTCAACTTGACCTTATCTGAGAAGCACTTTATCTGCCCTTCCATTCTAAATGATAGCTTTGCTGGGTAGAGTAATCTTGGATGTAGGTCCTTGGCTTTCATGACTTTGAATACTTCTTTCCAGCCCCTTCTTGCCTGCAAGCTTTCTTTTGAGAAATCAGCTGATGGTCCTATGGGAACTCCTTTGTAGGTAACTGTCTCCTTTTCTCTTGCTGCTTTTAAGATTGGCTCCTTATCTTTAATCTTGGGTAACTTAATTTTGATGTGCCTGGGTGTGTTCCTCCTTGGGTCAAATTTCTTTGGGACTTTCTGAGCTTCCTGGACTTTATGGAAGTCTAGTTCCTTCACCAGATTGGGGAAGATCTCCTTCATTACTTGTTCAAATAAGTTTTCAATTTCTTGCTCCTCCTTTTCTCCTTCTGGCATCCCTATGATTCAGATGTTGGATTGCTTAAAGTTGTCTCAGAGATTTCTAAGCCTGTCCTCCTTTTTTTGAATTCTTATTTCTTTATTCTGTTCTGGTTGGATGTTTATTTCTTGCTTTTGTTCCAAATCGTTGATTTGAGGCCCAGGTTCCTTCCTTTCACTGTTGGTTCCCTGTATATTTTCCTTTATTTCACTTTGTATAACCTTCATTTCTTACTCCATTTTTCGACCCAGCTCAATCAATTCTGTGAACATTCTGATTACCAGTGTTTTGAACCCTATATCAGATAGGTTGTCTATCTCTTTGTGCTTTGCTCTTTTTCTGGTGTTTTGATCTGTTTTTTTTTTTTTCATTTGGGTTATATTTCTCTGTCTCAGTGCACCTATTACTGTAAGAAGCAGAGCCTTAGGTATTTGCCAGGGTGGGGCAACCCTCTTTACTGTGTTGTGGGGCTGTCTGTGGGGAAGGGGTCAGAGAAGGAACAATGTCCCTCTCTTGCTCTGTTCTAGCTCCACTTTCCAATGAATTCTCCTGTGAGACTGGGAGTTTCTCCCACCTTTGCAACCCCCACAGGATTTTACAGCTTGCTATTTTGATTCTTTAGTTTCCCGGTCAGCCAGCCCCTGCCTCACCTGCACGGTCTGCTGCCTTGCTCTGGGTCCTCTTCACCTGGCTGCCTGTCTCTGTGTCTCCTACCTACCGGTCTGGATGAGTGTTTATTTAACTCTTTGGTTGTTGAGTTCATGCAGTTTGATTTCCTGACAGTTCTGGCTGTTTATTGTTTTTAAATTGGTTGTTACACTTCTTTTGGTTGTGTGAGGAAATGAAGCATTTCTACCTACACCTCCATCCTGGCTGGTTGTTTGTCTTTTACTACATCATAGAACAAATTAAACCATCAGTGCAGCACCAGGCTCAAGAAGGCACAAATGAATGAAATTTTACCTTTCTTCATGGTATGACCCTAAAGGTACCTTCTTAAGCACCTGAAGCTATATCTTAAAATAAATGAACTCTAAAGAGTGAAATAGATGACCATATTTTACTATCCATTCAACCATATCAAAAAATGAATAACATTAAATATTTATTCTATAATCTGAATTAATATTCTGTCTTATGTGAACTATAGTGGAGCAAAATTATGAATTAATATTATCATACTACTTCCAAAGTGATATTATATTATCATCTGTGATTTTTAATATTTCATATTTAATTTAATCTTTTAAATACAACTTTTCATATAAAAACACATAGATTTAGTAAAATTACACAAAAGATATGTGCAACATTTATAAGAAAAATCCTAATGTAAAATAAGTGAAGACATCTGGGAGTGCTGACAGGGACTAACATGCCAGACAATATACTCATGCAAATATTCTCAGATAACTCCCCCTGCCATGCACTGAGAGCAGTGCCTGCTGTGGATGGTGACAGGAGTTTGTTCTGAAATTCAAAACTATTTGTTTTACTGTTTAAATTCTGTCTTCTTGTCATTCTTAATACTTTCCCTAACTCTAGGTTATAAATCCAATTATAATTTTTTAATGGAGGGGTTTTACATTTTAAAGCTGTTATAGGCTGAACTGAATTCTCCAAATTATTTGTTGCAATGCTAATCCAATGCGATTGTATTTGGAGATAGGGTCTTTAAGAAGGTAATTAAAGTTATAGGAAGTTATGAAGGTGGGGGCTTATTCTGGTAGAACAGGTGTCCTTATAAGTATAAGAAGAGGGAGAAACACCAGGAGAGCATGCACATGGAAGAAAGGCCATGTGAGGACACAGTGAGGAGGCACCATCTACAAGTTGAAAAGAGAGGCCTCATCAACCCTGTCAGCACCTTGATCTTGGACTTCCAGATTCTCAGAACTGTGAGAAAATAAATTTCTGTTGTTTAAGCTCTCTAGTTTGTGGTACTCTGTTATGGTACAAAGTTTATTTTAGAAGCTTTTGAATAGTGAATGAATGGCTGGAATAAATCCTATTCAAATAAATATATGAAAATCTGATTGTGCAGGTATGTTCATGTGGAAATCCTGTTCGCAAAGGAACGTCTTTGCTGTTGTGTGAGTCAGTGCCTCTCACCACAGGACCTATGTGAGTGTGAGGAGCATGGTACACAATTCCTTCCTTCCTGCAACATTCTGAGAGATTTCAATCATACTTGACACGGCTTACCTATGACTTGACCTTAGATCTCTGTGGCATCTCACTTTTACTATCTAGATCTCATATTTTGTTTCTTTCAGAGTTTCCTCCTTATCCCTACATATGCATTCAATGTTCCAGCAATACTGAACCATTCATTTTTCCTCTAACACAGCATGCTTCTTTTACTTTGCAGTAGGAATTCAATATAATACTTATATAATAAAAATGTCCAGTTCATCATGTTTTAGAACATTAAAACCATTTTAAAATTATGCTTTGCCTTAAAAATATTTATTATGAAATTTTCATTCATTGCAATGAACTTTCAAATACCTATCACCAAGATTCAACATTTCATGCACCCAGCAGATGGTAAATTTTTAAACTGTACCCTTTCACGTAATGAATATATTGTCTAAGTTTTTATGTTTTTATTGTAGCAAATAATAATATAAGCCTGATAACATTTCCTTATGAATTCAGACAAATAAGAAATCATGTATACTAAAATGAAGTATATATTAATCTAGTTTAACTTCTGTATTGCTTATTTCAAAAATCTGCTATGATAATTTTAGTATAGACTGTATTGACTTGTCAATCTCATCTCAAAATATGGTAACCATTAGCTTCAAGGATTTAAAAAAAATATGGCTGCAGCTCTGATTTGTTGAGAGGCAAAATAAGAGATAATAATTCAAAAAACTCCTATTTTTCAGCAGATTTTTAACCATTATATAGGGCTAACAGTTTTGAATGGAATATATAGTAAAGTATAGTAAAGTCTAACCTTAAAGTCTAGGTTAATCTCTCCTAATTTTTCAAGCAAATCCTCATGAAAATGTTAGATAAATGAGTCAATTACATAAAAGCATATATTGAGAGAAGCATGTTTACTATAAGCTATAATAATAATTTTCAATTTTCTCACAATTGATGCCACGTTAGGGCATCTCCTGGGGACATATGAAAAGACCTTCATGGGGGAAAAAGTAGGAGGTGTGGGTCTTGAGAAATAAGGGGCTCATTTTCCAAAGACCTGGAGAGCTCAGAGAAGTGGTTCAGTATAGGCTGCGAGTTGAGGAAGGAACATTAAGGAATGATAGTGACCCTGGATCAGCTTAGGAGAGAGCCTCCCTTGGCTTTGGCCAGGTAGCTCCATTGTTCTGATATGCCAAGGTTTCAGGCTCAATCCACGGTGAGCACATATACAAGATACAACTAATGAATGTGCAAATGAGTGGAACAACAAATTGATGTTTCTATTTCCGTGTCTATTAAAAAAGAGAAATAAACATCCTTGGACTTGGAAGACTGTAAGTAAATCTGCAGGACAGGTTACCCTGTGTTTCATATTGCTCTCCTGGTCTAGCTTCTACTCATTTTTGACCTTGCCCCACTGCGTTCCTCCTGTCTGTGGCCATGCATGCACCGCCACCATCACCACTGCCTGTTTCTCTCTGCTGGCCTCACTACTACTTCCAACCTTCACTGGCTATCCCTCTGTCCAAACGAAGAGAGTGGGTGAAAAGCATGATGTTGTGACACACTAAGGGTGTTTTAAAAATGCAAAGTGTTGCTGCAATTTGGCAAAAAATGAGGCAGAGGGTAAGAACAATGTTAAATGAGTAATTTGTATTTGCTGTATAAGATAATATAAGCAGTCCAGAAACTAATCATACACCTAAACACTGCCTATAAAGCTCAGACAGTAGCTAATTGAACATGTAAATCTCCTATATCACATTTTTTCTGTTTTCTATGGGGAATGTTACAGCAGTCTGTCCTCTTCACCAGCTCCAACACAAATGTTTTTTTATTTTTTAAAGTGCTGATTATCTAAACCTATTTGGCATTATATCAAAATATATGTAAATCAAACCATTATGTTTATACCTTAAACTTATACAGTGATGTATGTCCATTATTGCTCAGTAAAAATGAAAAAAAGTGCTAATGTCACTTGAAAAGCCAGTCAGTTATACTAATAATAGTGCCTTACTTCTAAAATTACAGTGTTAATACAGCACTTTAGTGATGTGCCACATGAAATTTACTTATACCATTTATCTTCTGTGTTTTCTTTAAGCAACAAGAAGTCTTTCTTTTTTTTAATAAAGATTTTGATGTAGAGTATGAGTCGAAGTAAGAAAGAATGATGGGGACTGGGATATAGTTTAGTCTTTGACATGTAATAATGAGGTCATGACAACAACTTTACATAACGCCTAAATGCTACAGCAGTAAAAATACTAACGCTTTTGTGAAAATATATGAATACTGTCTATTACATATAAATTTATCTTCCTTGACAATTTAAATCATGATTATTCAAAAATTGTTCATTTGTATTTATCAAACCTTTTAATCGAGAATAAAGTTCCTTGTAATACTATTCTTGAAATTCATGCAGTGGAAATGACTTAAAAATAAAAATAGTCATTATAACAATAAATAACTCAAGTATTTCCACTTTTAATTAAACTTAAGCTCAACCTTCCTTATACTAAAACATAATCAACCGTCAGATAGATATTAGAGAGATATTCTGGTATTTAATTAGGTCAACATAGTAGGAAAATCTGCTGGTTCATATGCTAGTTTAACAGCCAACTGAATGTTGTCTAACAAGAAAAAACCACCTCTGGACAGGCATATAGCAATTTACTCCATTTTTTCAGGATTCTTTGAAATAAGATACTCACAAAGAAGCTATGAAATGTATTAAATCAGAGGTGGCTTCCTACAACATGTCAAATTAAGACAAAACTGAAATGTTTACTCAACCACCTATGAATTTCCAAAGGTTAGCTAACTTTAGAATGGTCAAAATGAAAATTTTAAAAAATTTTAATGTTAATACTGAAATGGGAGTGACTATGACACAGTGACGAACTCAGGTGTATATTTTTGAAAGAAGAGAAAACACAAACAAGTATCACCGACATCAACTCACATGTCTCTGCCGCGTCGCACTTCATCCTGCTCCTTGGACAGGCGCCATCGCTGTCGGGCGGATGTGGTGGAAGGTGCTGGGGGTGATCTGGATTCTGAGTCCTCTGAGCTTTGGCCTCCGGAGCTATTAACATCAAAAAGATGCTGTTCTACAGCTGACCGGATAGTTCTTTCTAAGAGTCTAGTTAAAAAAAAAATACAGAATGATTCAAGCAATCAAGTTTATCCGTGATTGCCTTTAAAAATATGTGCCTATAAATAGGAAAATATTGGCATTCTAATGGAAGACCTACCACAACTTCATGAGTAAAGATAGTATATGAGGCACTCACCTCAAAAATATTTGCATTGTGTGTTAAAAATGAAACTAAACTGAACAAATTCCACCAATCTGATAACTGAGTCTCTCCTCTTTGTGAGTCCAGGATTACTGACATGCCCACAACAAGTCTAGCAACAATTATAGGAGGCAGTCAGGAAATAAGGTCATTTAATATAAGGCAGAATGAGGAAAGATTTTTTTCCTCATAGAATAATAATGGACCTATTCTTAAAACGGTGAGTTTCTTTCAGAATTCAAACCAGTTTTGCAGAGGAGAGTATGACTTACACAGAAAACCTGCACAAATAATTTTATGATGCCTATTATCTATTTAAAGTTCTTTTGAGATAAAATTATACAGGGAGTAACACTATTAACAAAAGAACACCTCACCAGAACAATTACTGCTCATAACAGAAGAGCAAAATCTTTCTGAACCTATTCAGTTAAATGGTGATACATATGATTGAGGCTGTATTCACACAAACACCCCAGTATATATTACTGCCGATGGAAGAATAGATTTATTTCGTTAAACCTGAGAAAAATAATATGTGGAGTTATTTAGTATCTTGGTAAAGCTGTTAAAGTTAAAAAAGAACCACATATATATTTTTAAATGTTCAGATTGAGAAATAAATTCATTCAAATAAAATGGATTTTAGAAATTTAAGAACTTTAGATTTTTCAAGTATAGTTTTATAATAGACTCACAGTAATTTCACTAACACTATTTCAAGACAATGAACAAGTCTAGTCTAACTTGGGCATTAGAACTTTTATATTTAGAAGTCCTTATCCCAATGATCCAAGATTACTAATAGTAGTACAGAGGAATGTGAGTACATAATATGTACATATAGACCAACCCCATACCTTTTCCAAACTATATGAGACACATAACAAATAAAGGTTATCAGGAAACAAATGGGCAAGAACATATACATCTTAGTATAATTCTAGAATCTCTTTAAAATTCACAAAGGTTAGTAAGAGGTCAATCTTGCCTTCTGATTGCTTCCTTGCCTAACAAAAAAGAAAAAAAAATCCAAATTCATTCTATTAGATCCAAATTCATACCAATTAATGCTTCTGCTAATTCTTTTCCTCCTCATCACATCACATATTCCTCTCTTCCTCCACCTGGCCTCTACTGATGGAAGAGGCTCCAAAAAGGCCCACCCATGTCTCACCAGGGAAAATCTTTGGGCAAGGGACTATTTGTAAATACTTATTTAGTGATTAATATATGCCAGGCATCTTTCTAGGTATTAGGAGTACAGCCACGAATATGGCAATATATACATTGCTTTGAAGAGAGATAATAAACAGATCGTGAAATTTCAGATAGTGATACATTTTCCACAAAACAGACTACAGGGTTGGAGAGTGTGAGAAGTCAGGGATGACTTCTGAAGTAAGATAAGAAGACACTGGAACAAAGAGGTGAATGTCCAGGCTGAACAGCCAGTGCGAGGGCTCTGAGGCAGATACGAGTATATGGTTGGCCTTTTCCAGAAACAGAAGGTCGTGGGGCTTGAAGCAAAATGAGCAATGTAGCTGGATAGGTAGGCAAGCACAGGTAACAGGGGTTTAGAGTTTAGTCAAAGTGCAATTGGTAGCCTTAGGAGGAAAAGACACATGATGGACAAAATTAACCAAGTGCTGCCGCTGCCCTGTGGAAAAATGATGTGTTGCTTTCTTTTCTGTGCTCCTATTAGCTTGAAGGCTGAGCCCGAGGCTCATCTGACCTTACACACCTAACACTGTGCTTGGCATATTGCAGGCACACAATAAATGTAGGCTGACTAAAATTAACAAAGGAAGATGTAAAGGCATGGTTAAACTTTAACCTTTAATTGCATCCTCTGTTGCATCATACCTTCCAGCGCACACAGACTGCTTTGCAAATATTGACCCTGACATTATTTAGACTGAAATGAATAAAAATCTCATGTTGAAATGGTAAAGTTGTCTCTAGTCACACCCCCCCAACAGAAGATCAAATAGGAATATTCCTTACTTAGTGCTCTCCTCTTGTGTAGTTTGCAAAGTCATTTGATTGCTTATTGTATTAATCTTCCAACACTATCCAACATTAGAATTGCCTTTGTTTTTTATTTAATAAGTGGGCAAGGAGAAGGAAAAAAAACCCCTTCAATTCAAGTAACTTACTCTCCTGTTGTTGAAGCATTGCTGACTTGGGATACACAGGCACTGTAGAGAAGAAGCAAAGAGAAAGAAAGTCACATAGACGGAAGACCAGAGGCTGTGAACCAAGCATTTGAAGGGGATTTCTGGCTTAAAGTATTGGCCAGGCTCTCGCACGATGTTTATCCAGCCCCTGCTAGATGCTGATTTTCTCTTGTTTCTAGAAATAGAGATGGCCCTGGGTATTTATTCCAGAACAGTGTTTTTTCCCCCTCCATTTTAAAGATGTCCATGACAAGACAGTTTCACAAGTGACCTTTAAAAACTCTACCTTTTACCCTACTGCCATGGTCTTAGTTCAGGGTCTTTTTCTCCCAAACATGAATGCAGTTCTGCTATCTTCCTGCTACCAACTCTACCCATTCCCCAGTCTCCCCAGCCCAAACCCGTCCCTTCCTTGCAAACCTCTCCAGACCTGTACACAGAAACATCTTTCTAACACTGCTTTGGACATGGACAGAGCAGCAGGGACCCTAGGGAAGAGAGGACAAGGAACCAACATTGTTTTCTACATGACTATTTCTCAACCATCTTTTCCAAGCCATCTTTCCTTCATTCCTTCCTAAATTCCTCAAGATACACTATAGCTCAAGTTTTATGTTTCATCTTAACACCTGATTTATAGCTGTTTTGTCCAACATTTCTAAGCTTCCTCTACTTTCCCATTTTTTCTAAAGCATGAATTCCTCTGAAAGTATTAATAAGTAGTCAACATAAAGTGGAAGGGTGAAATTATAGAACACTATTTGATTAGCACCCTTCATAATGTCACCATCTTGCCTGCATATTCTATGTTTACATAACCACAGGGAGGGGGTGAGGCCGGCAGCTATTTTAACCATATCAATATCCACACTTCACACTGCAGGGCTGTCCAACCCTTTGGCTTCTCTGGGCCACACATTAAATACACTGCAACATGTAATCACAAAAATATCTCATAATGCTTTACGTAAATTTATGATTTTGTATTGGGCCACATTCATCGCCATCCTGGCCTGCACACGGCCCACAGGCCATAGGTTGGACACACCTGCTAGGGCTTAGTCAGCTTCTAAATCAAGATTAAAAAGTATCTATGCTTAAAAGAAGAGATTAAAAAAATCTTTAGTTTATGTCAAAATATAGTTTTGCCTAATAGATCTGTTCTTTCCCTTTTCTTCCTTCTTTACTAGACTACATCTAAATAAAAGAAAAACTGTTAATGACCGTTACTGATGGTTACCTTTCAGTCACTCCAAACATCCTAATTTTTAGGGCATAACTTTCAACATATGAATATGCTGCTTTGGAATTGTTTGTTGAGTTTTTCTTCCAAGCACGTGTATAGCTCATTTCTTACAACTCAAGAGTCTAAGTGCCTCCAGGGACTGTATGGTATTCCTCATTTTCTTTCACTGGACTCCTTACCACTACTACCACCACCATACCCAACACAGTATTCACTATCTTGGAGGGGATCAACAGATACTCAAGAGAATTTCTGGTTAAAGCTCCAACTCTTTGTCATGGCCACAGACCATATTCAAATCCCCTCCTCCCAAAACCACCTCAAATAATACTATAGTGTACAAGGGAAACTGCTAGAAGACTCTTCATGAATAACTGAATCAACGAACAAAGAAATAAATATAGCCTAACACTTGCCAACTACTATGTTTCAGACATCGTGCTACATATTTTTAGATTTTCTGATTTACTGTTTACAATAACCCTGTGATGTAGGTTCTATTGTTTTATTTCTTTAAAAAAGATTTTATTTATTTATTTTTAGAGAGGGGGAAGGGAAGGAGAGAAACATCAGTGTGTGGTTGCCTCTAGAGTGCCCCCTACTGGGGACCTGGCCAACAACCCAGGCATGTGCCCTCACTGGCAATAGAACTTGCAATCCTTCAGTTCTCAGCCCGTGCTCAATCCACTGAGCTATACCAGCCAAGGCTTCTCTTTTTAAAAGATCTTACTTATTTATTTTAGACAGAGGGGAAGGAAGGGAGAAAGAGAGGGAGAGAAACATCAATGTGTGGTTGCCTCTTGAGCACTCTCTAATGGGGACCTGGCCCACAACCCAGGCATGTGCCCTGACTGGGAAGTGAACCAGTGATTCTTCAGTCACAGGCTAGCACTCAATCCACTGAGCCATACCAGCCAGGGAGGTTCTATTGTTTTCTTTTCCCCATTTTCAGATGAAGAGGTTAGAGAGGTTAGGTAACTTGCTAAGTCATGAGCCAAGAAGTAAATGAGTTGGGATTTGAACCAAGAAAAGTTTTAGCTCAGAGTCTAAGCTCTTAATCACTACACTAGACTTTTAATCACTCATTCACTAGAAGAAAAACTCACCAGAGTCACTTTTGAATACGCAGCCCTGCATTTAGGTATTTTACTTTGTTTTCATCACAAACATTTCTCCTCTGCCTCACAATGCCTGTTATTCACTGTGGTGCCCACGTTACATAACCAGCAACAAATCCTTTGCTGGTCTGTCCTTAAAGGGAACAGACAGTCCCTGCTTTGATGCTTTGTGGCTCACCCTCTGTAAATTCAACACTGTATAATTAACTCCTGTAGTTCACTTCTCAAAGTAGTTATACACCCTTGGTTTTGGGAGCAGGGACCAATGTGAATAATGACTGGGGGGGATACAGAAGAGGGAAAAGATGTAGATCTGTTAGATGCTAAAAACACTCCAAAGATATATATAGGTTTAATGAACCAACTAGCCCCATGCCATCTCAGAATGAGGAGATATATCTCTTCTCCTTCCTTCTATGCACTTTAGACCTGAACTTGTTTTTGTTTGTTAAAGTACATGCCGATATTTTATGTTCCTTTTTGGGGGGTTATGAGTGGGGCCGAAAAAAAGGCAGGCAAGGAAGAAACAGAGAAGGAAATGGCAAGAAACAGGACCAGGTTCTGAAATTATTAACTAAGTAAGTGCTTCTCAAACTTGAATGTGCATCAGAATCACCTGGGATCTTGTTCATACAGATTCGGGTTTAGCTGGTCCAGGTATACTAAAGGGAAAGCTGAGATTCTAACAAATTCCCCAGGGATTTTGATGCTGGTCATTTGTGGAAGCCACTGATTAGCAAGGTCCTAAATCCCTGCAACTAAAAGTCCTTCAAGACTTCAATTCCTAATCAACAAAACAAACAAGCAAGCGAAATATAACCAGAGACATTGAAATTAAGAACAAACTGACAGCAACCAGAGGGAGGTGGGAGGGGATAACAGGGCGGGGGGTGGAAGGGGGAAGTGTTGTCAGGAACATGTATAAAGGACACATGGACAAAGCCAAAGAGGGACAGGATTGAGGATGGGGGTGGGGATGGCTGGGGTGCAGGGGAGTGGTGGGGGGAAAATGGAGACAACTGTACTTGAACAGCAATAAAAAATGTGAAAAAAAATAATGGTGAAACATAATGAAATATTACTTTAAAAATTAGTATGAAATAAAAATTTCTATATTTTAGAAAAAGGTGAGCATAAAAGATAGTTGTAGATTTTTCCTAAAATCTATATAATTTTCATGAACTCTCTATTTGAAGAAATTGTACTATGAAATAAATGGTAATTATAAATTTTGTCCTATATGTACATTTCTAAAGAATGGAATGTACTTTAAACAGCATACATATTCATAAATTTTCTTTAAAAAATGACTTCAATTCCTTAGGTACCATGGTAGCTATTTGTAAACATTCTCATCTAATCAGTGAAGGTATGAGTTGGAAAGCTTATGCTAATCAGAGTGAATAAAAGGCAACACATAAAATTCCCTTCACAGCTAAAAAAAAAAAAAATGACCTGAACCATCTAAATCAATCTTAAAAAGCCTTTCTCAGAATGCAAAATTAAATGAATAAATTAGTAATAAAACCAAGTAATTAAATCATGTTCATTTTTACTAGCATATTGATCTTGGGTCAAATTTATGACAAACTTATATTCAATTATTTCTTTAATAATCTTTTGGAAATTTTTGTATACTTAATGTGTCCATATTTTCATAGTTTTCTAATTTCTCTAAAGAAAGTATTCTGGGAATATTTTCCATTGGTAATCAGAAAGGAGAAATTCTGGTCTTGGTTCTACAGTTGATTAGCTGAAATCATAGAACTGTTGGTTAGTTTGGCTACATTGGGTTGGTTTCTTCATACAAAAAATAAAGGCTTGGCTAGTAATCTTTGAGGTTTTCTCTTAGTTCTAAAAGTTTATTGCCCTAAAGTTTAAATCATTATAAAAAGTTATAATTGCATATTTAATTTTATGACACAGTGTCAGTCACAGTTATAGTTTATTAGATACCAAAATGACTTTGTTGAGGTATCCTTCTACCTCTGTAGTTCCTGTGGGATGTGCTTAACAACTTATCAGTGAGGTTTCTAAGAATATTTAATGTCTGACATAGGGACACTCCCATAGCTATAACTGGCTCCTGGAAGTAATCTAAGACATTGACAAAAAGGTGAAAAGTAAATAAACTAAAGTGAAAGATTTCCTTCATCTACATGTAGTTTGTTTTTTTTTAATCCTGGGCAAATAGCTAAGAACAATGAATTTTTTTTCATAGCCTTGACTGATTTCCTAAGAAAAGTTCTTACTTATGTGATATTAAACACTTGAATAACGAGTTCATTTCCTAAGGTTGATAAAGCAAGTATTCAAAACCAAAAGTAATGAGCTCATGTGCAGACTCCAGCATTACGGTCAACTTCATTACCCAAGCCTACTACTGCAAGTGATCAGGCCACTGAATTTTCTATTGCCATGACCATTTAAAATGGACTCTAAGCCTACTCTGAGATATATTTATGATGTATTTAAATATATTTAGTCTTAATCTCTATTAGCAACACCAAAACAGCATTTCTGTAAGCTGATTATGCTTAGCAGTATTAGTACATAAAAGTTGCATGATAAGATGCCCAGATGCCTGTTGACAAGCGATTATTTAAAATTAAATCTCTTGATTTGAAATCAAGAAATTTACATGTCAAGTTTCAAATATACTGACACCAGATATCTTGAAAAAGCACGTGTTCTCTTTTTCTGTATGTTCTCTTACTTCAGTATGTTCTTTCTTCTGTGGTGTATAAAATCCTACTGTAATAAAATATTGCTTCAAAAGGAACCATTAGGTCTAACAGAATTATCCTTTTCATCTAGAAAATCATATTTACATTTACTAGAATTTTTTAATGAATAAGGATATAAAAGACAATTATGTCATGCTTGTTTAATTAAGACTCAGGGTAAAGATCATGTAACTAATCATCAAAATGGCATTAAACTCTTAATTTGGCTATTTAACAGAATACTGTATTTTTAGTGTCATTTAAAAATGCCTAATGTTGAGATGCAGCATCAATAATATAAAACGATTGTAAAATTATTTCCTTGTAATTGCGTAATGGATTTCTAAATTAAACTTTCCCCATGATTTTAGTGCATTCTTCAGTGTCCTATATTCAAACAAATATATTCAGTCCTCAGTATTTATTCACTTGGCTTTAGCTCTTATCAGTAGCGATGCTTATCAGTGTGAAAAAATTTAATGGAATGTTTATATGTATTCAGACCTTGACAAAAACTGCATCACCCTTGGTGGTGGTGTTATAGCGTGTATTAAAAAGTCTTACATTTTTAGTTTAAATATGTAACTTATATATTATGCATTTATATATGATGCATTTAACACTAGAACAAAAGCATTTTGGTTTAGAGTTATACACTATGCATGTAACACCAAAACACAAACTGAAAACATGCTGTATGGATACGACTCAGGAGGAGCATGTTTTATCCTCATACTTTACCGAAGGCCATGGTTCCTATTCCTTTAAATCTTAGCACTGACTTGAAGGAAAAAAAAAAAACGATTCTTTATTCCTGTATCTTAATATTCTGTCAAATATTTTCTAACAAATTTAAATAGAGTCCATTAAAGTGTCAAAATTCTCAGCTTTTGTGCAGCTTCTTTCAGGTTCTAATAGTTTTCAATTTTACATATTTAGTGTGTGTGTATGTGAAAAGAAATCAGAGTTTCTTTAGTTTTTAGATAACGTGTTTACACAGCTAAATTATGAACTGAAATGGACAGTTCACTAAACATAGTCCCCATTTACAGAGGAGGAAGCTAGGTACAGAGAGGTTTGGTATCTCAGTCACGTTTACGCAGCTCTGATTCTCTCTCGGTGATCTGGCTTCAGAGTATGTCCTTACTAAGGGCATGATCCTTATTCTCAAGTAGTGTTACCACACTTTCATGTAAATGTTTGGCTATATATCTAGTTATTTTCTTTGAATGAGAACAGATTATTAAAAGTACTTTTTTGGATTTAATATAATTTTATTTCAAAATTTATACATTCAAGAAAACGATGTCATCTACATTTTCATGTTTATTAGGATAAAATTATATAAAGTCTTCTCTAATGTTTTGAGAACTATATCCCTTATAGCAAACTTCAATTCTGATTATTAGTATTAGTATTGTTCCATATTTTTCCTGTTTACCAGAGTGTCTTCTACTTTATAATTTGCATTTTTACTCCCAAATAACCATACATTATGATGAATTCCAGCATCAGTTCTGCTCCTTTTCTGTTTTCTTGAATTATTATTAAATCCTTTTTGGTTTCTAAGAGGTTGCTTTTCTTTTTATAACTTATTTTGAATGTATAGCTCATTTATATTCAATCTTCTTAGAGGGTGAAGTTAGTGCTAAAAAGAAGCTTAGATCTCAATCTACAAATTTGGCTATGTGATTTTTTCCTTTTTCTTCTAAATAGTCGACACTTGAAGTTTTTATTTCTTCTTTGAACTTTTTCTTCCATTTAGAGAAGTTTTCAGTGATTGATAGGAAATTTTCTGTTATTAATTACATTGTGATCAGAAAAAATTACTATCACAATATCTGCTCTTCAAGAACACTTAGAGATAGCAGCATAATTTTTTTAGTGGCAGGAAAGCTTGAGGCTATTAGCAGGGTGTGAAGTTTAGGATATGTAGTGATAGCTTATTTAATTATTAATTACATCAAATTCTCAATGATATCTTGTAAGTTTTGTTTGTTATAGACATACAGTTGTATGTGTAAGTTTTATACTTTAAATGTGTTTGCCTGTTTGTCCTTGTTAACCTAAGAGTTAAATTTGTATGATTTAATACTATGCTATTTTATATATATTTATTTATAAACTTTATATCTTTAGCATGGGTTTTAGCTAATATAGTACTGTATTTTGCTGCATATAATGTACACTCATATTTGTGGCCCAAATTTTCAGGAAAAATTTTTCATTTTAACTCAATTACTTATTTATTTATATTTAGAAACAAAACTGATGATCACATTCCAGGGTATTATTTTGCATATGGATACTGTTATTGCTTTCTAGAGTTATACTTTTAATGCATAAGTATAAATAAAAGAATTAAAAACATTTATACAGAAACAGAATCAGTACTACCATTGTATAATGCACACCCTTATTTTTCCCTCAAAAAATTTGGGCAAAACTGTGCCTTAAATACAGCAAAATATAGTTTGCACTGTTTAACAAATTTGGCCTTAAAATCTTGTTCTGGTATTGATATTGTCATCTTTCTTTTTGTTTATACTTATCAAATATAAAATATGTATTTTATTTATATATATTTATTTATTTTGAGAGTATATCTATTAAAGCTGGGGACAGTAAAGCAAGGAAGGGCTTGGAATAGAAGAAGCACAGGGAGAGCCTAGGAGGGGCTGCTCTGGCTCTCTGGAAAGTCAGACTAAAGGGGGCCTTGGAGACAGGTTCAGGGGGTCAGCTCGGGACGAGCAGCTGCTGCCCATGGCTCCTTGGTTGTGAGTCTCATGGGGAAACTTAGGAGAAGCAGGCCTCAGAGAGAAGAAAGGTGTGGGAATGCTCTTGGGAGGACTCTGTGCCAGATATAAATTCTATATTTTAATTATTAACCTTTCTGTGCCATTTTGTTTTGCGGTTTTTTTTGAGCACAATAGAGGTTGGAGCAAAAGTAGGTTTGTAGTTGTTCATATGGCAAATAACATAAGAGGACACTGTTTCATGTACTCACAACTGTAAACCTACTTTTGCACCACCCTATATAGTTCAAGTAATCACTTTTAAAAAGTAATTTTAGCTTTTATTAAAGAATTTAATCTATTTACATGTATTGTCATAACTGACATACTTGTTCTAGTTTTGTGTTTTTCTTTATGCTTTCTAATTTGGGGACTTCCTTTTCCTTTGATTTCTGTCTTTGCTCTTAGTCTCTGAGATTTAAAATATAGGAGTCCTATGCACAACTCTACTGGTGGTTGCCTCTCATACCCATACATCTACAATTATTCAGTCTAACTCTCCAAAACAAACAAAACCCCCTAAACTCTCGACTCCTGCTTCTATTCTCTTATCTTCCACATGCAAAACAAGAAATTTAAAATTTTGTTACTTTCTTTTGCCCTCTATCAATGATTATAACCAGGTCTCTA
The DNA here is from genome assembly GCF_019186645.2 of Phyllostomus hastatus. Taxonomy (NCBI): domain Eukaryota; kingdom Metazoa; phylum Chordata; class Mammalia; order Chiroptera; family Phyllostomidae; genus Phyllostomus; species Phyllostomus hastatus. The sequence goes on from NW_025334028.1 coordinate 13,075,613, forward strand.
CTTCTTAATTTAAAAACAAATTTAAATTCACCTCTCAGTTAGCTGGGCACACATTAGCTTTGATGTCTACTTCTACTTCTATTAGTATCTTTTCTTCCTTATGATAATTTTCTGGTTGACGTTCCACCCTTTGACCATCTCTAGCATTGTTTCTTTCGTAGCCTTTTCTTTATCTGTTTCCTTCATTTTGAGAGAGCTCCTCAGGTTTCTCTCTCATGTATTTAATTAAGTTTTTAATAATTTCTGATCTTTACTCCTTCCTAGTTTTATCAATCTCTGCTAATATATTTGTGGGCTCCCTTTTCTCTCCTTATTTCAGCTATTCTTTTGCTTCTCTAGCCTTTTAATTCTAAATTTATTCTCCTCTTACAGCTTCTACTCATGTTTCAAAGAGGTTGGTTACATCCTTGAGCATTTTTGGAGAATAGTAGCAATGTTACTTTTCAATGGGTCCTCAAACTACAAGAAAAACAATTCTCTGAATTCTGTTTTACATGTACTCTTAAGGGCATCCTTTTCTTTAGTTTCTAATTTCATAGGTTCCAAATAGATCTTCGTGTTTAGTGGTTCTTAAGGGGGAACAATCGATCTAGGAGAGTCACTGCCAACAACCTGGATATAGATAGACTATTCTTAGTTTATGTCATTATCCCTTGCCTGTGGGCAGATGTCCCCTCTCAGATTTAGACTTCAAGAGCTAGTATCTGAGTCTGTCCTAGAACAATCTGAAATGAATAGTTCTTACTACTGGTCCAATTTTATGTCTAAGCTGGAGAATCGGATCCAAATTTGTAGTCTGTCTTTATACACTGTACAATCAAAAACATGCACTAAATCCGATAATCTTCCTGCCGTTATCCCTTTCTCAAATGCTTTAGTCAGGTGACTGACCATGCCAGTGGGGCACCCTTTCCTCTCTGTTACTTTGTATATAGAATATTTTACATAAAAAGTGAAGTAAAGAAAGTGATGAGGGCAGAGAGGTGAAAAGAATACCCAACTCAGCTCTGCATGGTTCAGAAATAAGTCTGGGCTCAGTTGGAGTGTCACTTGCTTTTCTGGTCAGTGCAGTAGACATTGGAAAGAATCCAAGTCAGTTATTTTTCTCCCTTCTCTCTTTGTGGTCACTCTATTGTTCAGATGATGGAACATGAAGTCTGTAAGGCAAAAATGTCTCTCAGTTCACCCCACTGATGATGTGACATGTTGATTTCTCCTTATTGTTGTTATAAAGCTGCCTCTAGATTCTGTCTTTTATATAGTCATTAGAATTTAAACGGGAAGCTGGGGGTAGTTATATCAGGCAAAGTTAGTCTGCTATTTGTTTAATGTAGAGGCTTACATTTTATTAAAACCTGAAGTTCCTATAGTCCAAAGTCTGTGGGGAGGCAAGGAAACTGAAGAATAAGCAGATAGAAATCTAGACAGGATGGCTTCAAAGATGCCATTTTTTACAAGTAAGTTTTTCCTTTACTTTTTTTATCCTGAGAAAAGACATGAGGACAAGCATAAAAACATAAACATTTATATAATTTACCTTTGTTTCTCAATAAAGCCTAAACATGTGCTTAACATTTTAATTAGCATTGATAGAAGTAAACCCAGAACCTATCCTTCTCTCTTATTTTTCAAAAAATATGATTAGTGATTCTTAGATGTCAAAAACTCAATATTGAATTCCTAAAGAATTATATGATAAAAGTAGTAAAGTTTATAACCATTCTTCAGTATAAAATAATTATACTGCTGGTCTCATTCAGTGGTTTTCAGTTAGGGGTGTGCATGAAAATACCCCATGATATTTTTTCCCACAATTTTTTTTACTGTGGTAAAATACATACATAAAACTTCACCATCTTAAACAGTTTTAAGTGTATAGTTCAGTGGCATTAAGTACATTCACATTGCTGTTCAACCATCACCAGCATCAATCTCCAGAACTCTTTTCATCTTGTAAAAATAAAACTCTGTCCCCTTTAAACAACATCTTCCAATTCTCCTTTCCCTCAGTTTCTGGCAACCACTATTCCATTTGATGTCTCTAGGAATTTGACTGTATTAGTTACCCTATATGAGTGGAATCATACAGTATTTGTCATTCTGTAATTGCCTTATTTCACTTAGCATATATGTCCTCAAAGCTCACCCATGTTGTTTTTGTGTTACAAGTGCCTTTCTCTTTAAAGGCTGAATAATATTCCATTATGTGCATATACTGCATTTTGTTTATCCATTCACCTGTTGGTGGACACCTGATTTGCTTCCATCTTTTGGCCACTGTGACTAATGCCACTATGAACACGGTTGTACAAATATCTCCTTGGAATCTTGCTTTCAATTCTTTTGAGTACATACCCAGAAGTGGAATTGCTAGATCATATGGTAATTCTGTATTTAATTTTTTGAGGAAACTTCACATTATTTTCTCTAGTAACTGCACCATTGTACACTTCAACCAGGAACACAAGTGTTTCAACTTCTCTTCATTTTTGCCAACATTTTTTATCTTTTTGATAGCAGCCATCCTAAAGGGTGTGAATCTCACTGTACATTTGATTTGTATTTCAGAGATGATTAGTGACACTGAGTATCTCCTCATGCTGAAATAACCACAAAAATCAAAACCCAGACTTGTAGACACTGAAGACTGGACAAACGAAAGCAGAACTAGCAACAGATCCCAGCTAGATCTGACTGCCTGCCAGGCAAAGGAAATCAGATAATAACAGGCTGAACAGGGCACAGAAGAACACCTATACCAAAAGCTGCTTTAACGTCAACATGAGCAATTGAGTCAGGGCCTCCTTTTCTGGGATTCCAACCTAGACTATGGAAGAGGCCAAGGTATGGACATCATCCTAGCCAAGATTGTTCTTCACGTTAAGTTTGCCTGTTTGTGTTTATTTTGTGGCAATCTCACTAAGGGTTTGGCATAACCTGTCCTTCCCTTTGATTTCTTTAATAACCTCAACAGGGCAGGTAATCTCTAATGAGCATCTGGGGAACAATGACACCTACTGTCTGAGCTACTGGAGCTGCCATAAACTTGCCACATGGGACAGCAGCAGGTGTAGATTTATAGCTACTATTTCTTTCCTTTATAAAAAAAGGACAAATGGTTCTGTGGTAAGTTAAGTTAGGTTGAAGAAGTACTGAAATTAGAGAACACAAAGTTCTTATCACAGAAGATATTTAATCTAGAATAAGAACATATGAATGCATGTCTATTTATAACAGCCCTACCTTACTACAGAAAAGATGAAGGCAATTTAAATGTACAGTAGACAAACACGTGGTTCAGCCACACCTGTTGAAAGAGAACTGCAATCCCAGACACTGAAATTCTACAAGGTGGAAAGTGGAGCAAGGTAACGACTGAAATGGCCTCTCTGGTTCCCTGGTCTGCATTCCACCCCCCTTCCCCTGGCCACAGGAAGGTCTGGAATCTCCAATAGTACATCGCATCCTCTCCATCTCACTTCTCTACTGCAAACACAGACTCTGTCTTGTTGTTATAAATAATGCACCTTGTCTCCACTCCAATAGCTGGATGCCTGTCTGCCCTCTATATATGAGGTCCTTTAGGAGAGAGAGAAAGAGAGAGAGAGAGAGAGAGAGAGAGAGAGAGAGAGAGAGAGAGAGAGAGAGAGAGAGAGAGATTTTTTGTTCCACTTACTTATGCATTCACTGGTTGATTCTTGTCTGCCACAGAGATCAAACCCACAACCTTGGTATATGGGGACAATGCTCTAACCAACTGAGCTACCCAGCCAGGGCTGTACTAACCTAATTTTAACATAATTTTTAAGACCATCAAATAATGTTGTTCAGAAAAAGAAGCTACATGTGAAAATTTGATTTCAGGCTGAGTAATTATGAATTCTGCATTTTTAAAATAGTTCCACTAGGTTTAAATTTCCCTCATGTAAAAAGAATTCCTGCTGGTAACTTCCGTTTTTTTCAACATTACCTCTTCTGTAAATGAGAATTAGTATACATATTCATTCTTTTTTCTAACTTTTACCATATTTTAATTTTTATGACTCTTAACATTAAAAGGTGAAATAGCTTTTATCAGGAGTTTGGTAATATAATAATTTTCTTTATATTCTTTTACTTTCATTTTGCAAGTACAGAATTTCTGTTTGAAGACTGAATTATTAGCCTAGGTAATTACAAAAATTATCACACTATATACGTTCTTGAAAATTTATGACTGATAAACCCATTTTTCACATCTGCTTTTTATAATAATGGTTAAAAAATAAAATTTTAATATCAAATAAAACGTAGATGGATGTTATTCAGAGTAATAAAAGTAAGAATTCAGAGAACCAATAGTTCTGATTACTTGCCAAGATCCTGTGTTGTAATCTTCTGTACCATATAACATTTCACTCCCATTAGTATATGATAATCACCTGTTTGACACTGTTGCATGTATTTACATAACAAATGCCAGAGACACCATGTGCTCAGCAACATCATCTCATGTGTTTACACTAATTGCACAGTTGAGATACCCTATGAAGCAGAAGATGCTGATTTGGTTGGCAGAAAACCAGGAGGAATCAAATGGACTGCCATGCTGCCTCGACTGAAACCTCAAATGTTCCCTCTTGCCACAAAGGGGTTATGTAATATGCTTCAAGTCACTAAAGGCCAGAAAACTACTGAAAAGCATTTACTCGGCTGAGCCTGAAGTCCTGTGACACATTTCTTAACTATTGGTGTTTGAATTAACATCTAAATATAATGATTCAACAAATTGGATTTGAAAATAAATACACAAACTGTGTATTGCATATCCTGACACTTATTTTTTAAAACACTGATTTCGAGATTGAGAAAAGATATTTTAAAAATCTGAGCAATTTTAACTTTAATTTACATGGTCATTATATTTTCTAAGCCTCTCAGGTAGGTAGGTAGCAAGGAAAGATGTAGTAAGAAAAACTTGGTTCTGGGCTATTTCTAAGTTGAATGGTTCACTAAAAATCACATCAATATAGCAAACATTTTAGTCTAGAGAGAAGAGATCCACTTTAACACTGTGTAAACTTACCTGCTTTAATAGTTACTATTTTAGCATTATAAGCTTTAGAAAATAATCCTGAACTCCATAAACTTACTGAATATTTAGTTTCTCATGCCACTACGATATAAGAAATATTTTAACATTAGCTAAGGCTTCTTCAGTAAGTGAGCCTTGTGCTCACACCCCTCTGCGACCTGTACATATATACAGAAGAGAGATTTTTAAATTTCAGGTCACAGACTGACTAACAGGCAATCTTTGAAATTAAAATGGCTACCTTAACATTTCTGAATTTAAAACAAAGTGTCTTATTTTATTTATTTTTTATTGTTGACATTACTACAAATGTTCCCCGTTCCCCACCCCTGTGACCCCCTCTGCCCACCCTGCCCTCCCCTGTCCTTCACCACATTGTTTGATGTGTTCATGGGCTACACATATATACATACATGTTCTTCCAACTGTAGTGTTTTCAATGACACTAAAATTTGTTTAAAGATTTGTTAAACCAAAGAGAGGAAAACCAGAGCATGAACTGCATGGTGAGGGGTTCCGATAAGCTCAGACTGGCCATAGTGTAGAATATTCTATTGAAAAAAATTAAAATGGGCAAATGAACCCAAAGAAGACTTCGCCCTCCTCCACTCACTGTAATGGACCAACAAAAGTCAAATAAATAGCTGAGATAGAAAGGTGACAATGGTCCTTCATCTTCCTTCGAACTAAAAGAAAAATAAACTTTGAATTAATATAATTTCTGTTATTATTATAACAGGTAGATTTCACTAAAACCCTGCTGCAAATTTTGTTTTGGCACATTAGAGCCAAACTCACAATGCAGGAAGATTAGTAAAACACACTCTACCTTGGACCTAACCAAAGTCAATTGCTTCTTCATGCGAGACCACTAAGGGAGGTTTCTTTCTAAATGAGCTTAAGGCAAAAATAATTCACATGGTAACTTTCAAGATGCAGCTTTTTTACTACCTTACTCTACAACTCCAGTTCAAGTATTCATATATTACACATAAACTTTTAAATGATTACATACTCAGTTATTTCAATAAAGCTAACTATAGCTTATTAACATGATGATGAAAATAAGAAATAGCCCTCAAAATTCTGTTAAGGTGTGAGCCGCTTCAAAAACGACACCCTAGCAACATGAAGAGCAGCTGTAAATAGCACTCGGGAGTACTGACGAGCGTACATAACACAAAAGAACATAAATGAAATCATAAAAATAGTTTATATCCTTGAGGCAATATAGAAGCAATATGAAGCATAATATAAAAGTATTTGATTAAAATATAAAATATATTTGACAGTAAAGTAGATTTTCCTTTCTTTAACATGTTTTTCTCCTTCTAATAAATGAACTCTAAACAAAGAATGAATGATTCTCTCTGCCCTTCAGTGTCTGCTGGAGTAGTCTTTGAACTTTTTTGACTATGCACTCATATAAAATTGGAGTTTTTAAAAAAAGCTTCACGAATTTGTGTGTCACCTGCGCAGGGGCCATGCCAATCCTCTGTGTCATTCCAATTTCAGTGCATGTGCTGCTGAGGTGAGCACGAAAGTTGGGTTTTAAGCAGCCACACCCCCCAATATATGAAATATCAGAATTAAGTTTGTTTCCTAGTCAAGATTCAGTGTCAAAAAGTACTAATTTATGATCAACATTCTGTGAAAAGGCTGTAACTAAAAACCTGTTACGGTTTTATTTTAGAAAAATTGCCTCCATGTGTTCAATGATGGCTGTTGTACTAAACACTCTTTGTTCAAAACAGATCCTTAACTCTAACATGTAACAAATTATAGTGAAAATTAACAAGGGTACTTTAGTAAACATTAAATTATAACTATAATTGGCTTTCTTAGAATTTAGAAGTGCTTCTGGGCAATGATTTACATGATGCAGGGTTCTGAACACAGTTGTGCGTGTGTGTGGCTGATGCTTTTTTAAAATGTGTGCACAAAACCTCTCAGGCAAATAGAGACAATTAAAGTCAATCCTTTCTTCTTCACACCGTCTCTCCCTCAACCAGCAGCACTCAACAGGACAGCAACCCCTGCCCAGTGACCAAGAACAATATAATTTGAAAAGGAAATGAGGACAACATAATTTGGGGAAAAATGAGGATAAATAAGCAACTTTGATAGTTAATCAGCATATTTTTCTTTCCCCTTTCATAAAAGTACCCATGCATGGAGTTTAGTAATGTAATCTTTATAAAGCTATACATTCTGAAACTAAAGCATTGATTTCAAGTGGATTAAATCAAATAATTCTAAAAATCAATTTAAAACACTGATTTTAAAAGCAATTTTAAGGAAAAATGGCCAAGGGCAATTCTACCAAATAGAATTGAGAAAATACACTTATCCACAAAATTTACACATGAGAATGCAAAACATTTGAAAAGATGACCATTTCTACATCTGAGCCAAGTGGGTGCAGCCCTATTATTACGACCCCCAGACACCTATTTACAGAGGTTATTTAGGCTGATTTTGGGTTTTGTGTCACTCTCTTAGGCATGTCCAATGATACGAAATGTCATTTTTTGCCTAGATTTTAAATTGAGAATTAATTCTGATTCACTTTTAATTTTAAAAATAAGCACACGTGGTATGAATGAAAGAGGGAGTGTGCCATGACACTGAGCCAATGACAAACTGTAATGGCTTGGAGTTCATTCAGTTTCCTCTATGGATACCAGTGTAAACCTCAGGTTTTAATTACTTATGTTTGCTGACTCTGAATAACGGCCAAGCTTAAGCAGCTAATTAATTTGCTTCTTTTAAAAAAAACACTTAAACATACATTGAGAGATTTGGGCAATCAACTCATGTGTCAGGCACTCAGGTGCCTAACTTTCTCAGACATACGGCATCATATTCTCCCAGCACCGCCTGTGGGGAAAACATTGATCAAATATACCCAAGTAACAGTCCAAACCTAAGAAGCTACAAAGGAGAATGATGATACCACAGGCAGGGTTTTCGTGGGGTCCTAATGTATTTTTCAACATGGTGCAACGCTGGTAAATGCAGACTTAGAATCTTCACAAGCTGCAGTAATTTCTAAACTGAAGTCACAGAATGCAATGCTGATCAATTTAATTAGAGCAGCTAACTGAAATCATGAAAATCATGGTGTTTTCTATGTCTAAGAAAAACCAAATACTATTGGGAGAATTCCCAGAGTGAGGTATTTAGACTGGACTTTCAATTACCAGATCCAACGATCAGTCCATTTAATTCTCTTTGAAACATTCCAATTAGTGCACCTTCTAATTGGTTAGTGTGGCTTTCTACCAAAATAATTAACAAAATCTGTATATTCGGTAACACACTTTAAATATATTTTCAAGTGATTTGAGTTAGAAGAAATATTTGTGTTCCCTGAGGACAGGAAAATAAGTTAATGCTAAGGATTAGGTTCCATTTATTGAAGAAACTAGGAAAGCGATCTATGAGGACTTAAAAAGAAAACAAAGCAAGCCTGGCTGGCGTAGCTCAGTGGATTGAGCTCGGGTTGTGAACCAAAGTGTTGCAGGTTCAATTCCCAGTCAGGGTACATGCCTGGGTTGCAGGCCATGACCCCCAGCAACCGCACATTGATGTTTCTTTCTATCTCCCTCCCTTCCCTCTCAAAAAATAAATAAAATAAAAATTTGAAAAAAAAAAAAGAAAACAAAGCGAAAGAGGAAGTGAAGGACAAGTGAAAGGATAAAATTAAAATCATTAAATAAACATTTTCACGGAATTCAGGTTATTTCCTCACGTTGCAACAGAATGTGCTACAAAGAATTTTCTTAGAGCATGATCAGGGGAGTGCAGTTACACATTTTCTTTTCTTCCTTTCTCTCCAAAACACAAAGTGCCACACTTTCTGGAGCATTTTTGATGTATCCACAGTCTTAGGCAAGGCCAGTCCGGGGGTGACGTAGCCGCCAGTGTTCTGCTGCTCAGGGTTTTTGGTTTGGCCCCTTCAGGCAACATGGAAAACACAATCTCCCTGTACTTTTTAGAAAACAAATATGAACATTTTCAGACTGAATCACAGCTAAGCATTTGCTGCTGTAATTTGGGGTATATTTTATAGATTTTTATATACTTCCTTATTGTAAACCCAAGCAGTTTCATTTGCCGTTTCATTATTTGTATGTTGTGATTAAAAATGCAACAAGTAGCCAGTAGAAATAAAAACAAATTATTGAAGGTCAAACACAAATGGATTTTCCTGACTAAAGGGTAAATGTACAGAGCTGAAGCTGTTAATATTCACAACACATGCATTTTTAACCACACGAAGTGGTATTATTTTGGAGACAAAACAAGATTTCTGAAAATTTAGAACTTTTCCCCTCAATAAGTCAGAAAAATATTTCTACCACTTTCTATTTTTCTTCCACCAATTTCTTGAATGCCTAGCAGAAATTTGAAATATATCGTTATGGGTTTAATCATGTCCCGTCAAAAAGATATGCTGATGCCTTAACTGTTGGTACATCAGCCAAGTGACCTTATTTGGACATAGGGATTTTACAGAAGTGAACCAGTCAAAATGAAGTTATTAGAGTGGTGTCCTTATGAAAAGGGAAAATCTGGATACAGAGACGGACAGGCACACAGGGAGAACGCCACGTGGACACTGGAGTTCAGCTGCTGCCACAAGCCAAGGAGCTGGTGGAGGCTGGAGAGAGGCCTGGAACAGAGTGCCCAGCGCCTTCTGAGGGAGCACGGGCCTGCCAGCATGTTGATTTGGGACTGCCAACCTCCAGGACAGTGGGACAACACATTTCCGTTGTTCTAAATCCCCTCCTTTGGGGTATTTGTTAGAGTAGCCCGAAGAAACTAATATACCTGCTAATTTCTTTCTAAATTTAGAAATAAGAACCTGCCTAATGCAGGTGTCTCCATCTTACAAAAAAGTTGTGCTCTAAAAATTCATTAGTAGTAATGTTACAAGTAGAATCAAGTTCCCGTACTGCATGGGGTTTGATTTCTAGGCCTGTGCTAACCTCTCATTCAGATGAATTAAACCTCCATAAGTAGCCCAGATACAATAGTTCAAAAAACCTTTTCGCCATAATCCAGTCAGAAATATATTTTATATCATGAGATTAAAAATATACATAAAATGGACATGAATTTCACAAAATTATTCTTACTTTGGATATCTTCTATTTTGTTATATTTTATACACAATTATATAAAATACATGTTACAACCTGCTAACTTAGTTTTATGATCCACGCTGAAAAACAGTTCTGAAACACTATGCCAAATACACTTGTCCCCTGCTTGATGTATATAACACACACTCCATGGATATTTTTGAATAAAGATCCCACAGGACAGAGAGAAACACCACTTCCATCTCTGCCTTACTTCCAGAATCAGCTCTGGGCCCAAGAAGAACAGATTGTGTTGAGTGTGGATGGCAAAGCACAGAGAGGAAGTGGGTGCAGACATGCCCAGCAGTGGGCAGAGGATGTAGTTCTGGAAGGCTATGGGGAGCTAACAGAGTCTCTTTTAAATATTTATCTCTAGGCTATAAGACAAGGTGGCATCAAGAAAAAGATGCGGGGACACGTGCTGTCTTTGGATTCCTTCTTACTTTATGACTGTGTCATTCTGCATCACCTGTGTCTGTCTCAGATTGAAAGGAATATCTCATTCTATTTCAATCCCATGCACCCAGCTAAATTCTGTCTCATATGACCTTTTGATTGACAGCTTTAGATCTTTTAGAAATAGGAGGGGGTGAGGCTGTGTGCAGGTGGGGAGGAGTTGTTTCTAGCGGGGAGGGCTGGGGTGCTTTATCTTCTACTTCTTTTGTGTCTCTCCACACAGTTAGCAGGTCAAAAGTGAACCATAATAAATACCTCCTGGTTGAGCACCCAGCCAAGAAGTTCACAGTGGGGTCCCTGAGGATCACACTTCACAGGGAGATCCTGGCTGGAAACATGCTTCGAGTTACAGAACAGACTCTTCATTCCCGTTATATTTCAGTCATGTTCATAAACCAACTGCTCCCCTTAAAGGGGTTTATCTTTTACTTCCACATCTGGTAAACCACTAAATTATATTGATTCTCTCTCAAAAATGACAGGTCACTTAGATAAGCTCTTCCCTCCCTATTTCCACTGCCTTTGTCTTTCACAGGGGCAACACTCTCTTTCCTTGCTACCCACACTGGTTTATCTTTTTTACTCTCACCAGACTCACCCTCCACACTTAAAAGCCTGCCCTGCTTCCACACTACCTCTGGGGTAAAATCTGTACGTCTAAACCTGGCATACAAGGTGCCTCCTGATCTGAGCCCAACATTCCTCTCTAGACCTTTCAGTACACTTTTGTAATTCTCCCATTGTACATGCTGTTCCCTCTGTCTTAAATGCCTCCTCCACATCTCTCTGCCCGATAAATGCTTCTCTCTCAGCTCTTACCCTCTGGATTTGTCTTTCCCTTTGTACCACCAGCACCTAGCAAGGCACCTAGAATGTGGCAGGTGCTCAGTAAATGGCTATTGAATAAAATCAGCATCATTAAGACTTTGCTGAGTGCTAGTACTACTGTTTGATTAAATATTTTCAAAATATATACTCTATAATTTGTAAAACTATTTTTTCCATTGGAAGCATTCTCAGATATCTGTATGTTGATTATTTTAAGTTATCTTGTTCCCCTCTATTCAAAATAATGAAATTTTAACTGTGCCATAGGTTTTCTTCCATTTTTACTTAAAATTTATTTTCTTTTTTTCGACTGCACAATTAAAGGTGTGAGTTCTGCCACTGTGCCAGCAACGCGGACACCATGCTTGCTGTGGTGTGCAGGAGAGGGCGTGTCTGGGAGAGGTCATGTTTGAATATGTCCTTGCAAACAAACTGCATCTGTTTGTTCTGGCTCCAGAGCAGGAAAGGAAAATCATTTTACTTCACTGCAAACCCAAAGTTTGTTGGGGGCTCAAAAATTTTTGGTTCAGTCACAAAACTATTACCAAGGCAGCAGAAATCTTTTGTTTGTCTTTGAGATGCTTGCTCAGAAAAGTGATGCTTATCATTATTACTGACATATGAAGACTGCCATAGGGAGGCAGGGATTTGGAATGTACAATACAACTTACTTTTAGAGGGGTTGGTACTGGTTGATGAGAAAATATTTTTAGAATCTTAGTAAGTCAAAATAGCTGCTAATGTTTAGTTGCTGAAACAAAAATAAAAAGAAATGGGGATACATGTAGAAGGAAGAAGGCAATAGCAAATTATCTTTATTAACTCCTTTTAATGCTTCTTAAATACAATATTTTTAATGATTTGCTAACATAGCGAACCATTATTAACTGATAATAATTTCCCAAACTGTTAACTCTGAATGTGCATTTCTTGAGGGAGACAACTGCACAGAAAACAATGTAAATTATCCTGGCATCTTCCTGCTAACGAACTGTCCCACTGCCAGCGAGGCCTCCACATAGAAAATGAGTCAAGGCCTTGTTTCTACATCATCACAATTTGACACTGGTTTTAGGATGATGAGCCACCGGCGACTGTACGAAGGCTTGATGCGTACCCACTCTCCAGCTTTGAGAGCGCCCTAACCACACGCAAGTGCTCAGAGTTTTCTGAGTGTCTGCTCCTTATCAGAGCCTATGATAGGTGCTGGAGAGATACACAGGCCGATACAATATGGTCCCAACCCTCACAGAGTTTACAGGCCAGGAAGAGACAGCAATTTGAAATTTGATAATAATCAGTAACTTAAAAAGGGTGTAATATTAAGAAAAAGGGACACCACGTACCGAGGACTCACCATAACAAGCCAGGCTTTGGGCCAAGAGCATCATACACATTTTGTCATGCAATCCTCAAAGACAGCCCCAGAGGGAATTGTTACTAACCAGGTTTTTCAGATAAGAAATACAAGTCTTAGAAAGGTTCATGAACTGGCTGAAGGCCACAGAGCGAGGCAGAGGACAGAGCTCTAGACCTTCAACATGAAGTCTGGCAGGTTGGGTGATATGACTGATACTGGCAGTCAATTTTGAAAGCCACAAGGGCATTTTTAGGAGATGGGTAATGGACAGAAGAACTCTTCAATGAAGAGAATGTGTGAAGGCTTGAGACAGTGCATTACCAGCTGTAAGCCAGGAAGTGGCACTAGCTGAGGAGAAGGGAAGGGAGGGCAGGGAGAAGAGGGAGGGGAGGATGGAAGGAGCAGGCAGGTGCTGCTGTTTTTGCAAAGTGAAGTGTTTGGAAATGAAGGGGGTCACAGCACGGCATATCAATGGTCCACTACGGCTGGCTTTCAATTCTTAATTTAAGTTTTGGGGGCTATTTTAACCTGGACAATGAAGTAACATTTCTTTCCATAATCATTTTGCTCACAGCAAAATGCTGATGTATCTATAATCTTATACTTTTCTGCTTTTTTAAAATGTCACTTTTTATTGTCATTCAAGTATAGTTGTCTTTTTCTAGCATTTTAGTACAATTCAATATGATCTGAGTGAAGCAGTTCAGTTTGTTTTAATTTCTACTAAATTCAAATTTTCTGACCTTTATTTTTGTGTTTGATTAGAAGATACCATGTTTTCCTGATCCCAAACTTTAAAGTTTTTATAAAATGAACCCTGTTTCTCCCCTCTGCCTGCCCAGTATTTTTATTTCTTCACTTAGATATCTTAATTTTTTAAAAAAATCAACTCCTAGGGCTTCCTACTACTTTGTTTTTATCACCTCTGTCCCCACTGTTTCCCATGAACACTTCTTTCTTACTCAAGAACTAAAATCCATTTCCACATCTGGCTTCATGTTGATCTGTGCAAGGGCTGTGATGTAGAGTCCAGACAGGCAAATCAATAGAGACAGAAAGTAGTTGCCTAGAGCTGGGGCAGGGGGACTGTGGGTTGTTTAGTTAGTTTGGGCTGCTATAACAAGATGGCACAGATTGGGTGGTTTTACAACAGCAACATTTATTTCTCACAGTTCTGGAGACTGTAAGTCTGAGATCAGGGTTCCAGCACTGTCAGGTTCTGGTGCGAGCTTCTCTGGCACGCAGATGACTGTCTTAGCGCTGCGTCCCCAAGCAGCTGGTTGAGAGGGTGGGGAGGGGGAGAGTACACTCTGGTCCCTTCATTAGGACACCAGTCCTGTCATGGGAACTACACCTCCATGAACTCATTCAAACCTAATCACCTCTCAAAGGTCTCCCCTCCAAATGCCATCACACTGGGGACTGGAGCTTCAACATATGCATTCCAGGGGCACAGGGACATTCAGTGCACAGCGGAGGTTGATAACTACAGAGCAAAGCGTTTCTCTTTTGGTGACAAAAATATTCCAAAATTGATTGTAGTGATGGGTGAACAACCTTGTGAATATACTAAAAATCACTGACTTGTGCACCTTGGATCAGTTACGTAGTATATGAATTATATCTCAATAAAGCTATTACCAAAATGTTATTTCTGGTTCTTCTTAAGGTAAGAATAAACAGTGCTTTAAAAAGGTTTTAAACAGTACAAATGATTAGTTTGGCAATTCATTCTGATCAGCACATTAACATATAAGTATCATAGAAAAAAATAAGGTAATAAGTTTTGAGAGGTTCAAGAAATTTGATTCCAAGGTGCTTCCAGTGGTGCTTCTCACAAACCATTCTTCAGGTCACTTTCCAACATTCATCTGATAAAACGGAATGCAACGTCAGAGCCTCACTTTAACTGTGTTAAGTACCACTGCATTCAAGGAACTGAAAGGTACTGCAAGTGTAAGATAGCAAAATCAAAAGAAAAGCAACATTCTACTCTTTAAGTCTGAGTAGTTTTATCTTTTACAAAGAACCATCTTACTCTTTAATTAGTTTTCCCCATAAGTAATGGTTTCGAGTTTTATTGCCCCCTTTTACTGATGAGGAAGATGACCTGCCCAAATTCGCATGGGCAGTCAGTGTCTGGATATGGGTTTTCATGGCCAAGTTTCCCCCTCCACTGCTTTCCCCACTATTTTGTGTGGAGTACCTAATACCTCTGCTTTTCCAATGGTTTAGACAGTGTGAGCTCCATAAAACTGAAAAATATCCTCACCTTAGTTTATGCTATCTTCTTATCTGGAGTAAT
This sequence comes from Phyllostomus hastatus, assembly GCF_019186645.2. NCBI lineage: Eukaryota > Metazoa > Chordata > Mammalia > Chiroptera > Phyllostomidae > Phyllostomus > Phyllostomus hastatus. Next base: position 13,090,786 of record NW_025334028.1, read on the forward strand.
AAGCAAATATTTAGACTCCAGAGGTACTATAACCATCATATGAGAGTAGAGTTCAGGTAGATCTTATTTGTTCTCAGTGAATTTGTGTAACTGTCAAACGTTGACCATATAAGTGACAAAGTCTAAGTTACACAGCCTCATAAGGGTTAACCTACATCTGAAGGGAGGCTGCTTTTACTCCCTTTTAGAGTGTGTTTGTGGAGGAGGAGTGGGGAGCCCAAGGAGTGTCATCAAAATGGCAACAAGTCAGGCCTATGATCAGTTTACAGATAAATTAGCTGAAGGCTTCACCGCCGCAGGCGGCAGAGGGCTCTCTAACACCACACAGGACACACACAAGCAGGAGCATTATTACTGGGTTCTTCCCTGGTTAACTCCCATGTTGTCCCCATGTTATCAATGCTTACCTTGTTTACAAAACGATTTTCTAAAAATCAGTACATGGAAAGGCCAGAGGAACTCTACTGTAAGAAATTTTAGTGGAATTTCCCCTTGCTGGATCAATAATAAGTGCTAATTAATCCTGTTGCTATGAGTCTTCTTGCAAGAGCCACTGCAATATGGAATTATGATGTACTGCACCATCACAAAATAAGTATTCATTAACACATATTAAATATCATAATTTTCTCAATGAAGCAATAAAAAAGAGAATTACATATGCATTATTAATCTCAGCTCCCCACTTTGGTAAATAAACCAAAGAAAGAACAAGATGCTAACAGATGAAAGTAGATGATAATGCAATAAAACTAAAGGAACCTAAATTAATCACCAGTGATATTAACTTCATCTTCCATCATTATTCTTTGTGGATATAAACTGAGTTAACGGGTATTAGAAAGTTAATTGAGCAAATCAAAATACTGCTGTGAAAGTTGAGTGTTTTGTCATAGACATAGACTAAGAGGCTGCATATAAAGATCTTTACCTACAGATCCAGAATATACAAGGAAAAAGCCCAATGGAATATGAATCATGCAAGGAGCTTGAGGTATAAGTAAAACGTGGAATCTGATAAAACATACCATCTCATTTGTGACAGAAGGTATATTTAGTCACTTGAAAAAACTTTTATTTGAATTCTTAATATAGTTTCTCCACTTATTTCTCTATTATTTTATTTCTTTTGGGGAGCTTTTTCAGATGGTAAAAATATCCATATAATGTTACACAATGTATTGAGTTTTAAAATTAAGTATAAGAAATACCTGTAAATATTGTAGTATTTAAAAATAATTGGGATCATTTAACCATCTCCCTAGATGTGTAATAAGACCCCATTCTTTAATTTAAGTCACTTGAAGTGAAGTGTAGGAACTGAGTTCTTCGTTCTACAGAGAGTCACATTTTAAACATTCAGCCTCTGCAGTTTTTTTCCAAAGGTCCTTGAGTTTCTTAAATAGTCAGTTCCATGCTGGAAAGCCTGAAAGTTACATCAAGTAACAAACAGAGAGCAAAATACATTAAAGGGAACCAAAGTATTTTACTTCATGCTTAGCTTTCGACCTCATCTGTTACCCCCTCATCTTAGTTACAGATGAGCAGGAACAAATTTATCTTCTACATACTTTCACAACACGCTAAGAGGGGCTAAAAAGTCACACACGGAAATGAAAACTAGACATCAGGGCATAAAGATGCCCTCTAAAAGATCATAAGCTGATATGAGGTTAAATATAACACAGGGCAATGTTATTCGCATTGGCACACCTCTATTATTATGCTAATCATACTGTCCACCACGTGTGTTGTGATTGTCTGGGAGTGTGTCTGCATCCTGACTAGCATGGGCCCTCTTTGAAACAGGGCCTGTCTTAATTACCTTAGTATCACCTGTAATGCAGAATAGTCTTAGAGAAAAACGTTAAGCAACATTTTCAGTATGGTTTGTTTTTATAGGTAACACTCACCAGCTAGTAAATAAAAGCGTCAACTATGAAAAAAGAAACGTCTGACACCTTAGAAGGTCACTACACTCAGTAGGCTATTTGGGGATGTTGAGTAGTGTCATGTTAGATTCTTACCTATACCTGCTATCGGTGGCTTTAGACCAGCTATGATCATTAACTAGAGGTTAGATCAGTGTTTCTCTGAATGTGTACACTGTTTTTTATCACATTTGCTTTTAGGAAGCTTGTTAAAATGTAGATAATTTCCCTGTCACATCCAGATTCAGATTCAGTAAATTCAGGGAAGGAGGGCAGCAGGGTGAAGTTAATTTGAAAAAGAAGCTCCTCAGGTAATTCTCATGTGCCTAAAGTATGAGAAGCACTGGCCTCTCTGCTCAGTACAAGCAGTGAGTATAAATTTCTTCCACTGGGATCTAAAGCTGTTGTTCTACTTATCCACTTTTAACTCCGTCCTAGTCCCTCTAGGCTCTCCTCCCATCAGATAGCAGGCGCACCACCAGGCTCTGTAACCTTCCTGCTTCAGGCAGCACAGCAGTGGGGGTGGCTGGCAACAACCTTTATTCCCAGTCACAGCGATCCTCAGCCAAAGATACTCAACCGGGAATAGGAGAGTTTTCTGCATAAGCGCCTAAATTCACAGGAGATCCTTAAGGAAGAGAACCACACAAACCTGATCTTTGCCTTCAGGAGGTTTATAATCAAAGGCAGACAGAGACCAGAAATGGAGATTGCAAGGTAATCAATCAAACTGAACTCAGAGGCAGGCAAACAGTGAATGTGCTGATCGGCATTTTTGAATGCAACTTCAAATTATTCCTCTTACACAGGTTCATTGATAAGGTCTAATAATACAAAAATAATTTTGGAAGAAATTATGGTGATTCTATTTTAGCTTTTATCAACTTAACTTCCTGAATGTTTTAGCAGTATAAAGAGCTATTTGCTTCTTTATAAACAGTTATCATATCATCAGGTAGCTTATTATAGAGTTCAGTAATAGCCAATATTCTTATACAGGATGTGTTTAAGACCCTTAAGAACTGATGTCATTATAAGAAAAATAAGTCCCCACCTTTAAAGATGGAAATCAAATGAACTCCAAAAAGTGAACATTAGTTTTAGTCTCTTGAAAGTTTCAAGCATGTGGACCTTTCATTGAGTTAATATGGAAAAATTTCAGATCTATCCACTATATAAAACCACTTTCTGCCCCCTTGGGTCAATGTTTTAAAGAAGGATTTCTTGGGACACCCCATCAGGCTCCCATTGCAGTGCATTTGTCATCACAGTCATGGAAAAACAGCTACACTGGCTTATCTTGCAGTATACATCTGCAGGAACCATTTTGCAAATAAACACAATTTTTGTTTATCTTATTTTAATCATTAAAGCATGAATATTCAGTAAAATATCAATGGCATTGTTTTAAAAATGAAATTCATTTTTGTCCTGATTTTTAAAATATCATATAAACTGTATTTATTATTTCATTTAAAAAATAAATTTCACTAATAAAACCCTCTATCGTTTCTTATAGGAAGCATTTATGTGGGATTAAATACCACTGCATGTAAAGCAAAGTTGAAATACAGTGGGCAAAAGTCATTTTAAAAACATAAAACATGACCTTGTGCAACTATGAGGCTTTCTCCATACCTCAGTTTTCCTGTTGAGACTGAAGGATTAGACCCGGTCCTCACACAGGTGACTTCCAGCTCTAACCTTTCGGGACACCTTATTCACTTAGTAGTTCAACGTCCGTGTTCTTTCTAGCAAACCCCTTTGTTTAAATTTACCTTTCTCTGCTCCACTCTGCCCTTCATAATTCATTACAATCATTAAGGAACAAAACACAGCCCTGTGCTCAAGTGTTCTTACACAGCTATTTTGTAAGAGGTGTCATTTGTTTAATAAATCCATCTATAATTATTCATAGGGAAATAAATATTATCCTTAACATTTATTTTCATGCATTACAGTGTTCTTACTGGTAGAAAATCTTTGTCTAGACCTGAACTCTAGAAGGGAGGGATCTTAACGTGCATTTTTAAAAGGTCTTTAGCCTATTAACATTCTTTAAAATAAGTTTGGAGCTTACTACCACAGCATCACAACACTGCTAAGAAGCTAATTCAGCTTTATTATAGATCTGCTCAAAATATCTTTAGTTTCTGGTTTAAATTTCAAAGATATCTCCTTACATTTATTTTTGTTCAAGGAAAAAAATGAACATAATAATCAAGTGAATAAGATAAGAAATTGGGCATAAGTGTCAGTAAAGAAGCCATACAATATTAACGTTCATCTGTTTCTAATAAAGAGCATTGTGTACTGTGGACTTCCCAGAGTCTGCAGCATGTTACTAAAAGATGCCAGGTACAGGCTAAGTTATATGGTTGTATACTACTCAGAAAATACAGAACAGAATAAAACAAAACAAACAGGAAAGAATACTACCTTTGCAGAGGCATGATTTCACAAGCCATTCTTGAACATAAATTTTCAAGGGACCCTCACAACTCTCTCTTCCACGCCAAGTGCCAAGTTTGGCCGTCTGTAGAGTGACCGTCTTCTTACAGTGGCCAAGCTGGGCTTGGGGAGGGAGGCTGCACCTCACAGCTGAAGCTACTTGCTCTGCAGTTAGCCAGTGTACTGCTGCTCTCAGCCTCCCAACTTCTTCAAGCAATGCAATTTTATTGACTGCCTCTCAACATTTACACTGCAGTCCACTTTGACCTTTTGTTCCAAGGAAGCAGCTGAACCATACAGCCAATCAGAGCAGCAGCTGCTGCAATGCTTAAAGGCTCTGCTTCTTTTGCAGCTCCTGCTGCTCCTCCTCCTCTTCCTCCTTCTTCTCCCCCTCCTCCTCCTCCTGCGGCTGCTCCTACTCCTCAGTGGGTTTGCTTCATTTTGGTAACTCGAAACTTTCTTCTTAGCAGTTCCACGGACATGCTTGTCAGTTGGGGGAAAGCAACCAATAACCACAGCAGGAGTCAAGAGTCCCTTACTTCTCAATGTTCCAGAGGTTGCCAACAAGGAAATCCCATTTGTCAAGGACAGACACTGCCTCTGTAATGAAAGGTTTCTGTGACAGAAGGCAGCAGCTATGCTCCATCCCCTTTCTTCCCTTAGGAAAAAAAAAAATAACAAACAAACCACTGCCGTTGAAAGGCATGATACTTTTCTAGAAGGAAGGCATGCTTGCCCTACCCACATTGATTTCCTGCCGATGTTTGTTTACCCTGTGGTGAGTAGCAGTCACTGGTGACATCACCCCAGTCACGTAGCTCCCACTTCTGGGGAGAACGCATGTCCTAAGGCTGCCCACATTGTCAAAGGATCAAAGCATCTACTCCATGGAAGTTACTTCAACTGACTATTTCTGCATTTTATCCTTTTAAAATTGAACGTGAGTCATTTTCATCCACGAACATTAACAGCCTTTTTTGTTTTTGTTTGCCTTCCTTCCTTACCTCCTTCCATCTGACTATCATCTACCTACCTACCTGCCTACCTACGTACCATTACAGATAACATCAAATCAATTTTTCCATAAGGTCTGCTAAATACCTGTTAATTATCCAGGTTTCCCTTATAGTGTCTACTTCATTATGGGATATTAAAGTGGCATTTTTTAGAAACATAATTGCTAATTCACAGATATCATATGCTACAAGAACAATAATAGAAAAACAATAATAGAACACATTTTGATAAGATTTCTTTCACATCAAGAGAACTGCAGAGAGTTACAACAAAGCCCAGAGCATCACTTTTAGTGGAGTGAACAGAGAGCTAGAGTCCTTGTTGAGAAAGAACAGGGGCTCATGACCCAAACAGATATCCTCCTTCCCTGTAGTTTTTCCCAGACTCTTCTAGACCACTCATAATTCTGAATTTAGAACACACAGTCCTATTGTAAGTGGCTACTTTCCTTTGCTATACTTGCTAATTAAAAGATTTCATCATCAGACTAAATCCTCTATCATACTTATGAAAGAGGATTTTACGTTCATATTATGATAGAATACCAATAATTAAAACCAACCTTTTAAAACAATGGAAGTTGAACTAAGTCCAGGCCTTATTTCAATTGAAATTGTCAATACAGTCCTTTTTTTGATTCTCAATTTTTTTTAAAATGCCTTAACTGCTAGAGTTAGAAGATCACTACTGCATCTTCCAAAAGAGAGTGAAGAAAGAGAAAATATGAACAGATTGATAATTACTAACAAAACAGAATCAGTAATCCCAACAAACGAAAAATTCCCAACAAATGAAAGTCCTGAACTAGATGGCTTCCCAGGCAAAGTTTACCAAAAATTCAAAAGAATTAACACCTATCCTTCTACAACTATTATAAAATTATTATAAAAAGTTGAGGAGGGAACACTCCTAAGCTTATTTTATGAGGCCAGCACACCCTCATTCCAAAACCAGACAAAGACATTACCAAAAAATTATAGGCCAATATCCCTGATGAACATAGATGCAAAAATAGCCAATAAAATATTAGCAAATGAATTCAGCAACACATTAAAAAGACTATACATCAAGATCAAGTGGGATTTATTATGGGATGCAAGGTTGATTCAATATCTACAAATCAATTAATGTGATACACCACGTAAACCAAATGAAAGATAAAAATCTTACCATATCAATAGATGCAGAAAAAAACATTTGACAAAATGCAGCATCCACTTATGATAAAAACTCTCAGCAAAGAGGTATTAGAGGGGAAATATCTCAAAATAATAGAGTCCATTTATGACAAACCCACAGTTAACATCATACCCAATGGTGACAAGCTAAGTGTATTCCTTAAGATCAGGAACAAGACAAGGGTGCCCACTTTAACCACTTTCATGCAACAGAGCACTGGAAGTCCTTGCCATAGCAATCAAAATAATAAGATAAAATAAAAAAGATCCAAGGTGAAAGGAAACTATCAGTTGCAGGTGACATGATTACTATTCATAGAAAACCCTAATTATTCCCACACCAATATATTAGAATTGATATATAAAATCAGTAAAGTAGCTGGATACAAAATTAATATTAAAAAATCAGTTGCATCTTTATACACCAATAATAAACTATCAGAAAGTGGAATTAAGAAAACAACCCCATTTATAATTGCATAAAAAATACCTAGGAATAAATTTAACTGCAAAAGACCTATACTCAGAAAGTTATAAGACACTTAAGAAACAAATTGAGGAAGATACAAATAAGAATAAATATTGTTAAAATATCCATACTACCCAAAGAAATCCATATGTTCAATGAAAGCCCTATGAAAATATCAATGGTATTTTTCACAGAACTAGAACAAATAATCCTAAAATTTATATGAAACCACAAAAGACTCCAATAGCCATTAGCAACCTTGAGAAAGAAGAACAAAGTTGGAGGTACCACAGTACCTGATATCAAACTATACTACAATATTACAGTAATCAAAACAGCATGGTACTGGCATAAAACCAGACACACAGATGAATAGGACAGAATAGAGAGCCCATAAATAAGCGATGCCTATATGTTGAATTAATCTATAACACAGGAGGCAAGAATGGGGTAAAGACAGACTCTTCAAGAAATGATATTTGGAAAGCTAAACAGATACATGCAAAAAAGTAAAACCAGATCACCTTCTTACACCATACCCAAGAATAAACTCAAAATGGATTAAAGCCTTATATGTAAGACCAGAAACCATGAAACTCCTGGAAACAAACATAGGCAGTAAACTCTTTGACATTGCTTTTAGTAATATTTTTTTTTGGATATATGAGGTCTGTCTAGAAAAAATACAGCTATTGTTAATATAATGAGAATGGTTTGTGCAACATTAATGTAACCTGGCAGCCAAAGAGAGTGGGCTGGAATGCACATGTGTACTCTGTGGCCATCCCATTCAAAGTGATTGAGTGAGCAGAGCAATGAATTTGCATCAATTTTTGTGGTAAGCTTCAACATTCCTCCGCAGAAACTATTTGGATGATTCAGAAGGTGCAGCTATGGGCAACTGGTGATTGGCAGCTTCATCACAACAATATACTCACTCATGCATCATGTCTCATGCAGAATTTTTCGGTGAAATGTCAAATCACCCAGGTGACAGCCCCCTTACAGCTCATATTTGGCACACTGTGACTTCTGTTTTTTCCCAAAACTAAAATCATCTTTGAAAGGGAAAAGATTTCAGACCACTGATGAGATTCAGGAAAATATGGTGGGGCAGCCAATGGTGACTGTGAGAACTATCTAAAGTCCCAAGGTGCCTACTTTGAAGGGGACTGGGGTATCATTGTCATATGTACAATGTTTCTTATATCTTATATCTTCTTCAGTAAATGTCTCTATTTTTCATATTACATGGCTGGATACCTTCTGGACAGACCCTGTATCTCCCTGGGCAAGGAAATCAACAGAATAAACAAATGGGACTACATCAAACTAAAAAGTTTCATACAGTGCAAAAAAACCCAACCCAACCCAACCAAACCAAACAAAAAACCAACAACCCCCAAACAACAACAACAACAAAATAACCCATTGACAAAACAAAATGAAAACCTAAATGGGAGAAGATATTAATATATTCACCAAATACATCTGACAAAGAGTTAATATCCAAAATATATGAAGAACTCATATAACACCAAAAAAAAAAAACAAAGCCAAACAACCTGATTAAAAAAATGCACAGAGGACCAGAACAGACCTTTTACCAAAGGGGACATACAGATGGTCAAAGACATATGAAAAGCTGCTGCTCAATGTCACTAGTCATCAGGAAAATGCAAATTAAAACCCCAATGAGATATCATGTCAGACCTGTCACAATGGTTATCATCAACAAATGAACAAACAAGTGTTAGTAGAGATGTACAGAAAAGGGAACCCTTGTGCACTGTTGGTGGGATTGTAAATGGGTACAGTCAAAATGGGAGGTTACTCAAAAAAATTAAAAATACAACTACCTTATGACCCAGCAACTCCATTTCTGGGTATTTCTTTGAAGAAATTAAAAACACTAATTCAAAAAGATATGTGCATCTCTATATTCACTACAGCACTATTTACAAGAGCCAAGATATGTAAGCAACCTAAGTGTTCATCGACAGATGACTGGATAAAAAATATGTAATACATACCTACAGTGGAATATTATTCGGCCATAAAAAGGAATGTGATCTTACCATTTGCAATAACATGGATGGACCTGGAGGGCATTATGTTAGGTGAAATACATCAGACAGAGAAAGATAAATACCAAGTGATTTTACTTTTATGTAGAACATAGTAAACAAAATAAATAAACAAAATAGAAATACTCATTGATTCAGAAAACAAAGTGATGGTTGCTAAATGGGAGGGGGTTCGCAGAGTGGGTGACAAAAGTGAGGGGATTAACAATTGCAAATTGACAGTTACAAAACAGTCTCAGGGATGTAAAGTACCACAGAGGGAATATAGGCAATACTACTATAATAACTGTATCTGGTGCCAGATGTGTGCTAGACTTACGGGGGACTACTTTGTAAGCTGTATCAATGTATAACTGCTATGCCATATACTTGAAGCTAATATAATATTGAATGTCAACTGTAACTGAAAAACTGAAAAACAAGCAAAGATTTAAAAAAAAGAAAATCACTATTATATATCATAATATCTATTCTATTGATGAGTAAATCTTGTACTAGAATATTAAGTAATTTGTTCAAATTCACATTGAAAGTTGGTAACAGAACAGAAACTGGATTCAGGATTTGTCAGGTTCTGCTATACATCTACAGGACTTTTTAACATATTTCATAAAATACAAATGCTTTTAGAAATAGTTATCATGCAAATGACAGAAATAACATTTGCCTTTTCTGAATTTTTGGAAACATCTCAATGCTATATGGCTAAAATAGATATGAGTTCAACAATATAGGGCCCAGCAATAAAAATGTTAAATTTCACTATAATTTACATTTAATGTACACTAGAGGTAGTATGCATACTACTGAAGAGCAGGAGCATTGAAATTTCACATCTGATTGCACATATATCATCTGAAAAATTAAGCCTTCTTGTCAACATTCCTCTAACATGCCACAGCTGTGGTGAGATGTCGATGGTTGTTTTTTAAATCACCTAATACTACAACTCAGTAATTACCTGCCTTTTCAGTCTCTATGATTTATTTATAAGCATTTCTCTCTCTCTTTTCATTTTTTATTTCTTGGTTTTTGGTCTATTTCCTGGGCATTAGTTGATGATGGTTTCTGGATTTTTATCTGGACTGCGTCTCCTCCTTCCTGTCACACCTATTGCCAAAGTCCTTGATCACTTAAATACCTTTATTTTTTCTGCTTCTAACATCCTCACATCAGTCCTCACAGTCAATCAGTAGAAGCCCCCCTCCCTGAACTCGGCCAGTTGTACCTGTTCAAACATTGATACCCTGACTGCACTAAGCCCTTTCAGGTGCCTCACTCTTAACTACCATACTTCTGCTTCCCCCTTTCCCCCTAGCTCTTGTTTTGGCTCTACATCTGCACAGAAAAACCTGCACCCAAACCAACTGGCATGCGGCTTTAAAAAAGGCACTCTCCTGCCCTCCTCAGCATGTAGTTATTTCTAATATGGGTTCACTCGAATCCTCTGCTTCTTCACCCTTTGTAAAACCTGCCAGCTGGGTTCTCTACTGCCAGACAGCTAAACATTGCGAAAGAAAATCTCATAACCCTGGCAACTAGCTGTACTAAAAATTCATGCTGTTTAACCTTGTTATGAACCTCAATACTGTGTGGCAACCTTTTTAGTTACCTTTAACTGATTTTTTCACTGCATTCCTACAGAAACTGTTGCCAATCTTTCTCAGGGCTGCTAATCTGAACCTCTCTTAGTCACTAATTACCTTGCCTCCTGTTTACTGAAAAAGGCAAGATTATCAAATATGAGTGAGTACCTCTGGTCTTGTTTGCTACAGTTAAGGGTTCAAGAGCACCACCTCACCATTCTTTTTGACTTCTTCCCAGTCTAGGAAAAACAGTCCTCACTTATAGGACCCAAACCTCTTTATCTATTTTGAAGATTAAGAAACAGAAACCTCCTTTAAATTGGAGTTGGGAGTGTATGGAGGGAGAGTTCTTACCCCCTAAGAGACAGACGTACTTTCCATCTCCATCGGGAAAAAGAAATTTTTTTATTCTACTATTCCAGCAGGAAGGAGGATATTTGTCTGCAAAACCTCTCAGCCAACCTCTCAGCCAATGAAAGACGGTTCCAATTCAGCCAATGGAAAGCCACCATATTTCAAACTCCCAAATTCCTCCAGTGGGGTCTTTGCTTACAAGAGCCTTTCTGAACCTTCTGAACTCTCTCATTCCTGTATAAATCAAGTCTCCTCTTCTTTGTTCTGGGGACTTGCACTTGGTTGCCATTACATGGAATGCCCTGAACTGTAGTTCTTTGCTGTTCCCGAATAAACCCATTTTGCCAGGAAAAGCTCTGGCTGTCTATTAGTTTAAGGTCAGCAGTATGTACTGCATCTCATCATCTTCTCCTTCCTCTGGAAGAGCCTGATCTCTCCTCCATCCTAAACTGTCCCCTTCTGACAGCCACCCAAGTAAGTGCCCCCAGCCTTAAAAAGTTTTTCTCAGCAGTCCTACCCTCTGGCGCTGTGGCAATATTTCCTTCTCCTTCCCAGCAATAATAACTTAGTTCTGTATATTGGCTGAAGATTTTTATTTTTCAAAATGACTTTATATCTTTACAATTCAATTAACTGCTACAGTTGGAAAATCATGATTATATATTACAAAGTCTATTTTGAGTGAATTCAGTACTAGTCCCCCACAAAGCCTACCTCTGTGGCTTCCACTTCCTCATCGATTGCTTCCTCCTCTGCCAACAGACTTTAGATTTCACCACTTTTCTGAAACTGCTTTTAGGGCCACCAATACTGTTTGAGCCACTAAACATAAGTGCCTTTTCTTAGATCCCCTTCTCTTAATTTCCCAGAAACACCCACCTTCAGTTTTCTGAAAGTCTGGCCCTCTGTGATCTTCCCCGGGAATTCCCAAAATGTCTCTGATCTCTCCCCACTTCTTTCATTTCATTTGTCTTTCCTTGTCTCTTACCCACTCCCTCCCTTTCCTTCCGGCCCGTTCAATACAGGCACTCTAATGGAGCGTAAATCCTGCTCTGGGCTTAGGCTCCTGGGGACTGGATCCTGATGTGGCCACAGACAGGCAGGGTGAATTTGGGCATAAAAAGCCCTGAAGTTGCTCTGAGAAATAACTAAGACCATGCATGTAAAACATGCAGAATAGGCCCGGCAAATAAGTGCTCGATAATTACTAGTATTGTCACCCTAATCATGTGGAATAAGTGGAATGTTTTCAAAGTCTCATATCATCTACTGATGCTCCCCAAATTTTTCTCCTCCTGACCCTTCCTGTTAACGATGTTATTCTCTTTATGAGTCAGAATCAAAATGTGAGTCATCTTTCCTCCTCCCTTTCCTCTCCTCTCCTCAACTAAATCTGCTGACTGTCTTTTTATGTCTCCTTAATCAGATAGCCTTGGTCATCTGCAGTATTAGGATAACTTTCAAATAATCTTTTTTCCTCCTATCTCCAATTTCACTATTAAAGTACATTACCTACTGTGATTATAATCTGGTCATTCACTTCTTTTCTTAAATACTTCAGAAGCTCCCAACTACCTCTGAAATGAATCCCAATTTTTGGTGAATGATGATTAAGACTCTCCATCAGTTAATCCTATTTACCCCTCCAATTCAGCTGCTTGGACTTTCTAAGGAAACCACTCTGGACATACCTGGACATTATTTTCAAATATGCTCTGAACTTTTCTACCCCAAATATTTTGTTCATGCTGTTCCCTATGTCTGAAATATTTTCCCATTACATTTCCCCTCCTGGCAATTCTAGGCAAACCTCAGGTTTAGGCTAGTTGGAGAAAAGCTTTTTCCCCTTTTAACTCATAAATTCCTTTGCATCTCTTATGATATCTATTCTTGTCACACAATTTTATTATTATGCAAATCTATATATTATCTAACTTTCCAAGAACAAAAACTATATCTTTTCTGGAGCCATCACACAGACCAGAGACTCAATAAGTATGGAACAAATTGATAAGTGAATCACACTTTCAGAGACCCAAGCATAACTCCATTGATTAGATTTGACTTTACTAAGAAATATTTCTACCCACTTTTAAACATTTCGCATTGCACGCATATACTTAAGATAAAATAGATGCCTCATGCAGCTTCAAATAAAGGATAACTAATAGTGAACTAAAGAAATAAACTATTGATGTACAATCACATATATGTAAAAAGTAGCCAAGCTTTCTTTAAGGGCATCATGTCACCCCTGAACCTTCCCTTAAAAGGCAAACTCTACACATGACCCACGGCTATTCCCTCAAGCTGCATGTTTCCCCTCCTTCTCCATCTGTCACAGCTGTGCCACCTGGGAACCCACCTAAATGATCTTTTTAATAGGGCATTAATCTTTCACTCAGCATAAAATTCTGAGATTCATCCATGTTGTTGCAGTATCAGTTATTTATTGTAACTTACTCTCTTTTATTCCTGAGCAGCATTTCATTTTATAACCACAATTTGCCGGCTCACCTGATGGTTGGACACCCTTTGAGTTGTTCACAATTTTTGACTATTACAAATAAAACTATGATAAACATTTTAAAAAAGTAGAATTCTTTCCAAAAATTTTGAAATCATTTTAAGTATTTTACACTATGCAGTTTCTCCTAGGTTGCCTATTTCCTTTCCCACATTTCAGCAGGCTTACAGAAATCTAATTTTCTTACATAACTTCAGCAGATTCCAAGGGTTTGGTAATATGTGTGTTTGTCCTTGTGATAGCAAGAGCAACAACTCCAAGAATAAAGTGGCTTCATTTGCTTTAATTTCAACATCAATTTGAAGCAACCAGTGAACAAAGAACACTTATTTCTTAGCCACATTAATTTGTTTCCATATACTGTTTTAAAGTCAGATTGATTTGATTGCTGAGACAAAATGATATACTAAAATTATTTATTTTTTATGAGTTTGGTAAGAGGGTGCTTCTCATGCAAGGTTTCTTCCTCATGTTTTTCATCAATCTTTGTAAAATGCACTAAGGAGCAATGCCTTCCATAAGACAGAGTATTCATAAACCAGTAACTAAACCTGATATGAATTTTCATAATCACAAAGCCAGGATTTTTAGGGTACATATAATTTAGCAACTGGTGCTGCACAGGCTCCTGATCAAACTGGCCCGCTGGCAACCTGCAGCAGAACACGAGTGAACTTCAGGATTCACTGTAGCACCTCATCATCATCAGCCACAACAAATGTCAAAACGAACAAAAAACCCACAATGGAACGGGAGGGTGGTATATGACAGCAACTAGCATTTATTGAGAATCTATGTGTGCTATTTTAATGGATGTGAGAATGAAGTTAACTGAGCACTCAAGCTAGTAACAGGCTGACATGAAGTCAGCATCTGAGCCCCACTAAGTTTCTACCATACAAAAGCTTTCAAAAATAAATATTATTCTTATCCATTGATAATCATACAATTTTTCTACTGGAAATAAAGAATACTTTCTTTTGGTCTAAGGTTTACATTTAGAGGAGTGCCTATATGTTAAATAAAGTCTATACAATTTTATAAGGCTGAACCAAAGACATGCACTGGACCAGAACAAAACCCTGGAACAATGTGTGTATGCACACACATGCATGTGTGTGCATGTGCATGTATGTGCACATGTGTGTGATGGTAGAACACAGCTGCAGTTTCAGTGGGGGAAGGATGCAGCTCGGATGGGGTATTAAAGGAAAGAGGAAGGTGGAGAAAACAAAAGATGGAAAATCAGCTTTTAAATTGTATTCTTAATTCTATTTCTCTTATTAAGAAATTAATACATGGAAATGGCAGGTAAGCTGTCAGTTGTTTTTAATGTAAAAAACCCCTACAATATTTATTAACTTTAAGAATAATTATAAAGCCTTATGAAGAATTTATCTTAGAAAGCAAAACAGTAATAATCAGAACTGGCTCAGGCTATAGGAATAAGGAATTTCTAGTTAGAGAAACTATTTTCTTCAGTAACAGAAGAAATAAATATTCCTGCTTTACTTGAGGCCAAAATAAAAAAATAAACTTAGTTAAAATATTTCTTCCTTTATTGATTAGACTTATCTACTATATATTAGAAGACTGCTCAAAAAATTCCATGGGGATAGAAATTTTATAATCACTTTTTCCAAAGACATACTTCTTTAATTCTGATGATGGATCTTGCTTTTAAAACTGTGTGTGGGCTTATTTCATTTAAATATATCTGACTAACCTTGTTGGACTCTCAGATGGCTCACAGTTCAGACTCTAAAGTCCTGAAGAGCTGCCAGAGGACCGAGGAGAACGCTGTGGACATTGAGGCGAGGCTGACGGCCTCGACAGCCGCAGATGCATCACTCAGGTTCCCTTCCTCAGCCCACTGACGGCTTTGATTTCACTAACCGGTTCCAACATTTCCAATAGAGAAAACAAGACTCAAAACAGTCACCACAAGGACTCAGTTATGATTTCAAATCAAAAGACAGGTAATTATAATTTATGGTACGTAAGTATACAGCTATATATTCATACAGAAGCTATCTTTAAAGTAAATTTCTTACAACAATTGTGAGTTGTTTCTCCATAAAAAGTGGTTAAAAACAAATTATTTTAGACAACTTACATAATTGTTCCCCAACTTTCTGGGACAGGGAAAAACCTACAGTTTTGCCAGATGGAATCTCAGTTAGTGGTCACTGCCAACAAATAAGCGCTCAAGCACATTCTCCTGGAATGGGACTGCCTGGGCATGACTTTCTCCAAATCTCCCCTGGGAGTCTGGATAATAGTGTTCTGTGCTCACAAACTAAGTCATGTCCCATACAACAGCTGCTACCACACCTGAGATCAGCTGCCTTAGGTTGTCCCAGTAACCTTTCACCCTGTTAAATGATATGTCCTGGCAGAAGAAACAGGCTTCAGTGGGCTTCCTTAGAGAAATGTCAAAGTTGCTTAGTGTAATATGGTAACTGCTCAGCTGTTTCTGTATCCATAAAACATAAAATAAACTTCATATTTCCGAGACAAGAAATACTAAGCATGAGTACAAAATCTCTCAATATCAGTACACTGGCTGGTAGAATCTATGGACCTCAACACAAGGCTGTATGCTTTGCTTTAAAGCAACCTAATATATGAACAAGTGAAAAATCTATTTTAGAGCAAAATAAGAGGAAGCAGTGATTATTTGTATTCGCAAGAATAGGTCACATTTAAAAAACTCTCAGTAGTGGTACCTTAAAGTGTCAACATCACTAGACTATTTTAAGTGATCTGATTTTTAAAAAAATCCTTTTAAATTCAGTGTCTGAGAGAATTGGACCCAATGCATTAAATAATTGTGTATGTTACAGCTTCTACTTCTAGAGCTATTCATGTGTAGAGTGTTATTAGAATTCATAAAGACACCAAAACCTTTTTTCCTTATTGAATTTTAGTGAAGAGACATATAAATTGGAGAAAGACATTTCAAATAAATTAGGGAATAAACTGAACTTATAAGTGAATAAATAAAGCTGTTAAAATATTTTGAAGGTAGAGACAATAGGACTTACTGATGGACTGGTAAAGAAAAGTAGAGAAATCACAGATTTTTGGCTTGAGTAATAGTGATACAAATGATTGAGATGGGGAGAACTTCATTAGAAATGGGATTGTGTTTTGTGGGGGCAGAAGTGTAAATCAGAAGTTCTGTTTTATATAGATTGAGTGTAGGATGCTCATTAAGTATCCAAGTGGGCTTGTCAGGTAGCCAATGGGCAGGGCTGGCCTCATGGGAATATGAAATTTGCAGTTTCACAGGGCTCATGTTCAAAAAGCCCCATGCTTGGTTTAATGATCTGCTGCTGCCATCCTGAAATTCCTAATAATTTTTAACAAAGACCATCACATTTTCACTTTGTATTGGTGGGCCACTCCAAAATTAAGTAGCTGGTCCTACCAAATGGATATACCAATCTGGAGTATAAAGGTGAGGATGGAGCTGGAGATATAATTTTGAAGGCCATATGAATAACGATGGTATTGTAAAATATGGACCTGCATGAAAGCACCTAAGAATGAGCAGAGGTCATAGGAATGAGCCTTGGGGGTGGGGGTGGGACTCCATACTTGAGAGGTCTGAAAAAGATAGATTTTGCAAATAAGACTAAAACAGGTTGTCTAATAAGACCAGACGGTAAACAGGAGAGTGTGGTGCTGCAGAAGAAAAGAGAAGAAAGTGCTTCAAAAGGGAGTGATCTGTTGGATAAAATGTTCCTGAGAGTAAGATGAGGACAGTAGCTGGACCTTTGGATTTGGCAAAATGATGTGTGTGTTGAAGAAAGAATGGGAAGAAAGTATATAAGGACAGCAAGTACATATAATCCTTTACCAGAAATTTTCTCTAAGGAAAAGAAAGATATATTTCTAACATGAGAAGAATCTAGAATGGAGAAATTGATGCCATGGAGGAGGGAGGTGGTTACTGAAACATAGTCCTTGAGTGAGGAAGAGGGAAAAGGATTTAGAGCAAATGCACAAGTATTGACTCCAGGGGGGATACAAGCTCAGTTCACCCACTGTAATAGGAGAGCAGGCAGACTGTAAGAGTACAGACGTGGGTGTATTGGTAGGTTTGGGAGGAAGAAGAATAAGAGCAGTTTTCTTCTGATTGCTGTTGTAAATTAAGATCTTTGGATTGTGCTGTGGTATTTTATAGATCTAAGCCAAGTTCATTTCTTTATTAAAATGAAGTTCATGTTTTCAGAAAACAAAGGTGGTGAGAGAAGAGAAGAGCTAGGATGCTAGCTTAGTTTTATTTTTGTTTTTCTAAAAATAGGCTCAAAATTTTGACAAGGAGACCAGAAAAACAATTCAATAAGAAAAGCACAGTCTTTTTAGTAAATGGGGCCAGGACAATCAGATAGTCACATCCAAAAGAATAATGTTGGGCCTGCACCTCACATACTGTATATAAAAAATAACAAAATGGATTATATCCCTAAATTTAAGAGCAAAACTATAAAACTCTTAGGAAAAACAGGTGTAAATCTTCATGACCTTGTATTAGGCAATGGTTCATAAACAGAACATCAAAATTATAAACAACTAAAAATAGATTTACTAGACTTCATCAAAATCGAAAAATTTTGTGTTTCAAAGAACATTATCAAAAAAGTGAAAGAAAACCTGTAGAATATGAGAAAATATTTAAAGATCATATATATGATAAGGGTTAGTATTTGGAATACATAAAGAACTCTTTCAACTCAACAATAAAAAGACAAATGACCTAATTAAAAGTGTGCAAAATATTTAAACTGACATTTCTCCAAAGAAGATATACAAATAGCTAATAAACACATGAAGAGAAGGTCAACATCATTAGTCACTAGGGAAATTCAAATCAAAACCACAATAAGATAATATTCTATACTCAGTTGGATGATAATAATAATAATAACGCAGATGATAAGTGTTGGTGAAGATGTAAAGAAATTGGAAACATCATACATTGCTGGTGGGAATACAAAACTGAGCAGCTACTTTGAGAAACAGTTTATTGGTTTCTCAAAAAGTTAAACATAGAGTTATCACATGACCCTGCAATGCTCCCTAGGCATATGCCCAAGATTAGTGAAGACATGTCCATACAAAAACTTGTACACAAATGTTCGTACTAGCATTATTTGCCCCAAAGTAGAAGCAATCCAAATGACCATGAACTGATAAACAAAATGCTATATATCCATATATATGGCAGTGTGTGTGTGTGTGTGTGTATGTATGGCAGAGCATTATTCACCATAAAAAGTCATGAAATAATGATATGTGATATAATATGGATGAACCTTTTAAGACATATGCTAAGTGAAAGAAGGTGAACACAGAAGGACATATTGCATGATTACATTTATATAAAATAACAATAGGTAGAGAGAACTTCACAGATAAGATGAAACTTTGGTGGGGGGAAAATGGAGGCAACTATACTTGAACAACAATAAAAAAATAGACTGCATTCTGAAAAATATTTATGTAAAAGACAAATGTACATATAAGTGACTATGTGAATCTGTAAAGTAATATAATAGAAGGCTAATGCATTGATTATATGAATAAGCTTGTGAAATTATCTCTAGGAATTAAAGACAACTATATAACAGTTTTAAGGACTGAGATTTTTGACATGAGAGAAAGTATATTTAGATTTAAAGTCAATAAATCTGGAATTAAAAAAGAGAAAAACAAAAAAAAAAGAAAGAAGAAGAAAGAAGAAAAGAAACAAAACAAGAAAAGATTAAATTTAATTGACCCTTGACAAAGTAGGAAAAGGGTACTTTAGATAAAGGGACCAATGTTAGCAAGAATACAGAGGTATGAAACTTTTGGGATATATTTGAAATAATGTGGCTGCACTGTAGCCCGTGTATGGGAGAAAGAACTGTAGAAGAGTAAGTCAGGGAGGCAGGGTGAGTCAGATTTAAAAAGGACTTAAACCCCTTGAACTTTATTCAATGAGAAGTCCTCTTTGCTTTTATAGCAGCTCTGTCATGCTACTTCTAAATCTCCCGTACTACATAAATTTGGTTAACTACATGTAGGTGAACTACCATAAGGGAAATTTCACTTAAT
This sequence comes from Phyllostomus hastatus, assembly GCF_019186645.2. Taxonomy (NCBI): domain Eukaryota; kingdom Metazoa; phylum Chordata; class Mammalia; order Chiroptera; family Phyllostomidae; genus Phyllostomus; species Phyllostomus hastatus. The sequence continues at coordinate 13,110,494 of NW_025334028.1, forward strand.
GGGTTGGGAGACCGCTAATGATTAGACAGTATGCCTTAGAGTTCCTTTGGCTTCTCAGGGCCCAGTGTGCAATGTGCAGTGCACAGAGGGTGCCCACTAAGAGTGTGTTGACTTTGAATTACTAAAATAAATTCAGTTAAGACCACAGCAATCCAGATATGTGCTGGTGATCTATTAGAAATGACCTGCAAATGTGATAATAAATTTCCTTACCCTTGCTTACGTTATCTTTCCTCAAGCACTGAGACTTTTTTTTTTACATTGAAGTTTGGATCCCAGTGAAATGTCAACATTTGAAGAGTCAGAGCCATTGTATTGAGTGGCAGGTTTTGATGAATGGGTAAACAATCAAAATACTTAAAAAAACTTCAGAGACTTTTCTCTTAAACCATAAAAATCAAAGGGGATTGAAGTGAAATACTAAAAATACTTTTAATAAATATTCAGCTTATATGAAACAATTTATCTAAAAAGACCTTGGAATAGTTATCATGGGAGCTAGTGGTGGTTAAGAAACAGATGAAAAAACTATCTGTAGAGATAGAGTCAGATATTTTTTCTAATTCTGCCTGGGACCTTGGGGCTTTTCCCCAAACCTGTCATTTTCTATAAATCTCCATTTTGAAGGCCAGGCAGTGGGAACACTCCAGAAAACTGTGGCTCTATCAGGGAACTATGTGGTGAAGGTTACCACCAAGTTTATCACAGGCAATTTTAAACTCTTTTTCTCACATGGAGTCAAAGAAGTAAACCCTACTGTATCAGCAGCACAATTATAATATTTGGTAATTTTTCAAATTACATTGTAGGTGGCAGGGTTATGAATCTTGTAGCTAAGAATCCTAATTGCGTTTCAGCTTCAACAGCCTGTTAAAGATTCTGAAACTTGGCTCCAAGTGGCAAGAGTGAAACACTAGAGGGAACAAACAAAACACATGTTCAGGAAGTAATTGGCGTGCCCTTCGTGAAGTACAAACACAGGATAGTTATGACTACTTTCTGTTGCTGGCTTGACTTTAGATATGAAGAAGGTCATATTTAACTGCAGGAGTTAATAGATTAGATATCTTAAAGGACAATGAGCACAGTTAATACTGGTGAATATTGATTCATTATTAACATCATTAAAAGCCTGAATCTTGTAATATGTAATGCTACTGTAATACGTGACTAAAATATGAAGTGTTGTAAAATATGAAGTGTTGTAACATAATGGTGGAGAGTCACAGGGATGTTGTGAACCTCATAAAATAAATTTCTCCTGTATAAATAATCAGTGTGTGACTGACAGAAGTATGGTGTACAGATCAGCAACCCGTGGGGAGATGAAATGGAGATTAAGTGGAGACGAGCAGAGAGCAAAGCTGTCCTGATTTCTGTGGCTTCTCTAAGGGTGAGGGGTGCAGGGCTTCCTAAAGCGAGCACTTTCAAAGAACCACCAGAGAGAAAAGTGATACATAAAATTTAAAAATCTTAGAATCAGACTTCAGCCTCTGAGAGATCTAGGTCAGCTAGATAAAGATAATGGAATTTAAACCCTAATTCAGCACAATTAATAATATCACAACAATAATGACTATGGCAGCAACAGTAAAGCATAGGCCCACTAGGTAGTGTTGCAGATGCAAAAACCAAACAAACAAATGAACAAACAAAATCTTTAAAAACCCTCCCAAAACATAAGACACAGTCCCTCTGTCCTCCAGAAAGTCACAAGGTTGAAGAAAGAAATATAAACATACAAAAAGATGAAGTAACGCAAGGTAGAAGACAGGAAATAATTGTAAAATAAACAGAAGGCATGTATAGGGTTGACCAAAAAGTCCATACGGATTTTTCCATAAAATAAAAGACACACTTTTCATTTTTCAGCAATCACTTTACTGTTTTGGATATTTTGAGTTACGTTGGCTATCTCCCATGTGGTATAATGTTGATTGTTCTCAATGTCTTGATTTAACTGCTGTCAATTTCAGCTGGTCTACCTGACCATTTTTGCCTTTCTTCCATATTTATCTTTCTTGAAATAATAAAGCATATGTCAAAAATGTTGCGTATTTTTTCCATCTTCAATATTAAAGTGGTTATATGAAAATTCACCAATTTTTAAAAATACATTTTATTGATTATGCTATTACAGTTGTCCCATTTCCCCCTTCACTCCCCTCATATAACCCTCTCCACCCATATTCCCCACTTTAGTTCATGTCCATGTGTCATGACATGGACATGGCAGGTCGTAAGTTCTTTAGCTTCTGCATTTCCCATACTATTCTTGCCCTCCCCCTGTTTATTTTCTACCTACCATCTATACTACTTATTCTATGAACCTTTCCCCACCGCTCTTCTCCTACTCCCCTGTTGCTAACCCTCCATGTAATCTCCATTTCTGTGGTTCTGTTCCTCTTCTAGTTGTTTGTTTAGTTTGCTTTTGTTTTAGGTGCGGTGGTTAATAATTGTGTTTGCTGTCATTTTACTGTACATGTCTTTTATCTTCTTTTTCTTAGATAAGTTCTTTTAACATTTCTTATAATAAGGGCTTGGTGATGATGAACTCATTTAACTTGACCTTATCTGAGAAGCACTTTATCTGCCCTTCCATTCTAAATGAAAGCTTTGCTGGATAGAGCAAACTTGGATGTAGGTCCTTGCCTTTCATGACTTGGAATACTTCTTTCCAGCCCCTTCTTGCCTGTAAGGTCTCTTGAGAAATCAGCTGACAGTCTGATGGGAACTCCTTTGTAAGTAACTGCCTCCTTCTCTTTTGCTGCTTCTAGGATTCCCTCCTTCATTTTAATCTTGGGTAATGTAATTATGACGTGCCTTGGTGTGCTCCTCTTGGGCCCAACTTATTTGGGACTCTCTGAGCTTCCTGCACTTCCTGGAAGTCTATTTCCTTTGCCAGATTGGGGAAGTTCTCCTTTATTATTTGTTCAAATAACTTTTCCAATTTTTGCTCTTCTCCTTCTGTTACCCCTATAATTCGGATGTTGGAACATTTAAAGATGTCCTGGAGGTTCCTAAGCCTCCCCGCATTTTTTTGAATTCTTGTTTCTTCATTCTTTTCTGATTGGATGTTTCTTTCTTCCTTCTGGTCCATTCCACTGATTTGAGTACCAGTTTCCTTCCCATCACTATTGGTTCACTATTGGTACATTTTCCTTTATTTCACTTAGCATAACCTTCATTTTTTCATCTAATTTGTGGCCAAATTCAACCAATTCTGTGAGCATCCTGATTACCACTGTTTTGAACTCTGCATCTGATAGGTTGGCTACCTCTCTGTCGCTTAGTTGTATTTTTTCTGGACCTTTGATCTGTTCTTTCATTGGGCCATTTTTTTTTTCTTGACCCACCTGTTATGTAATGAGGGGCAGAGCCTTAGGTGTTCACCAGGGCAGGTCAACCCTGTTGCTGGGTTGTGATGCTGTTTGTGTGGCAGGGGTCCAAGAGGAAACAATGGCACTTGCTTGGCTCTCTGCTGGATTTCGGTCACTTTTCCCACTTTCCCCAAGCAAACTGGGCCCTTTTGGTGCTGATTCCCATGTGGGTGGGTTTGTGTATGTTCTAGGACCCTGTGGGTCTCTCCAACAAACTCTCCTGTGAGGCTGGGAGTTTCTCCCGGCACCTCAACCCCCACAGCTGTTTTCAATTGGTGTTTTGAGGCTTTATTTCCCCATGCTGGAGCCCTGGGTTGTGCAGTGTGTCTCTCCCCAGTTTCACCTGGTTTATCTGAGCATGAATGTGGGACCTCGAGGTCCGCCAGACACCTTGCACGCCATGATCCTCCACAATCTGCCACCTTGCTGGGTCCGCCAACTGCCATCTGCACGGTCAGGGTCCACCAGCCACTGCTTTGCTGCAACCTCTCTCTGCCCCTCTTACCGGTCTGGATGAATGTGTCTACTTTTAACTCCTTGGTTGTCGGACTTCCATAAGTTCAATTTTCTGTTGGAACTGTTTTCTTTTTTTGTTTCTAAATTGTTTTGTCTTTATTTTGGTTGCGCAAGGAGGCACAGTGTGTCTACCTATGCCTCCATCTTGGTCAGAAGTCCTAAAATTCACCAATTTTGATTTTTTTAAAAAAATGCACACTGATAAGACAGCTGTCACAAACAGTCCAACAAAGTTGTTTTGAATGAAGTTAAAGACAACTAAGTGCTACTACAGCCATCTTATAGAAAAAAACCAAATGAACTTTTTGGCCAACCCAATATTGATCTTAGCCCATCAACTAAATATGTAATCTTGAATTAATTCACCTAACTCAGTAACTATTTGTGAAGTGAATAGCTTTTCAGAATCATGGTTTCTTCATCCAAGGTTACTTTTCAGATGAGAAGTTCTTTTCACAGGGCTACCTGAAAAACTGTGACGCAGATGAAAAATGTTATATATGAAGCCATTATAATTTTCCAGCATTATTGAGATATAATTGACAAATACAAATTTTATGTTATTTGATCTATGTATATATTGTGAAATGATTACCACAATCATGCAACTTAACACATTCATCACCTTACATAGTTACAATTTTTTTTTTTGGTGGTGAGAATGTTAAGATCTACTCTTTTAGCAAATTTCAAGTAGAAAACACAGCACCGTTAACCGCAGTTGTCACGCTGTCCATTAGATCCCCAGAACTTACTCATCTTATAACTCAGAGTTTGTACCTTTGACTAACATCTCCCCTTATCCCTCACCTCAGAGTCCAACCAGCGTAGAGCAACCAGTGTTCTAAACTCTGCTTTCGTGAGTTTGACTTTTTTAGGTTTCACATATAAGATCATATGATATTTGTCTCTCTGTCAGACTTATTTCACTTAGCAAAATGTCCACCAGATTCACCCATGTTGTTGCAAGTGGCAGGATTTCTCTCGTGTGTGTATGTACATTATATTATATGCACAAGAAATATATGTTTATATTAGACACACAGTATACATCACAATGCACTATTATTTATACCACATTTTCTTTATCCATTCATTCACTGACACTTACATGGTTTCATATCTTGGTTATTACAAACAACTCTGCAATGAACATGGGGGTGTAGATATCTCTTTGAGATACTGACTTCATTTTCTTTAGATATAGACACAGATGTGAAATTACTAGACCACATGGTAGGTCTATTTTTACTTTTTTAATTTTATTTTAATCATTGTTCAAGTACAGTTTTCTCCCATTTACTCCCATTCCAGCCCACCCACCCAACCCTCTCTACTTCCCTCCCATTACCCCTTACCCCTAGTTTTTGTCCATGTGTCCTTTAAATTTGTTCCTGTAAACCCTACCCATTCCCCCCTGAAATTCCCTCTTCTCTCCCCTCTGGTCACTGTCAATCTGTCCCTTATTTCAGTGTCTTTGGTTATATTTTGCTTGTTTCTTTGTTTTGTTGTTTAGCTTCCTGTTAAAGGTGATATCATGTGGTATTTGTCTTTCACTGCCTGGCTTGTTTTGCTTAGCATAATGCTTTCCAGCTCCATCCATGCTGTTGCAAAGGGTAGGAGCTCCTTCTTTCTTTCTGCGGCATAGAATTCCATTGTGTAAATGTACCATAGTTTTTTGATCCATTCATTTACTGATGGGCATCTAGGTTGCTTCCAGCACCTAGCTATTGTAAATTGTGCTGCTATGAACATCGGGGTGCAAAGGTTCTTTTGTATTGGTGTTTCAGTGTTCTTGGGATATAGTCCCATCAGTGGAATTGCTGGGTCAAAAGGCAGATCCATTTTTAGTTTTCTGAGGAAGTTCCATACTGCTTTCCATAGTGGTTGTACCAGTCTGCAGTCCCACCAACAGTGCACTAGGGTCCCCTTTTTCTCCACAACCTCTCCAACACTTGTTGTTTGTTGCTTTGTTTATGATGGCCATTCTGACTGGTGTGAAGTGGTATCTCATTGTGGTTTTAATCTGCATCTCTCTGATAGCTAACATCGTTTCATGTGTCTTTGGATCCTCTGTATGTCCTCCTTGGAGAAGTGTCTGTTCAAGTCCTTTACCCATTTTTTAATTGGGTTACTTGTCTTCTTAGAGTGGAGTCGTGTAAGTTCTTTATATATTTTGGAGATTAAACCCTTGTCTGAGGTATCATTGGCAAATATGTTTTCCCATACAGTTGGTTCTCTTTTTATTTTGATACTGTTTTCTTTAGCTGTGCAAAAGCTTTTTATTTTGATGAGGTCCCATTTGTTTATTCTTTCCTTTATGTCCCTTGCTCTAGGAGACATGTCAGTAAAAAAGTTTCTGCATGAAATATCTGAGATTTTCCTGCCTACGTTCTCCTCTAGGACTTTAATGGTGTCATGGTTTATATTTAAGTCTTTTATCCACCTTGAATTTATTTTTGTATAAGGTGTAAGTTGGTGCTGGAGTTTCATTTTTTTTGCAGGGAGCTGTCCAGTTCTCCCAACACCATTTGTTGAAGAGGCTATTTTTATTCCATTTTATGCTGCTGCTTCCTTTGTCAAATATTAATTGACCGCATTTTTACTTTTTTAAGGAAACTCCACACTGATTTTCACGTCTTCACCAATTTACATTCCCACCAACCGTGTTTAAGGGTTCCGTTTTCTCCACACCTTCATCAACACTTACCTCTTGCCTTTTTGAGAACATTCTAACAGGTGTAAAGTGATACCTCATTGTGGTTTTAATTTGGATTTCCCTGAGGAATAGGGATGCTGAGTATGTTTTTATATACCTGCTGGTGATTCCTATGTATTCTTTGAAAAAATATCTCCTTTGCCTACAAATTTAACTGGATTATTGTTGTGTGGCTATTGAGTTGTGTGAGTTCCTTGTATATTTTGTATATCAACCCCTTATTAGGTGTAGGAATTGCAAATACTTTCTCCCACTCCATAAATTGCCTTTTCATTTTGCTAATGGTTTCTTTTGCTGCTTGAATCTTGCAGTCCCACTTGTGATTTTGGTTTTCCTTGCCTGTGCTTTTAGTGTCATATAAAAAAATCATTGCCAAGACCAATGTCAAGGCACTTTTCCCAAATGTTTTCTTCTAGGAGTTGAACAGTTTCAAGGTCTCACGTTTAAGTCTTTAATCTGTTTTGAGCTAATTTTTGAGGATGATATAAGATAGAGATCCAGTTTCATTCTTTTGCATGTTAATATCTAGCTTTTCTGCCATTTATTGAAGAGACTATTCTTTCTCCACTGTGTATTCTTGGTGTCCTTGTCAAAGACTAGTTGAACTATGTGTTGTCAATAAATTAATGTGACTTGTTTATTTTTCAATAAAATAAAAAGATTAGTTGGCTGTATATACATGGGTTTATTTCTGGGCTCTCTGTTCTGTTCCACTGATATGTCTTTTATAAATGCCCGTAGCATACTACTGTGATTACTATAGCTTTGTAATATAGTTTAAAAGCAGGAAGTGTGATGTGTCCAGGTTTGTACTTCTTTCTCAAGATTTCTGTGGCTATTTGGGGTCTTTTGTGGTTTCATATGAATTTTATAATTTTTTCTATTTCTGTAAAAAATGCCACTAAAATTTTGATAGGAATTGAATTGTATCTGTAGATCTCTTTGAATAATATAGACATTTTAACAATATTGATTCTTCTAGTCAATGAATACAAAATACCTTTCCACTTGGCTGTGTCTTCATGGTAATGACTTTCTGTTTTGCAGTTGTTTTGTTCCTCTAATCCTTTCTTTGTCTTCTTTTGTTACTGGTTAATTTTTTTTTTTGTAGTGGTATACTTTGATTCCTTTCTCTTTATTTTTTGTATACTTATTAGAGGTTGTTTTTCTTTGTGGTTACTATGAGGCTTACATAAAATATATACAACAGTCTATTTTAAGGTGATAACAACTTTAGTTGTATACAACAACTTTAAAATTTACTTTTTCTTCATCATAACATTTTATGCTATTGATGTCACAGTTCACATTTTTATATTGTGCATCCATTAACAAGTTATTGTAGCTATAGTTATTTTTAATACTTATATCTTAACTTTTATACTAGAATCAAGTGATTTACATTCCACAATTACAGTATTAAGAGTATTCTGAATTTACTAGTGAGTTTAATACTTTGTTTATGTGTTACTTAGCTTCCTTTGGTCTCATCTTGAATAGTTTCCTTTCACCTTTCTTCTAAGACAGGTCTAGTGGTGGTAAGTCCCCTAAACTTTAGTTTGAGAATGTTTTTTATCTTCACTTCATTTCTAAAGGACAGCTTTTCTGGGTATTGTGTTCTTGGTTGGTAGGTTTTTCTTTCAAACTTTAAATATATAATTCTACTCCCTGCTGGCCTACAAGGTTTCTACTGAAAAATCTGCTTATTGTATGTGATGTGTTGATTTTCCCTTGCTGCTTTCAAAATGATCTCTTTGTGTTTGACTTTTGACAATCTGTATAATGTCTGAAGGTAATCTTACTTGGGGTCCTTTGAGCTTCATGCATCTGAATGTCTATATTACTTCTAATATTCAGGAAGTTTTCACTCATTATTTCTTTAAATAAACTTTCTTCCTCTTTCTCTCTCCTCCTTCTGGAACTCCCAATTTAAATGTTCATTCACTTGATGGTGTTGTATATGTCTTACCTGCTTTTGTCACTTTTTAATTCTTTTTCTTCCTCTACAAATTCTAAATGACCTACTATCAAATCTGCTGACTCTTCTTTACAATTGAGTCTGCTGTTGAAGTTCCTTATTGAATTTTCAGTTGTGTCACTGTGTTCTTCAGCTGCATGATTTCTGTTTGGTTCTTTTTTATTGTTTATACTTTATTAAACTTCTCAATTTGTTCACATACTATTTTCCTAATTTCATTTACTTGTCTATCTGTGTTCACTTGCAGCTCATTGATCTTCTTAAAGATGGTTATTTAGAATTATTTTCAGACAGTTTATATATCACCATTTATTTAGGTTTTGTTACTGGAGCTTTCTTAGTTTCTTTCTGTGAATTCATGTTTGCCTGGTTCTTTGTGATCTGTGTAGCCCTGTGTTGGTATCTGTGTATTTGAACAAGCAAATACCTCTTCTGGTTTTTACAAACTGATTTCATCAGGAAAAGACCTTCTGTTGGGTTCCTGGGCTTATGGAATCACCCCTGGAATCTCAGTTAAGCATGGCTGAAGCCAGGTCATATGGCTGCTGCTGTGTCTGCAGTTGGAGGACCTACCTGGAAGACTTAACCAGGGGCTTAGGCAGGCATGGATCCTGCCTGGTCCTTGGGATGATGGGACTGACTCTAGAACTTTGGTCAGTAGGCCTGGGAAAAAGGTCTGCTTCAGTGTTCACAGATAACTGGCCTATCACCAGGTGAGTGGATGAGTGTGGCCCCTTCCAGGTCCATGGGAGGGTTCTGTCACTTTAGGCCATTCTCTGTGCCTGAAAAGGGGCTAGAACTGAGGTCTGCAGCTCTGCCTATAGGGGTGTGATTGGGTATACTCCCTCCAACACTCTTGGGTGGGTAGAATTTCACCTAGAATATGACTGAGTGGGACTGAAGCTACATCATGGAGCTGTTCCAAGGATCCACAGACAAATCAAGTTCAATGGGCCTGCCTCTGGGGGCTTAGAAGAGTGTGTCCTGACAGATCCTTGGGCAGGCAGTAATACTCTGGATCATAGCTGGGAGGGGCTAGAGTGAGGGACAACACTCCTTTAGGATCCTCAGTCAGACTGAAATTGGTCAGCTGCCTCTGGGGTCAAGAGTCTCTTGCTAAGCCCTTGGGTAAATAAGGATTATTTCTAGGCTAAGGCTGAGAGTGCCAGAGGAAGGTCAGGAGCCACTTCAGGGTTCATGGCTGGGACTGAGGTCAGTGGACCTATTACCTAAGGCATGGGTGAACTGGCTTCTACCTGGTCCTTTGGAGGATGATGCTGGTTGGAGGACCAAGGCCAAATAGGGCTGTAGCTGAACCCAGGTCAGTAGCCACAGTTATGGAATCACAGTTTTGGAACCTGCCACTGGGTGTGGACATACCTTCTTAAAATGGCCTGCTTCTGTCATGAGCTCTACTGGGGTTTTGTAGCCTATCACCTGGATCGCAAAGCTCCCACAGGGCACCTCTGTCCATGGATGGCTGCCAAGTTATTGTTGCTGTGGGGGAGATATGAGAGGGTGACCTCCTATTTTGTAATCTTCCTCCATAATTTTTAAAGCAAATATCAAGACAAAATCTTATACATGATTTAATTTTAAAGAGAATATCTGAAACCAAGATAGTTGGAAAGTGTGGGTTACATGGTGGTTGTAGGTATGCGAAAAAGACAGGTAAGGATAGAACAAGGGGTGTCTTGTAGGCTGGGCACATGTCAGCTACTAAATGGTTCTGAGCAAAAGTATGGTCTGTTTACATTTCTGTGTCTGGAGAGGTGGTAATGAGTCAGGTAGTGATGAGGCAGAACAAAGACAGTGAAATTGTCAAGGAACATTCTGGAATTGGTTGGTTATAAACAGAAGGTTAAGAGTGGGGCAAGAGAAGAGTTTCAGATATTTGAGGGATGAGGCTGAAAAGTCTGCTAGTTGGAGTGCCATAGGAGTATGGCTCAGTAGAATGTTCAAGATGGGAGCTATAAATCCAGAAGTCATGTATGGAGTTAGGAGTTAAAGTTGTATGGAGATATAGGACCAACTTGTGTGAAGAATATGAATCCATAAGTTAGGGGAGTGCAGAAAACGTAGCAATTATCAAACTATAAGGTGATGGAGGCCTAAACTGGGTTTGAGATCATTGGGGGAGGAAAGGGATGTTGGAAATACTTGAAAAGGAAATATTGACAAGCTTTAGTGACTGACTAAATGAAAGGTTTGAGTATATGGTTGACAGAAGGAAACAGCCAAGTTGAGAGAGAAAGGGGGAAAAAAACAAGTTGTGTTTGGGCATAGTGACTTTATGGGAAAGGCTAAAGTAGAGATGACTGGCAGGCACCAGAAACTTGGAACTGAGTTCAGGTCCAAGACAGTGGTTTGAATATCATCATTCTGAAACAAGATTAGCTGTGGAAGGGACCACAGGCAGGAGAGACCCAGTGGCCAAGGAAGGAGACTTGGATGGAGATTGCTGAATTTAGAGGGGGAAAGGAATGTCACAGTAGGAGGAAACAGTACAGGAAATGGGAAATTTTCAAGAATATGTGAAGCACCATGAGACATTCAGGACGATGAAAATGTTTTTTTTTTTAAGTAAAAAAGTTTGCAAAATATATTCCTATGTAATTACACTGAAAGAAGTCTAGAAGAATGTATAACCAAACTGTAATAATAGTTACCTCTTGAAGACAGAGGAGGGAATTAGAATTGCAGAGCAAAAGATTCAATGGAAACTTCAGTCTTATCAGTGATGTTTTAAATTTTTCTAAGAATATATTCCCTATATAATTCAAAAGTATTTAAAAATATGAAACAAATGGATAGGAAAGCACTTTTAGAATAGAATAACTCTTTCAGGCAGAACAGCTCCTCCAGGGAAAGATCTCTTTAATGCACACTGAAAAGTGATTGATAGTACTTTCCCTCATTTACATATCAAATTAAGAACACTTCCTTAACATAAGCAAAGGCATTTTGACTCTATATTCTTCATCATATTACTTTAGGTAAGTAATTGTCATAGTCTGAATAGCTATTTATTCATTCTTTTTACAGAAAATGAGAGCATTTTAATCACTCTGAATTATTGCTTTATGTAGGAATCGAGTACAAAACTTTCACTAATTTTTAGTATGCCTACAGGACTCCCATCTATAGGAAAGGAGACCATGAACTTCTGTTGATACAGAAGCACACTAGGTGACTTTCCTACTCATTAACAACAGGCCTCTACCTTTTTTTGTGATACTCCCAAGATGTTTTTCTGTTTTTATTTCCATGTCTCCCTGAAATATTGATCACTTCAATAACTTTTGATTACAGCACAGTAAACCACAAACTAGAATCCTTCCAGGATGACAAAACAAAGAATTCTTCCTCCTTTTTCCTCCCTCCTATGAATCATCTTTCTTGAGGACCTGACCTTTATTTCTGCCACTGTGTTCTGTTACATTCCATGAGAAGTACAGAAGGAACAAATTCTCTTAAAATGTAACAAATAAAACTTCTTCCGCAGATAGCGTGTACTTATAACAATATTTTAGTATTTTAGGAATTTCCAATCAAGTGACTGTCTTGTTAAAGCATATCCATTTCTCTTTATCCCAACATTTTTTTGTATTTGTATATTTTTAAATAATGTTATTGAGGTATATTTTATACATCATAAAATCCAAGTTTGCAAGTGTACAGTTTGATGATTTTTAGTAAGTTTACATAGTGGTGTAACTATCCCCATAAATCAGTTTCAGAACACTTTCATTGCCCCCAGTGAGGACCCTCAGGGCATCTGCAGTTCACCTCTGCCCCCCACCCCCAGTGTATCACAACTCTACTTTATGTTTCTACAGATTTGCCTTTTCTGGACATTTCGTATCAATGGAATCATACAATATATAGTTTCTTGAATCTTCAATCTGACTTTATAGAACAAAACTAGAGATTTTCCACTGGCTTTAAGAAAACTACACATTTAAGGAAATACTTTACCTTTCAAATAAAACATTATAATTACTATTTAACATCTAAAGACTAAAGATATCAATCCTGTTCTCAACAAGTTTAAAAATTTTAAAATTCCGAAAGTAATGTTATATTATAGTGCTAGAAACATGAAAAGCATGATCATTTATCTATTTTGCATGTTAACACAAAATAAGATAGTTATCCCTTAAGTTTCAAATTATTTTAACATGTTGCACTTCTCATATAATACAAAACTTTTACTCATTTAGGATGAAATGTAATTTTCCCTTCAAAGAAAATTTTTAAATGGCGTGTTTATTAACATACTAGTTAATAGCTATAGTTTTTGTGTTGTTTTATTCCTTGGTATATTTAAAAGGAAAAATACAAGAATATCATGTGTAGCAAGAGGGACCAGACTGTTCCAACCTTGCTCATGGGATGAACCTGTCCGATAACCTCCTTTCTGTGACTGCCTCGGACCCCCCGGACCTGTACACTGTGCTTACATGGTGGAGAAGGACAGGCATTTGCTTTTTTTAATGTAGGCATGTATGATTAGAAATTGTGCTTTTCAGTCTGTGGGAAATTCTAGTAAGCACACATCTTAATTATAAAAAAGAATTCTTAACAGTATTTTAGGAATTGCTTCTGTCAGTTTTAGATGATGTAGATGGATTAACTAATGCTTTCACTGAATGAACATGTCACTAAACACTCTGTCTTCAGTTCAGAATTCAGTATAAAATAGATCACTCCACTAAGTTCTACCAAAATAAAAAGATATTTAACCTTAAGCTTTTTTCATGAAGCCACTCTAACTGTAAGAAATTGTATTAAAATTAGAGAAATGATTTTTTTATATCATTGTATCTTCAGTGCCAATTTTAGACAATTATAGAAATAAAGAAAAATGTTATTCATCTTAATAAATAATGTCTCAAGATATAAATTAGTCAATAAGCAGTAAATTATGTTTAGCTCCTCTTTGGCTTCTCAAAACATCACATTTTAAAATGTGTTAATCCTCTGTGCTTTTGTTTTTATGGCCACTACCTTGAGAGCAGAAAAATAATAAACACTTGCTGGTAACAATGCCTCTTTCTATTATATCTCAAGAAGAAATGGGACTATGTGTAAGAACTGAAACTAAGAGGTGAAAAAATCAAAGTGATTCAACCTGTGACAAAATATTGAACAAAGTCTAAACTAAAAAAATTCAAAGTTATAAAAAACATAAAAAATCAGTCAGCCAAAAATTACTTCTGAAAAGTCCTGGAAATCTGCTGAAAGTCACAATGTTGTGTATAGATGTGTTACACTAATTTTAATAAGGGTAAACAGTGATTTTGTTTTATAATCATAGGTCAAACAGTAATAGATTTTACCCAATTTTTTTCTTTTTCAAAGAATAAAAAAAAAATATCAAGATCTCCAAGATGGTGGCATAGGTAAACACGGCTTGCCTCTTCACACAACCACATCAAAATTACAACTAAACTACAGGAAAACCATCACTCAAAGCCATCAGAAATTGAATTGAGTGGAAGTCAGACAACTACAGAATTAAAGAATCTACATCCATTCACACTGGTAGTAGGGGTGGAGAGTCAGAATGGGGAGGGTCTGACATCCATGTGTGGTGGATAAAAATTCTGGAGGTATATCTCGGGAGCCAGGAGTCTCAGCTCCACAGCCCCCAGCCCAGGGTTCCGGTGCTGGGAAGATAAGTCCCTATAACTTCTGGCTGCAAAAACCAGTGGGGATTGAGTCGGTGGAAGAAACTTCTGGCGTCCCAAGCAGTCCCCCTTAAAGGGCCCACACACACACTTGGACTCACTCTATCTGAGCTCCAGCACCAGGGTAGCAGCTTGAAAGACACCAGTGGCATACAGGGAGGAGCTGAAGTGTCTGGCATCAAGGCAGGATCTGGGAGACAGCTATCCCCCAGACAGAAAGGTGGGCAGAGGCTATTGTCCCATTTCTGTACCCACCCCCCAGAGCCATACAGCTGGCAGGTGGGTGCCACATCTGAGACTCCATCAACCTGGATAACACTATTTGCTTAGCCCTGGAGATCCTCTGAGACTTTCTCCCACCCAACTTGGGCCCACCCAAACTGTTAATGGTGACTTTTTCATATGAATGGCTGATCTTGCCTTATGTTTCACAACTTCCTCAATCCTATCAAACATGCAACAGCCGGACTCAGTAAGCCCCTAGCCCCTGTACCTCTTGCTAAGGAGCCCCACACCTAGCACTAGCAGCAGCCAGCTTGGATTCACTGCTTGGCTTCACCTGGGAATCTCCAGGCCCAGCACAAATAGCAGCTATGTCAGATTACTTTATAGCTCATGCAGAGTGGTCCAGGGCAGAACACAGGTGTGGGCTGACCTTGGCCTGGGAATACCCAGAGCCTGTGTACCCAGTGGACAGCTACAGACCATGCTGGAGTACCATCACCCTGCCCCTGACAACTGATCCTCCATGGAGAGCAGAGATTGGTGGTCAGTGGTCACAGCCAATCCTTGAAGCTGACTGGCCTGGGTAAGTCCCTCCCATTGACCTGACAACAACAACCAAGGCTCAACTACAAGAGGAGTGTGTACTCAGCCCACATAGAGGGCACACCTCAAGTACCCAGCTTGGGTGATAGGGTAGGCTGTGCCACTGGACCTCACAGGATACTTACTACATTAGGCCACACTACCAGGACATGGAGTCAAAGCAGCTCTGTCTAACACACAGAAACAAACATGGAGAGGCTGCCAAAATGAGGAGACAAAGAAACATGGCCCAAATGAAGGAACGGATCAAAACTCTGGAAAAAGAACTAAACAAAATAGAGAAGAAGTGCGATCTATCAGATGCAGAGTTCAAAACACTGGTTATAAGGATGTTCAAGGAACTTAGTGAGGGCTCAACAACATAAGAAAGATACAATCAGAAATGAAGGATACACTAATTAAAATAAAGAACAGTTTACATGGAAACAACAGTACTGTGGAAGAAGTCAAGAATCAAATCAATGATTTGGAACATAAGGAAGAAAAAAGCATTTAATTAGAACGTCAAGAAGAAAAATAAATCTAAAACAAAACAAGGATAGTGTAGGCAGCCTCTGGGACAACTTCAAGCATTCCATTACTTGAATCATAGGGGTGCCAGAAAGAGAACAGAAAGAGCAAGAAATTAAAAATCTATTTGAAAAAATAATGGAATAAAACTTCCCTAATTTGGTGAAGGAAATGGAAATGGAAGTCCAGGAAGCACAGGGAATCCCAAACAAGATGGATGCAAGGAGGCCCACTCCAAAACACATCATAATTAAAATGCCAAAGGTTAAAGATAAAGAGAGAATCTTAAAAGCAGCAAGACAAAAGAAGTTAGTTACCTACAGGGGAGGTCCCATAAGACTGTTAGCTGATTTCTCAAAAAAATTTTGCAGGCAAGAAGAGATTGGCAAGAAATATTCAAAGTCATGAAACGAGAGGACCTGTAGCCAAGTGTGCTCTACCCAGCAAAGCTATCATTGAGAATCAAAGGACAGATAAAGAGCTTCCAAGACAAGAGCTAAAAGAGTTCATCATCCCCAAACCATTATTATATGAAACATTAAAGGGACTTATTTAAGAAAAAGAAGATCAAAGCTATGAAAAATTAAATGGCAATAAATATATATCTATCAACAATTTAATCTAAAAACAAATAAGTCAACAAGAAGAACAGAGACAGAACCATGGGTATGGAGAGTGTTTTGATGGTTGCCTGGTGGGAGAGGGTGTGGGGGAATGGGTGAAGAGATGAGGGGATTAAGAAATATAAAATATGTAGTTACAGAATAGCCATGAGGATGTAAAGTACAGTATAGCAAATGGAGTAGCCAAAGAACATATATAGACATGACCCCTGGACATGAACAATGGCATGGGGATTGCCTGAGGAAGTAGAGGGTGCTGGGTCGAGGAGGACAAAGGGGGAAAAACTGGGACAACTGTAATAGCATAATCAATAAAATATAATTAAAAATAAATTAAAATCAGTACTAGGGAAAGCTCAGATAATAGCTTCTTGACAATTGCTTGAAACAAAGTTGGTAAGCCAAAGTAAATATTGTATTAGGGAAGAGGGACATAATAATACACTTCACACACACTGCTAGCCTTTGTGTTTAAAACCAGGGGAACTAATAAACTGTTAAAAAGTGGAATCTTACCTAAAGAGTTAGAGAAAAGTGTTGTTTGTGTACATACAAAACACACACTATTTTTATCTATTTAAAATTTATTAACTAACAAATACCTTGTTCTGGAAAGTAACTGTAAATGAAAACAGCTTCGTATGTTTATTTTTGAAATGAAAATTGGCACAATGTCTATTCTGTTACTTCAAAGATCTATAAATGATTTAAAACTTATTTTTGGTTAAAATTATTGTAAGTATCTCCACTTGTCTTTCGATGATTTGTATCACAATCTATTAACAGGTATACAAAAAGTAAAAATCTCTAAACAGATACTATTGATTTCAATAGAGGCAAGAAGCTGACGGATCGTCTGCTTGACGGCAGGTAGCAAGGTTTGTTGTTCCATTTAAACCTGCAAGGTTGCTGAGTGTGACGGAGTCAGTCCTTACAGGTTGTACTTTAAAAAACTTGCTAAGTATATAGGAAATTCATAAACATTAATATGCATTTGTTTGAACTGGCATATGCTGACCAGCGGAACAAAGAGTGGCTAGAGGAAAGTTAGCAGAGCCTTCTCTCCATAAGTTCACTTGAGTTGTATCTCAGAAGCACTTGGTTTGTATCTCATTCTCCAAACAGGAAGCTCTTTTCTTGCTACTTTTAGAAGCAGGAAACTTTTTTCTTTTCTGACTCCATGAGTAAGAATGAAGGTATAAACAACAAACATTTGAAATTTTCTTTTCATCATTTAACTTCAGGCATTTTGGCATAATTTTTTAAAAATTAATTTGGGAAGATAACATCTACACTAGTTCTTGTTAGCCAGCTGTTTGACCCTGGTTTTTAAACTAGAGAAGGAAACATTAAAAAGTCCCAGTGTTTTGTATCTGTGCCCCTTATTCTCTTCTAAAGTGCTCCTCATTAACCAAGGCTAGTTCTAGTTCTTCTGCTGATCATGCCCTTCCTTTGAGGAACAGGCTTGTTCTTCAACTGCCTACTGCACACGGTCAGGGGCTCACTCCTTCACAGAGGCTAAGATGTGAAGACACCCTCACCGTGCACAAGGTGCCCACCTGCCTTACTCAGGGAGTCACTACTTGGTCTCTGGATTCCGTCCTGGAGGTCCTTGTTCTATTATTTTCTGCCCTGTAACATCAGCTTCTTTCTCTCCATGAACACCACTTGTTATGTTTATAAACCTACACATATTTCATTTATTAAAGTACTATTAGAATATCCCAAATGAAGCAAAAACAAACAACCCAACCCTAAAACTCCTCTAAGCAAGAGCCCATCTCTCTCTTTCCTCAGGAAGGGCACACTGACTTGTCCACATCTTGTCCTCAGTGACCACAATGACTTCGCCGGGTCTCTCAGTTTGCACTGGGTTGTCTCATGGCCTCTTTGTTGCTCTCCCAGCACCTCTTACACTTCTCTTAATCTTTCCTTCTGCATTGTTGCCACAGGATCTTTTCTAAAATACAAGTCTGTTTATATTATTTTCCTGTGTATATTTCTTCCATCACTCCTCATCATCTTCAAGAGAAAATGTAAACTCCTTAATACAGGGTACATGATCGGACCTATTTAGCTTAGCCTCTTTTCCATTCTGACCTCCAGATGTCCTGAACACACTGCTGCACCGGCCACTCTCCTCCAAGTTGTCCTCACTGCCTTGAATGTCCTTGCCTGTGTCAGGGGTTTTTTCCAAGATAAGGAGCACCCTTATCTTGATTTCCCTGCCCAGTAAACTTCTACTTAGCCTCCTAGCCTTCCTCCAAAAGTCCCTCTCCTTCTGAAACCTTCTCTGACCCTAATCTCCCCGTGTGGTCTGTGCCTTTTCTCTGTCTTCACACAGCAGCCTATGGACAATAGTTGAAGCTTCTTAAGAAGGGTGCCTGAATCTTATTTATGACTTTCTCACCAGCCCACTTCACAGTGCCTGGTACATATTAGGTACTCACTAAATGTGTATTTAATGATAATTATTGAATTTCTATTCTGTTGTTCTCTGTCCCCCTAAACACAGGACTTATGTCTCTTCTCTGAATCCCCAGCAACCAGCAAGTAAGTATGCCAAATAAATCGATCTCGATAAAAAGTAGCAACTGCTGAAGGAACCAACAATATAACCACTTCCAAACTCTGGCTCTTCCAACAGACCTCCATGCTACGATGGAAGGCTACTTTTTCTGATATACCAACTTACCATGGTTCCCATCACAGATCCCTCCCCAGCTGAAACTCTCACTGGCATCCTATTACCTGGACACCTCCTTATCTCAGTTCTTTTGTTCTTCTTTGATCCTTACAGGATCTCTCCTCCTCCTGCCCCTTGATGTCTCAGTTCAGGCCTCTTCTGACCACTCAAACTAAACTATTTGTCTCTGAGTTAGTCTATTGCATGAACCTGCTTTAGTTTCTCAATACCCCCATTTATCGAAGCTAAAATGACTCTTCATGGGCTTTTTTCTATTTTTTTCTAACCGTCTTGCTATTACCTCCTTCATCAGAATGGAAGGGCCATAAACACAAGGGCCTGGCTGGCTTTGTTCTGTGCTGCGTCTCCTGTCCTAAAGCGCTCCTGGAACCAGAGGTTAAGTGCCGAACATATGATCTGTGAAGACTGAATATAAAAACAATTCCGGATGGCAGTCAAGGTCCTTGATGGCCTGGCCTTACTTTACCTTCCCAGGCTATCTCTGGATAATTCCTTAAGTGACACCTGTCCAATATTTCTGGAACACCCACCGCACTTCCTAACTAGGCCTATTTGTAAGAGCCTTGTCTTTTTTTTCCCCTCAATTTAAATTATCTTCATCTTTTAAATCCAACAAAAACTTCATCTTTTCTATAAGACAATCCAAAGTGGTAAGCTCTTTAACTATATTATTTACCTATTTAATGTCTTAAATATCTTTCAATTCTTTAGAGCTCCCTGTCTTCTAACTTTTTAAATTTCAGAAACAAGTTTTAAGTTATAAAAAGTAAAAGCATTCTTAAAACAGAATTCTTTATGCTATAAGTAAATAAGATTTAGACTCCATTTTACTCATTTTTTAAAAATTGCATGCCTTTTTCTTCAAGTATACAAAAATAGTTTGTTCTGTGCAACATAATGGTTAAAAGGCAATATTCAAAATTTATTAGTGAGAGTGGATTCCAGTAACAACTCTGATGTCCACTTTAATTGTAGATAATATTGGCCACTGAACATACTATGAAAAGGCATAACTCTTCCAACTTTTATTTGAGTGTACGACATGTTCCGATTGATTATATAATTTGTTTTTTCTTTAAAGTTTTATTTATTTATTTTTAGAGGAGGGGAAGGGAGGGAGAAAGAGAGGGAGAGAAACATCTATGCACAAGAAAAACATTGATCAGTTATCCTTTGCACTCCCTCAACTGGGGACCGAGCCAGCAACCCAGGCATGAACCCTGACAAGGAATCGAACTGGTGACCCCTCGGTTTGTGGGATGATGCCCAACCCACTGAGTGACACCAGTCAGGGCCATAATTTGTTTTAATATAGAAATAAAATATAACAAAGCAGGAATGCTTCTGTGATAAGAACTATTAGTCAGAATATTCTCAAATCTCAGAGTGAATTATAAATGGTTTTACTGATCAGCATCCTGTTGACCCCAGTGGTAATAAATACAAACATATCTACATATCTGGGCCTGTACATCAGAGCAGAGAATGCAATATGTAACATGTAAACAAAGAAAACATGCCAACCTGGATGCCAACTTGTCCCCACAAATGTCCTCTGCTGAATTCATGCCATTCCAGCAGGGTTTTCTATGACTGAGCCGCAGGCTGACCTGAGGAACACCATCGGAAAGATCTGGTTGTGGTACCCTGTAGACCTGAATAGATCCCTCACTCTTGGACTTTGGGATCTAGAAAGTAAAATTTAAAAGAGAGAGAGAGAGGAATTAAAAAATCCTTCAAATTAAGTTACTGGAGATAATTTAAGTTTATTAATAATCTAATATATTAACACTCCAAA
Organism: Phyllostomus hastatus; assembly: GCF_019186645.2. NCBI lineage: Eukaryota > Metazoa > Chordata > Mammalia > Chiroptera > Phyllostomidae > Phyllostomus > Phyllostomus hastatus. Next base: position 13,131,246 of record NW_025334028.1, read on the forward strand.
AGTATCAATGTAGGTATGGATTTTAAAATACATATAAAAATTCTTATATAGCAAAGAGCACAGTGAAGGGGAGATACCAATTTTCTGTGATCATGGTATCTCCCCTGCCAGGTAAGCATATGGAAGATACCAACATTTCCAAGGGGAACCTTCAAACCATATGTGGCCCATACTCCTCTCCGGCATTCTGATACAAATCTTCTCAAGCCTAACACTCCTTAGAATAATTATTCTATATAGTAAGAGATTATGAGAGTATATCAGATTGTAACCTGGAGTGAAGGAAATAAAAAATACAAAGAGGCAGAAAAAAATACTGAAAATCACTGAGTAAAGAATGCCAATGTCAGAAAGATGTCTAGACATATTTTCTACCAACAAGCAAACTACAAACCAGTCTGTTAATAATTTCTATTGCAATCCTCTTTATAGAGCAAATTATGATAAATAATTTTTAATTAAGGAAATAAATAGGGAAAACACAACTTTTCAGTACTCTTGTATCTCTGAAATCATGGGTGACGCAAGTGCCAAATACTGGGTGTACTAACTTCTCACATCTGAGGTTATGTGCTCCCTCCCACACCAGAAATACCCTCGTGCTCTCTTATTCTACACCATAAAGAATGTGAATACAACCAATATTGTTTTCCTAAAAATGTATATAAATCATGTTGGAATTGTAGAAAAATTTCAAACCCTTGGATCAACTCATATCTAGGATGCTGGTTTTTCCACCTGGAATGTCATCAGCTTATCACTGGCTACTCATGGATTGTAGAAGAGCAAACCAAACCCTAACTTTCTTTGAAGTCGAGATAAGAATCCACTACCCACACTGCTTCTCCAACTAACCTCAGGTCTTAATGAGCTTTCTCAACTTTGAATTCCTGTAGCACAATCTACACTTGATAACATGCCATGTGCTACCTTAAACTTCATTCATAATTATGCTAATTTGCCAGATTATATGACCTCAACTAGATCTCTGGAGACAGAGATTACAGCCTCATCTTCTTGCTATTTCTCTTCTTCTATTCCTTCCCTCTCTTCCTCTTCTTTATGTTATTATTTTTAACATTTTACCATAAAGTAGCAACATTTTGAACCCATTAATAAATACATACTGTCACACAACACAAGTTTCAATTACAAGATATTCCCAAGATACTGACTGACCAAGAGACTAGGATAATAGGGGGACAATTATGTACATACATATATAAAAATTCATGTCCCTGGGAGGATTACATAAAAATAATATATAAAGATAATTCAGAAAAGAGTTAAACGTAGCAAGAAGCAAATATGCAATAAAAGCTAGCTTTCAACCCTGGCTGGTGTGGCTCAGTGGACTGAGTACCGGTCTGTGAACCAAAGGGTTCCTGGTTCGATTCCCAGCAGGGCAGTCCCAGGTTCCCAGTAGGGGGCATTTGAGAGGCAACCACACATTGATGTTTCTCTCCCTCTCTTTCTCCCTTCCTTCCCCTCTCTAAAAACAAATACAGTAAAAAAAAAAAAAAGAAAAGAAAAGAAAGAAAAAAAGCTAGCTTTCATTTTGTTGTCATATAAAATCTGCCCAAATCTGATTATTACCAATTAACAGTTTGGTTGTATTGCTCTACAGGGCACTCATAAGCTCATGAAAACCAAGGAAAACAAGAAAACAATTTTAGAAATTATAAACTAACTATAGTTCATAGAGTACTGCAGCTGATTCCATTTGCCAGTTTACACCAATCTAAATGAATTTCAGTGCTAATTTAATTTCTACAGAAATAACTTAGATGTGATTTTCATTAACCATAAATATTATATAATTTATAATATGTACTAATTATTAATATATACCAAAGTAGTAAAGAATTGAGCTTGTTCAAAGAACCTGAAAATACCACATGAAGCTTATGGGTTATTTATAAAGTTTGCTAGAAAAAAAGTAGCTCAGTAGCTCTGAGACTGATGTAAGTGTGGATCTATACACATATTTTGAAGGGAATGTACACTTTTAAAAGTGATTAATGAAATATTCTTGAATATGCACCTTAACACTATACATTTTCACTATAGAAAATTATTAGGAAGAAAATGAAGAGTGATTTTAAACCCTGATGTTTTAGTGATATAATTAATTTCAGTAATGTATTAACTTTGAGAGAAAGGAAGAGATCATTTTCTTTACTATATCTAGAATTGAGGTTTTTAGGAATACATGATTTTAGCCTTGGCCTTATAAAGTAGGCAGAGGGGATAGTTTTACTTGTGTGCTTCTGGGTGTCCATTTCAGGCTGTCTACAGTGTAGTGGTGAACTGGGAGGTGGTGCTCAAGGCCCCTTTCATCACGGAAGTCTCTGAGGAGGACTATGACACCAGCCAGCAGAGCCCAAGGGTACAAGGAACATGTAATTATTGTGTGGCTTTAAAGCAGTGGTTCTCACTTGAAGCCAATTTTGTCTGTAAACATTTTGGGTTGTTGTTGATGGGAGTGAAGATGTGTGCTATTGGAATCTGGTGGGCAGAGGCCAGGGATGTGACTAAACATTCTACAATTAACAAGACAGCTTACCATGAAAAAAAATTATTTGGCTCAACATGTCAGTGGAGCTGAAGTTGAAAAACTCTGCTTCACAGATGGGAAGAAGAAATGTGTATTGAGGCAGCTCCTCTTGATATACTTTTCTTGTAGTTCCATACTCCTTTTTTTTTTTTTTTTGGCATTGGCATGTTAAGATGTAATAGGTCAAAATTAACTTTTAGCGGGAACAGACAAGCTCTTAGGCCTGCCTTGTCTAGGCAAATGTCACTAATGCATCATGAGGCTCAGCTAAGCTGTGTTGGGCAGGGACTCCAAATTGGGGCAAAAGCCTTATTAGTCTGTAATAAATGGAGTGAATGTGTCTGGAAAGACCACCTGCAGCCTTCTCATAATGTGTGGCTGTGGCAGGAAAATGGCTACTGGTTTGGATTCTGGTTGGGTGACTTGCTCCCTCTTTCCACTGAACATATCCACTAATTCACACCACACTTTGCTTCTTTATGTTAGTGTTTTCTTCATGATAACTTTTGTGCTTGAGGGTGAAAAATCTAAAAGATCCCAAACCATCTATGAAAAACATTTTGTTCAGAAGAATTCTGCCACTGGCTATTTGAGATAAGGATCTGTGTGATTTATGTGTACAACTAAAATACTAACAATTCCAGAAATCTTAAAAAGAGCACATTCCATGCATGTATTTTCAGGTATGGGATAGTCTGATTAAGAAGGAATTTAAGCGACTCTACTATTTAAGATGCAATGGGATTGGAAACAAAAGAATAACTTTTAAGAATATAAAATTAGAAAATATTTTCTTAGGTGAGCATTTTAGTGAGCATTTACTCTGTGTAAGACACATTTTCAAGAGGTTTACGTAAATTAATTCTCACAATATTTAATTCTCAGAACAACCCCAAGAGACAGGGACTACTATTATTTTATTATTACCATTTATCTATGAGGAAACTGAGTGATAAAGAGTTTGAGTTATCTGTCCCAGTGACTTAGTGGCAAACTACACATACAACCCAGATAATCAACCCTCAGTACCTGTGCCTACCACTAGTCTCTTCATTTGGTTTCATGGTAAGTATCAGAATTGCAAGAAGGAAAGAAAGACATTTTTACATAAAAGCCACATTAGAGCCCCAGAGTGCAACTCATTTTCTTCTCTCTTTTTTTTGGTGCATTGATAGTTAAAACTTTCCATAACTTTATTTCTCTGGTGCCCCCTGAACCACTGTAGTAAAATAATCTCTGGAAAAAATCAAATATGAGGACAAACTACATGAAAAATATGCTCATCATATTTTCATTTGTAACAGGCAAAAATGTAAGCATTCTAAATAGCCAAATTACTATAATGGGTAATTTGGGTACATCTATATGATGAAAGATTATTCAGCCATTATCCTGTCTACAGAATTTTTAACGAGACTGCGAAATAATTTTGCTATGACATATAATATAGTATGAACTCAGCAATAAAAATGTGTAGAGATAGCTATATTCCTTCAACAAAGCTCAGATCATTAATTACCATACTTAAAACATACATGACTAAATCTCAAAGGCTAAAAAACAAATTGCTACAAACTACACTACAAATCTTTTAAGATGATCTTATCTTTAAAAATCAAACAAAGCTGAGGGGTGGGGGCATAAGGGGACTAAATGGTAATGGAAAAAGTACAATAAAGATTAAACGACCAAAAAAATCAAACAAAGAGTCCAGTATCTGAAAAACATGTTGGCTCTCATTTCCCGATATCTGGATGTGACTAAATATAAAAAAGTCATAAAAAACCATGTGCCTCAACTTAACATTTATCCATATGATCCGTCACTGTGAGGGCACAGCAGTAAGCTGTAGGTGCAGGCCTGCTGCCTCCTGGGCGAGTGCTGGTAGGAGCCGTCTGCCCTGCAGAAGCAGAGCCAGGGAATGGCAGGTGCATCTGAAGCAGGAGGGACTCAGTTTTCAGTACAGGGAACTGTCTCCCCGAAATCCATGGCTCCCTTTCCTTTGTGTAGATGAAGTGGATTTCCACTTATTATGCTTCTTCTCAGAAAAGTAATGTGCATATTAGTCAACTGCAGGAGAATTTTTAATAATTTACTGTGCTATTATGAAATAGTAAATAATAGTTTTTAAAACTATTGTGTTCTCTAGAACCATCCATGCTGTCACAAAGGGTAAAATATACTTTTTTATGGCCAAGTAGTATTCCATTGTGTAAATGTACCATTATGCTAAGTGGAATAGGCTAGTCATGATTTCACTCATACGTGGAATCTAATGAACAAACTGAAATAATGAGCAAAATATAGTCAGACTCATAGATAGAGAGCAAGCTGACAGCTCTGGGGGGCAGAAGGGTGGAGGGATCGGCAAAACAGAAAAAGGACTCATGGACATGAGCAGCAGTGTGTAGACTGAGTGGGTGGGTGCAGATGGAAGAGGGTGTAGTATAAGGGGGATAAATAGTAATGCAAAAAAACACAAAAATAAACTATTAAAATTATTATTATAAATAACAACTTTTTAAAAGCTTAAGCATAACAAACTAATGTTTTCATCCTAGGGATCATCCTAAGCACTGGTCAGTTTCTGGGCTTGTATTTTGAAATTACAAAATTTGTTAAGTCTGTTCTTTTTATAACCAGGACTTCGAGAGATTATTAGAATAAAGCAAAACATTATATTCACAGCTCAAGTGATGAAGAAAGATTGTGATAGAAGGAAGAAAGCAGAAAAGTTAATTTTTAACATTTATACTTTATAAATAAAGTTCATTAGACATCTTCACATGCTCGACCTTTTCTTTCCTCTTGTCATTTGCATGAAAGAGGGAAAAGCCTCTAGCTTTTCTTCAAACTCATTCAACTCACACTCTTAATAAGAAACAGTGAAATAAAGTACCAGAGAAAAGATGTTTAACTCTGATTTCTTTTTAAAAAGGCAGGCATTTCTAGTTTACAAACTTCAAAAACATCCGAACTCTAAAGAAAGCCTGATTTTGTCTAAAAATGTTTAATTTTGTCTTTTAAAAGTGAGGTTTGTTTTCTAAATTGCTGCAATTCTGATAAATAATTTGGCCAATCCATTATGTGCCAGCTACAATGCTAATTAATGTTCAGTTTTTTTCCCCTGAGAAAGTTATTAATGTGCTTTAGGGAATTTTGAGGATTTGTTTCTTATATATACCTTTCTCTTTCTTGCTTTTTTATTTTTTGTAAAAATGGGTCAATGTTAATGTTATAACTTATTAAGATCTCATCTTGAACTAAGTTTTAGAGTGAATCTGTCCTTTAGCATAAAATCAGTCTAACTCTGTTAAAAAATTTACTGATATGGGAAAAGACAGAAATTTCACAATTTTAAAAGAAGTTTATCTTGAAATATAAGCTTTCAGATCAACTACAGGTTGACAGTGTGGCCCAAGCAAGTAACAAGCCCCTTAGCACTTGGTTTTCCTCAGCTCTTCCCTTCTCACATCCTCTCTTCTCTACAAAACGTAGTGCCCACATGGCAGAAATTTGGGTCTGTTTTGTTAGTTGCTGTAGCCTCTGCATCCTAGAATAGCACCTAGCAAATAACAGGTGACCATTAAATATTAGTACAATGAATGAACAAATAAATGACAACTAAGTGATATCATCTACCTTCCTTACAGAAATGCTGAAATGTTGACAGCATTAAAAAAAATAATTCTATGCTAAGCATTACTATTATTGTAGAACTTTTATCTATATTCATTTTCAAAATGTGTAAGTTGGTTTAAAAAATAACTGTGGTACAGAATGGGAAGAATCTAAATTTATACAGCATAGAAATGACATTTACTTTAACTGCAGCCCCAAGAAGAGCCTTTTGTCTTGGGACTTGGGCTCAAGGAAGTCTCAGCTTTTAGAAAATGCTCACTGATAAATCTATACATGGCAGTAGGGTGAGGCCTTTCATATTAATATCCACATGGTTCCAAGTGCCATTTTACAAAGGTATGCATTCGAGTCCCTGGAAACAATTCAGGCAAAAAGTCACTGTGTAAATTGAGCAGTATAGGAATTTAGAAATAAAGCTTTCAGAAATTTTATTTCTAGTTTTATTCAAAGATGGCAGAGTAGGTGGAAGCTGCACTCATCTCCTCCCATGACCACATCAAAATTAGAACTAAATTATGGAACAATGAGCCAGAAGAACTATTTGAAAGACTAATGAACAAAATATCTATGATTAGGGGTATACAGAAAAAGCCATGGAGAGATGAGTAGGAGGGGCAGAGACGCAAAATGGCTGGTCCCACACTCGCATGTGGCAGTTGAGAATCCGGAGGGACATCTCAGCTGCAGAGGGACAAGGAGTAGGGAGGTGTCTTAATTCCACGCAGGGTTTCCCCAGCCCAGAGCATCAGTAGCAGGAAGAAGGGCCCACAGAATATCTCACTGAGAAAATCAGCAGGGATTCTGTCTGCCCAGGTGAGAAGGAAGGTTGCTGGAAGCCCAGGTACCCTTTTAAAGGGACAACACACAAAATCTCACTTGTGGGCACTCACCCTGGGCTTCAAAAGAACAATAGTGGTCGGAGGGTGATAGAGTTCCACTCCCCCTCTAGGGAGAGAAAAAGTGTGACTTTAGGGAGAGGGCATGAGGGACAGCCACTAATGCCCCTGTGTTGACCTCTCCTGCACTGCCCCAAGGGCACCATCTTTCCTGGGGTGAGCACTACCCCCACAAACCACTAGGCACACCCTATGACTCCCAGAGGCCCAGTTGTACCCAGCTCACACATGGCTATAAGCTCTCTCAGCCCCAACCAGCCTAGGCCTGCATTGGTCTTTCCAAAAAAACACTCTCAAGTAATTCTGGAAAACTTTGGGGGACGCCAGAGATGCTTAAGGAGAGATTGAATTGTGTGGCTTTAGGGCAAGAGCTGTTTTCTCTGCATACAAGACGAGCACCAATATTCCTACATTGGGCCCTGCAACATTAGCCTGGGGAGCTCCATGAGCTCCACCCTATCAATTCTCTGAGGACCTGCCCTACCCAGTCAGGAACAACTGTGGGCTCTGCCAGTGGTGGTCAACCTGGGCCTGTGTTACAGTCTTTCTTAAACAAACTCTTGAGGAATGCCAGACAAGCTCAGGGGGGTGTCAGAGACACACACAGTGAGACTGAGTTGTGTGACTTTAGGATGAAGGCCATTTCCCTGCACTCTTGACAGCTGTCACAGTTCCTGTGCTCAGCATTCCCTCTACATGACCAAATTTTAACCTGCATTAACCTGATGAGCTCTACTGGCTCTATCTACCCTGATGACTCCCTGAGACCCCACCCCATCACAAGGGTCCACATGTCCCAGGAAGCTCATGGCTGGCCTCAGTGTACCCTGAGACATTTGTTCAGTGGCCTCAAACCCAGCACTGATGATGAGTTTGAATCTTGATTAACCTGTGAATACCACTCACCTTTATGTGGTGATTCTGAGACCCTGAGGCATGCAACTTGCATACCACCAGAGGCTTTTTTAGTGGCTGAGCCTAAAGGGTAGCTGGTAGGTGGCATGGGGTATTAGGGTGTCTTGGACCTTTTGATGACCTGCCTCAGACCTGAAACTGGCGGCCACCAGCCTTGGCTTGCATCTTGGCCTCACTTACACACACTGAGGCCCAGCACAGGCAGCTACCAACCATGAGTCACTTTGGAGCTCTTAACAGGGAGTCCAAGGTTGGTCACAGGCAGAGTATGACACTGACCTGCACAGGAGTCCCTTCTAAGAGACACCAAAATCAACATACTCAATGGCTGGCTTCAGACCACAACAGAGCATGACCTGATTAGCTCTACAAGCAGCATACCCTCAAAAAGATCTTGGCAGGCACTAGGCCCTGAGGAGGCAAATTATGCTTTTGGGGGGTTAGCCTCTGCACAGCAGCTCATACCCTGGTTGTGGCTAATCCTCACAGCCAGCCAGCCTGAGGGTCAACTCCACCTATGAACGTGCCCAAAACAATCATGGCTCTGCTACAAAAGAAAGGCACACGTAACCCAAACAAGGGACACTCCTGGAGCACCCGGCTCAGGTTATCAAGGAGACTGCGCCACAGGGCCTTACAGAATGTCTACTATATAAGGCCACTTACCAAGACTAGGAGGGATAACAAATATGCCTGCTGCTCAGAGACAGAGAAGCAGCCAAAATGGGGAGACAGAGAAACATGCCCCAAATTGAGGTACAGAGGAAATCTCTAGAAAAAGAATGAAAGAAAATGGAGGCAAGCAATCTACAGCTATATAGTTCAAAACAATGGTTATGAACATGTTCAAGGAACTTAGTGAGACTTTAACAGCATAAAAATGGATGTAGAAAGCATAAAAATGCCAGTCAGAAGAGAAGAATACAATAACTAAAAAGAAGAATACTAGAAGGAACCAACAGCACATTAGATGAAGCAGGGGTCTGAATCAGTTATTTGAAAGACAATGGAGCAGAAGACACTCAGAGGAGCAGGAAATAAATAAAATAAAATAAAATAAAATAAAATAAAATAAAATAAAATAAGGATAGTTTAAAGGACCTCTGGGGCAACATCAAGTGGAACAAATCTGTGTCATATGGGTGGTAGAAGGATAAGAGAGAAAGCAAGGGATTGAGAAACTTTTGAAGAAATAATGACTGAAAACTTTCCTAACTTGGTAAAAGAAATAGACATAAAAATCCAGGAAGCACAGGGAGTTCTAAACCAGATGAACCCAAAGAGGTCCACAGAAAGCCATATCATAATTAAAATGTCACAGGTTAAAGACAAAAAGTGAATCTTAAAAGCAGCCAGAGAAAGACTTGAAAAGAGGTCCCATTAGACTGTCAGCTGATTTGTCAATGGGAATCGGCATGAAATGTTCAAAGTGATAAAAAGCAAAGACCTACATCCAGGACTACTCTACCCAGCAAGCCTACGTTTAAAACTGAAAGAGAAATGAGCTACTCAGACCAAAAAAAGCTACAGGAGTTTATCACCACGAAACAGGTATTATAAGAAATGCTAAAGAGACTTTTTTAAAAAGAGGAACACAATAGAATAATAAAATGGCAATCACTATGTATTTATCAATAATCAATTTAAATATAAATGGGTTAAATGCTCTAATAAAAAATGTAGGGTTACTGAATGAGAAAAGAAGATCCATGTATATGCTGTCAACAAGATACCCACTTCACATCAAAAGACACACACAAACTGAGATAGAAATAGACATTTCTTTCAAATGAAATAAGCCAAAAAAAAAAAAAAAAAGCTCAGGTGGCAATACTTATATCAGATAAAGTAGAATTTAAAACAAAGATTATTAAAAGAGACAATGAAGAACATTATATAATGATAAATCAATCCAGCAAGAGGATATAACTCTTGTAAACATTTATGCACCCAAACAGGAGCACCTAAATATATAAAGCAAACTGTGATGGAAATAAAGGGAGAAATTGACAGTAATACAGTTATAGCAGAACACTTTAATGCCCTATCATTATCAACAGCTGTATCTTCCAGAAAGAAAATCAAAAAGGAAACAGTGGCCAGAAATGACACATTAGACTAGATAGATTTAATTGTCATTTTTAGAATATTTAATCCCAAAGCAACAGAATACACATTCTTTTCAAGGTCACATGGCACGTTTTCCAGGATAGACCACATGTTAGGAGATGAAACAAGTCTCAATAAATTTATGAAGACTGAAATCATATCAAGTATCTTCTCCAACCACACTGGTACGAAACTAGAAATAAATTACAATAAAAAAATTGAAAGACACACAAATGTATGGAAGCTAAATAACATGTTACTAAACAATGAATGTTTTAATAACAAGATCAAGGAAAAAATCAAAAGATACTTTGAGACAAATGAAAATGAAAACACAACCACCCCAAATTTATGGGACACAGCCAAAACAGTTATGAAAGAATTCATAGCAATACAGTCCTACTTCAAGAAATAAATCTCAAATAAACAACCTAATTTTACACCTCAAGGAAAGTAAAAGAGAACAACAAACAAAGCTATAAATGAGTAGAAGAAAATAATAAAGGCCAGAGAAAAAATAAATGAAAGAGCCTAGAAAAATACTGATACAAAAGATTAATGAAACCAAGAGCTGGTTCTTTGAAAAGATCACCAGACTCATCAAGAAAACAAGAGAGAGGACGCAAATAAATAAAACAGAAATGAATGAGGAGAAGTGATAATTAACACTATGGAAATAAAAAGGATTACAAGACAATATGATGAACAATTATATTCCAACAAATGGGACAATCTGGAAGAAAAGGATAAATTCCTAGAAGCATACATTCAATCCGACTGAATCAAGAGACAGAAAATCTGGACAGAATACAACCAATGAAATCAAATCAGTAATCAAAACACTCCCCCAAAACAAAAGTCCTGGACCAGATGGCTTCAGAAGCGAATTTTACAAAACATACAAAGAAGAACTAACACTTACCCTCCTCAATTTTTTTCAAAAATTCAAGAGGTGGGAAGAGTCTCAAGCTTGTTTTATGAGGCCAGCATTATCCTAAATCCAAAACCAGATAAAAACACTATAAAGAAATAAAATTATATGGCAATATCACCAATGAACATAGAAGCAAAAATCCTCAACAACATACTAGCAAACTGAATTCAGCAATACATTAAAAGATCATACACAAGTGGGATGATCAAGTGGGATTCATTCTTGGGATGCCAGGTTGGTTCAATACCCACAAAGCAATTAATATGATATATACCACATAAACAAAATAAAGGATAAAAATCATATAATCATATCAATAGATGCAGAAAAAGCATTTGACAAAAGCTACCACACATTTATGACAAAAATTCTGAGCAAAGTGAGAACAGAGGGAACATCCTTCAACGTACTAAAGGCCATATATGACAAACACACAGCTAACATCATACTCAACAAGGAAAAACTGAAAGTGTGTTCCTTAACATCAGGAACGAGAAAGAGATGTTCACTTTCACCTCTCTTATGCAACACTGTATTGCAAGTCCTAGCCATGGCAACCACACAAGAAGAAATAAAAGGCATTCAAATTGGGAAGTAAGAAGTAAAACTGTCACTATTTGCAGGTGACATGATATTATATAGAGAGAACCCTAAAATTCTACCAAAAAAAAACAACAACTGGTAGAACTGATAATTTCAGTAAAGCAGCCAAATACATAATAAATAATCAGGAACTGATTGCATTTTTATACACCAAGAATGAACTATCAGAAAGGAAACTAAGAAAACAATCCCTTTCACAATTGTTTCAAAAAATAAAATACCTAGGAATAAATTATCCAAGGATGTAGAAGACCTGTACTTGGAACATTATAAGACACTGAAGAAAGAAATTAAGGAAGACACACATAAGTGGAAGCATATAGTATATTCATGGATAGGAAGAATTAATATCATTAAAATGTCCACACTATCTAAAGCAATCTATAGATTCAATGCAATCCCTATCAAGATACTAATAGCATATTTCACAGAACAAGAAAAATATTCTGAAATTTATATAGAACCACAAAGACCCCAAATAGCCACAGCAATCTTGAGAAAGAAGAACAAAGTTCGGGGAATCATGCTCTCTATGGTATCAAATGATACTACAAGGCCATAGTAATCAAAATATCATTGCACTGACAATAAAACAGACATGTAGATCAATGGGCCAAAGCAGAAAGGCCAGAAGTAAACCTGCATCTTTATAGACATTTAATACAGTCATATCTTGGTACTTGGTGGATTCAGAACTCATCAAATCCCATATTTGTCACATTTTGATAAGAAAAAAGTGTTTCAACATTTGGCACTTGCTCAGGACACATAGCACTTGCTAGTTGTGTAAGTCATGCTGCCCCACAAGACAAAATGCTTTGTCGTTTAGTACTTGTCAGTTTTGGCACTCATCAGGAGTTCTGGAATGAGTTAATGATGAGTACAGAGCTACCACTGTATTTGACAAAGGAGGCAAGAGCATACAGTGGAGTAAAGACAGTCTTTTCAATAAATGGTGTTGAGGATATTGGACAGATACATATAATAAAATGAAACTAGACCACCTTCTTGTACTATATGCAAGAATAAACTCAAAATGCTCAAAATGGATTAAAGACTTAAATATCAGATTTGAAACCATAAAAATCCCAGAAGAAAACATAGGCAGTAAAATTTGGAAGACTGCTTGTAGCAATATTTTATCTGATATATCTCCTCAGGAAAGGGAAACAAAACAAAACAAATACACAAATGGGACTACATAAAAATAAAAAGTTTTTGCATAGCAAAGGAAAACATTTACAAAATGAAAAGACAACCCACTGAATGTGAGAACATAGCCAATGATACAAGAGATAAAGGGTTAATACCCAAAGTTTATAAAGAACTTATAAAACTCAACTCCAAAATAACAAAAAATCCAATTACAAAATGGGCAAGGGGCTCAAATACACAACTCTCCAAAGAGGACATACAGATAGCCAATAAACATATGAAAAGATGTTCAATGTCACTAATCATCAGAGAGATGCAAATTAAAACCACAATGAGATATCACCTCACACCTGTCAGAATGACCATCATCAGTAAATTAACAAACAACAAGTGCTGGCGAAGATGTGGAGAGAGGGGAACCCTCATGCCCTGCTGGTGGGAATGTACAGTGGTGCAGCCACTCTGGAAAATAGTATGGAGATATCTTAAAAAATTAAAAATGGATCTGCCTTATGACTCAGCGATTCCACTTCTGAGAATGTATCTGAAGAAACCCAAACCACTAATTCAAAAGAATATATGCACCCCTAGGTTCAGTGCAGTATTATCTACAGTAGCCAATATTTGGAAGCAACCCAAGTGTCTATCAGCAGATGAGTGAATACAAAAGCTGTGGTACATTTACACAATGGATGACTACTTGGAGATAAAAAAGAAGGAAATCTTCTCCTTTGCAACAGCATGTATGGACCTGGACAACATTATGCTAAGCCAGAGAAAGTAAAGAAACTAAGTCAGAGAAATAAGCCAGTCAGAGAAAGTAAAGTATCATATGATTTCACTCATATGTGGAATTTAATGAAGAGAGTAAACTAACAACAAAAAAAGAAACAAACTCAGAGAACTGAGTGGCAGTGTCAGTGGCAAATGTTGCAGGGCTGGGTGAAAAAAGTGAAAGGATTAAGCAAGAAAAAAATTTAAAAACTTAAAAAAAAAAAAAAAAGAAAATGTGAACAGCCCAACTATTAGTAAGGAGATTGAATTAGTAATCAAAATCCTTGCAACAAACAAAAGTCCAGACCAGATAACTTCACTGGTGACTTCTATCAAAAATTTAAAGAAGAATACCAAATTCTTTTCAAACTCTTGCAAAACATAGAAATCACTTTCAAACTCATAAGCCCACAAAACCCTGATATCAAAACCAGACAAGGACATTACAGAAAAAAAAAAGGCTGATACCCCTGATGAACATACATGTAATAATTCTCAACATAATATTAGCAAACCAAATTCAACAGTACATTAAAATACATTCCCTTTTCTGAGCACTAATTGAATGAGTTCATCAAAGTACCTATAAAACACGAAATCATGTTTTGACAGTGTCATTCATGAATTCTTAAAAATTATCTGATTCTTCTAAGAGTATATATGGGGGTGGGGAGGTTAATGAAGCCTAGGTTTCTCCAAAAATGAAGGTTAGCTTCCCAGGGGAATGTAAGTTTGTACAGGATTCCATATTGTTCAGCAATAGTTGGGGCTGTACTGGGTTGGATAAAAAGTTCCTGTTTTTTTCCCCTAAGATGACTCTAGTAGCACTTAGTTGTCTTTAACTTCATCCGAAACAATTCTGTTAGGCTGTGTTTGACACATCTGTCATATCAGCATGCATTAAAAAAATGATTAACAATGGAGAATTTTTGTGTAGCCATTTTAATATTGAAGATGGAAGAAAATAAGCAACATTTCAGCACACTATGCTTTATTATTTTAAGAAAGATAAAAGTGCAACTGAATGCAAAAGAGAAAAAGAAAGATTTGTGCAGTGCATGAAAAGGTGCTGGATGGATCAAATGTGTCAAAAGTGTTAGCAAAGTTTCGTGCTGGAGATTTCTTGTCGGGTGCTGCTTCAAGGTTGGGCAGGCCAGTTGAAGTTGACGGCGAGCAAGTCAAGACATTAATTGAGAACAGTCAACATTATACTGTGTGGGAGATAGCTGACATACTCAAAATATCCAAATCAATAACATTATTGGTGAAAATGAAAGTGTGTATTTATTTTACAGAAAAAAAAAAACACATGAACTTTTTGGCCAATATAGTAGAAATCATTCTTCCATGACTATGAATAGTAACTACCAGTATTATATGGTGATCTCTTTGTATTTCTATGATAAATCCATATGTCAAAGTACATTTTTTGGGGGTGGGAGCACCTCCCACACCAATAACAGTGAAGGAATACTGCAAGTTAAGTTTTGTTGGAAGGTGCTGCTGGGGTGAGCAGGACAGCACATTTGTATCTGCGTGTATTTGTCGGTGCCTGTTGTGAGCATGGCTGCCAAGAAATGATTAAAGGGATGAAACAAGCTGTATTTATTATCTAATCCAAGCTTCAAAAAAAATGTAGTCCTTACATAAACAAGAAAAACTGATGAAATGTTTTGCATTTCTTTTGCCAAACTCACACTAATGAACACTGTCCACCAAGCGGCCTGGAAATGCCAGGGCCTGGAGTCAGTGAGGCCTCTCCCACGTGCAGGAAGTCTCCCTGGATAGGATGCTGCACAGTGCAACAAAGCCCCTACTGGTTATTTGACTGAAGTAAAATACACAATCTGAATGGGTTAAAAATCATTTCCATTGTCAAAAATATAAGCAAACACTTCATTTTACAACATATTTATGGGGAAGACTGGCTTTGAACTGTATTTTTCCCTGTTGCCAGCTGCATAATTTTGGAAAAGCCCCTTAACTTCTCTGAGGTTCAAAGCCCTCATCTGTATAATTAAAAACCTGCACCTCAAAAAGATATGATGGAAATTAATGGATCATTCTCGTTCCATTAATGCCTAGAATAGAATAAGGACACGATAAAATGATAGAAGTGAGAGTGGTTAATTTTAATAATTGATAAAAATAATAAAGGACTTCAGAGCTTGGAAAGACATGTCCCTATTACCAAACTAATGGAGTGGTTTAATCTGAAGTAGCAGTCTTCAAATTTGACAGCAAAATTCGGTAAGGATTTGCTGAACAATTGCAACGTGCTAGGCCTCGGGTGAGGCCCTGGCATCATCAGTGATGCTGGCTGTAGCTGTAAAGAAGTGGATGGCCTGGCGGGGAGACAGACGCACAGACTGCTGCCTCCAGTAACGAGCACAACTGCAGTAACAGCCAACTGGTGGGTGTTACTGTTGGTAGGCAGAATACTGAAGTGCTGCATTTATATATCTTCTCTCACTTTAAGTTAAAAACAACCTTATGAAACAGATACTGCTACTTCTATTTTATAGATTACAGAACAGACATACAGAGAATTTAGGAAATTTCCCAGGGTCACCCAACTAGTAAGTAGTGAGTTCAGGATTTGAATTTCTGGTAATCCTATTCAGAAGCCAGCAACCGTAACTATGTCACCCTGCCTTGTATATTTTTTAAAAATTCAATAGCAACAAATATTTACTGAACTTACCACCTGTGAGGCACTAAGAATACAATGGGTGATAAATCAGACCTGATTTCTGCACTCTGGAGCTTATACTCTACTGAGGAAGATGAATATTAATCATGTAACTGCATGAATACAAACAAATGAGCTGTGATAAATGTTAGGAAAAATTGTGTTAAAAAAGAAATGTATAATGTACACAATGTTATTGAGGAATATACAGAAGGTACACAATGAATTCTGCCTGAGGGAGATTAAGGTGAGGAGAAAAAGCCCTCCAGATGATGAGAAGAGAAGCAAAAGTACAAAATAAGGAACATGAATCGATTGGGCATAGAAGGGAACAGAGACGTGGTGGTCGAGGCTTGAGGTGGAGGGTTGGATTGCGGTCAGACTATTAAAGACAATGTGCACTATGCTAAAGGGTTTGGCCTTTATTCAGTATTCTGTGGAGGAAGAAAGTATTTTATGATAGTTATTCTAGCCACGGTGTGGAGGAAAGCCTAGGATGATATTAATATGCTTTTGACTGAACCTCCTTCAAACAGTAACCTTTATTGAAAAAATATGCCCCTGATTACATTCATCCATTTTTCATCTTCTAACCTTGATATTCATTAACTGGAGCTTGAGTAATGGACAATTTGGGTTGCCCTCCCAGTGCTCATATCCCTCCTTCTTTGCCAATCTCCTCAATGTCCATTGGTGTTCCGCTGGATTTCCAAGAAGGTAAGTCCTTTCGTGGCACTAGGGGTGGATCACGTGACCTAGACGAAGCCAATTCATGTACTCCTATCTCCTAGCCACAGGTCAATCTGAGGGATTTTTCTGGGAATGGTAGGAAAAAGGTTCTCTCTTGTTGGAGTGTGCATGGTAGTTCTGGAAGAGAATTCTCTACAGGTTTACGATGTTTCTGCATGTCTTGTAAGCTGACTGCCTTTGTTCTATATTATCTTTTCAAGAAAATATTGGCTATTGTTATTGCTGTAAGTAATAAAGTGTTCCTTATCTCAGCCCCCTGAGTCTCGTGTCTTCATTTAGTATTCATGAAGGTGTGGCAGATTAACTTGTCAGCTTGCAAGCAAGGCAAAATCTCAGACCCTTCACAGTTCTCAATCGGTAGCACACAGCCCTGGAGGACACTGACACCCATCTTGACGATGTGGCCTTAACATGAAGTTGACACCACGGAATTCAAAAACATGGCAAGAAATTAGGTCCTTGGCAGACATCAGTAAGCTATGTGATAAAGCCTTGTTTTATGTGTGCTTCTGTTTCAATAAATTTAATATATTTATTGATTTATTAACAATGAACTCATAACCAATAGCACTACAACTCATGTCTGAACAGTACCTAGGACTATATGTATATCCACTTTAAGGCACATGATAGCCTTCTTATGCTTAGATAAACTAAGTCAGAGCTTGGAGACTGTGTCCAGTCAATACAAGAAATACTAAGAAAATCAAGTGACTTAAAAAATATTATCCACAATATCAAAGATAAAATAATAAATTATTAGACATATGAAGTAACAGAAAAATATTTCTCATATAAAAGAGAAAGGCAAATGAAGAAATCTGATCTCAGATTATCCAGATATAGGATTTAGCAGACAAAAAAAATTTATTAGCTATTATAAGTGTGATCAATGACTTAAAGGAAAATATGGTCATAATACATAGGAAATAACAGTAGGAAAACAGAATCTGTAAAATAAAACCATCAAATAAAATATCTATAAATTAATAAAAAACATTATCTTAGAGAAAACTTGTAAGATGGCTTCTAACACATTGGGGATGACAGAAGAGTCATTAAACTCTGAGATAAAACATTAAGTATTAATCAATTAGAAGAACAGAAAAAAATTAAAAGATTTAACAGCACTTGTGGGACAATATTAAAAGACCTGACATATAGCTATCAGGAACCCCAGGAACAAGAGAGACTGAGACAGAAAAAAATACTTTACAAGAAGTAACAGTTTGAAGCCAGGTTGCAGGATCAAGATGAAGGCATAGGTAGACATGCTTCACCTCCTCATACAACCATAAAAAAAGTACAACTAAATATCAAAACAAATAACACCCAGAACTGTCAGAAAATCAAACTGTATGGGAGTTCATCAACCAAGGATTTAAAGAGGCCACATTCATCCAGACCGGTAGGAGGGGTGGGGTGGAGACATTGAGACAGGGTAGAGAGGCGAGGAGAAGGTGTGGTGCAGAGAGATGGTGGTGGTGGCAGAATGGGCACAGGCAGTCCCATGTTCACGTGTGGTAGATACAAATTGGGATGGATACCTCGGGAGTGAGTAATTCCAGCCCCAGGCCAGACCATACAGCCCAGGGTTCCAGTACTAGGAGATAAATCCCCATAACTTCTGGCTGTAAAAACTTGTGGAGGTTGGGGTAATGGAAGAAACTGTGAGATTTTCAGGAAACTCCTCTCAAAGGGCCCACACAGTCTTAAAACATATGCAAATCCACCCCTCTGGGATTCAACACCAGGTCAACAGGTGGAAGGGTGCCAGCTGCATAAGGGTAGTGGGTAAAGTGGCTGAAATAGAGTGAGTGCCAGGCTAATGCCCTGAAACTGTCAGTGGTGCACTCCACTTTCTGAGCCATCTCCCCAAACAGAATCACAAAGAGGTGAAGTGGGTTGCCTCACCCTGGCAATTACCTAAGGCTCCACCCCACACAATTTATAGTACCTTTTCTACAATAGGCCACACTACTAAGACAGGGAGTCAAAGCAGCTCTATCTAATACTCAGAAGCAAGCACAGGGAAAGCAAGCTGCCAAATTGAGGAGACAAAGAAATATGGCCCAAATGAAAGAACAGAACAAAATCCAAGAAAAAGAACTAAACAAAATGGAGATAATCAACCTATCAAATGTGGAGTTCAAAACACTGGTGATCAGGATAATCAAAGAACTCACTGAGTATAGCAACAACATAAAGTAAGAAATGAGTTACATTAAGTGAAATAAAGAAAAATCTACAGGGAACAATCAGTGGAGGGGAGGAAGCTGGAATTCAAATCAATGATTTGAAACATAAGGAAGAAATAAGCATTCAACCAGAACAGAAAGAAGAAACAAGAACTCAAAAAAATGAGGATAGGATAAGAAGACTCTGGGACATCTCCAAAGATGCCAACATCTAAATCATAGTGATGCCAGAAGGAGAAGAAGAAGAGCAAGAAATTGAAAATTTAATTGAAAAAATAATGAAAGAAAACTTCCCTAATTTGGTGAAGGAAATAGACATACCAGTTCAGGAAGCACAGAGTCCCAAACAAGCTGGACCCAAAGACGACCACAGCAAAACACATCATAATTAAAATGCCATAGTTTAAAGATGAATAGAGAATCTTAGAAGCAGCAAGAGAAAAGCAGAGTTACCTACAAAGGAGCTCCCATAAGACTATCAGCTGATTTCTCAAAAGAAACTTTTCAGGCAAGGAAGGACTGGCAAGGAGTATTCTGTGATGAAAAGCAAGGGCTTACAACCTAGATTACTCTATCTAGTTAAGCTACCATTTAGAATGGAAGGACAGATAAAATCCTTTCCAGACAAGGTAATGCTAAAGGAGTTCATCATCGAGCCATTACTACATGAAATGTTAGAGACTTATTTAAGAAAAAGATTAAAACTATAAACATTAAAAAGGCAACAAATTCACAACTATCAACAACTGAATCTAAAAAAAAAAAAGTGAGCAAACAACCAGAGCAGCAGCAGAATCATAGGTATAGAGATCATTTGGAGGGTTATCAGCTGTGAGGTGGAAGAGGGAGGAGGGGGAAAAGGCGCAGGAATTAAAAATGATAATTGATAGGTAGAAAATAGACAGGGATTGTTAAGAAGAGTATAAGAAATGGAGAAGCCAAAGAACTTATATGCACAACCCATGGAGATGAACTAAGGGGTGGGGTTGCTGGATAGAATGGGAATACTGGGCAAAGGGGGAAAGTTGGGACAACTGTAATCACATAATCAATAAAATATACTTAAAAAAGAAGTAACAGTTTAAAACTTCCCAAATGTGTTAAAAGACATAATTTATAGTTAAAAATTATAGTAAATATACCTCAAGCAGAATGAAAGTAGACCAAACCCAGTTAAGCACTTCACAGTCAATACACTGAAAACCAAAAATAAGGTCAAATACTGAAAGCACTAAAGAGACAGATGATATTTTATATATAAAAAAATGATACAATGGAGACTTCTGGCCAAGATGGAGGCATAGGTAGACACAATGTGCCTCCTCGCACAACCAAGATAAAGACAACAACAATTTAGAGACAGAATAACAACCACAACTGATAGAAAATTGATCTGAATGGAAGTCGGGCAACCAAGGAGTTAAAATAGACATGTTCATCCAGACAGGT
Source organism: Phyllostomus hastatus (assembly GCF_019186645.2). Lineage (NCBI taxonomy): Eukaryota > Metazoa > Chordata > Mammalia > Chiroptera > Phyllostomidae > Phyllostomus > Phyllostomus hastatus. The sequence goes on from NW_025334028.1 coordinate 13,151,920, forward strand.
AGGAGGGGTGGAGTCGGGCAGCTGGGCATGGGTCATGGTGCAGAGAGCAGAGAGCATTGTGACTGGGTGCGTAACGCATCTGGGGTGTGCAAGACTGCAGCAGTGGACCGTGAGTGTGCAAGTGGCAGATGGCAGACCCTGGTTGAGGGGTGGCAACCGGCAGACCCAGCGAGGAGGGGATCGTGAAGCAAGGCATCACAGCTCTGGTAAATAGAGCCTTGGGGCACTGATTGAGAACACCTGTGGGGGTTGAGGCACAGGGAGAGACTCCCAGCCTCACAGGAGAGGTCCTTGGAAAGTCCCACGGGGTGCATAAGCCCATCCACATGGGAATTAGCACTAGAAAGGCCCAGTTTGCTCAGGGGAAGTGGCAGAAGGGACTGAGGTCTGACAGAGGGCGCAGCAAGTGCCATTGTTCCCTCTCGCACCCTGCCCCCTCCCACAGCATCACAATACAGTGACTGGGGTGCCCCACCCTGGTGAACACTTAAGGCTCTCCTCATACGTAACAGGTGCGACCAGATCAAAGAGTGGGGGGATATGGCTCAAAGAGAATTGAAAGCTCAGCTACCAGTACTTTTAAGTGACTGAGATAGCTAACCTACCAGAAGCACAGTTCAAAGCACTGGTGAGCAGGATGCTCACAGAATTGGTTGAATTTGGTCGCAAATTAGATGGAAAAAAAAATGAAGGCTACAGTAAGTGAAATGAAGAAAAACGCACAGGGAACCAATAGTAATGGAATGAAAGCTGGGTCTCACATCAATGGAGTGGACCAGAAGGAAGAAAGAAACAACCAAACAGGAAAGAATGGAGAAACAAGAACTCAAAAAAATGAGGAGAGGGTTAGGAACCTCCAGGACATCTTTAAACATTCCAACATCCGAACTATAGCGGTACCCGAAGGAGAAGAGGAAGGGCAACAAGTAGAAAAGTTATTTGAACAAATAATAAAGGAGAACTTCCCATTCTGGCAAAGGAAATAGACTTCCACAAAGTCCAGGAAGCTCAGAGAGTCCCAAAGAAGTTGGACCCAAGAAGAAACACACCAAGGCACATCATAATTACATTAGCCAAGGTAAAAATGAAGGAGAGAATCCTAGAAATAGCAAGAGATCAAGGAAACAGTTACTTACAAAGGAGTTCCCATCAGACTGTCAGCTGATTTCTCAAAAGAGACCTTACAGGCAAGAAGGGGCTGGAAAGAAGTATTCCAAGTCATGAAAGGCAGGGACCTCCATCCAACATTGCTCTATCCAGCAAAGCTTTCATTTAGAATGGAAGGGCAGATAAAGTGCTTCTCAGATAAGGTCAAGTTAAATGAGTTCATCATCACCAAGCCCTTATTATAAGAAATGTTAAAAGAACTTATCTAAGAAAAAGAAGATAAAAAACATGTACAGTAAAATGACAGCAAACTCAAAATTATTAACCACCACACCTAAAACAAAAACAAACTAAGCAAACAACTAGAACAGGAACAGAACCACAGAAATGGAGATTACATGGAGGGTTAGCAACAGGGGAGTGGGAGGAGGAGAGAGGGGGAAAAGGTATGGAGAATAAGTAGCATAGATGGTAGGTGGAAAATAGACAGGGGAGGGCAAGAATAGTATGGGAAATGTAGAAGCTAAAGAACTTACGACATGTCATGTCCATGTCATGACACATGGACATGAACTAAAGTGGGGAATGTGGGTGGGAGAGGGTGCAGGGTTGAGGGGAGTGAAGGGGGAAATGGGACAACTGTAATAGCATAATCAATAAAATATATTAAAAATGATACAATGATTCTAAACTTATCAGAAAGGAAACAAAAAACAAGTAAACAAAAAAATAAGAGACCAGAAGACAATGAAATGCCAGTTTTAAAGGGCTGAAAGAAATTCAAACAATTGTAACCATAGAATACTTTACTTGCCAAAAATATTCTTCAAGATTTAAAACTAATTGAATTCAAGATGGGGGAGTAGGTAGAAGCTACACTGACCTCCTTCAAGGACCAAACTGGGATTACAACTAAATTATAGAACAATCAACCTGAATAACCAACAAGACTAGTAGAAGAGAAGTCTTATAACTGAGGATTTACAAAAGAAGCCACCCTTGGGCTGGTGGGAAGGATGGAGACATGAAAAGAGCTAGTCTCACTTTCACGTGTGGTAGCTAAGGTTGCAAAGGGATCTCTCAACTGCACCAGGGGTTTTTACCCTGAGAAGAATGGGGTCTCAACCTGAAGCTGGGCTCCCTAGCCCAGAACACCAGAACTGGGAAAAGTACCCACATAACAACTGGCTGTGAAAAGCAGCAGGGTATCTGTCCTTCAGGAACTCTCTTAAAGGACTAACACACAAAATCTCATTCTTAGCTACTCACCCTGGGCCCTGGCAGAGGCAGGGTGAATGAACTAGAGTCACATGAGGAGAGTCTGGGGCTGGTGGCTCTGGAGAGACAGCTGAAGGGACAACCACCAGGATCCCTGTGCTGAGGCATTTTCCCATATCTTTCTCCAGCAGAGCACTCCCCTCCATATGGCATCAGTATAGGGGAAAGCAATACCTTCACCCTCTGGATTCCCTCTTGCCCCACCCTGAGGAGCTTACAACCTGCTGAGGAGTCAGGCCTTAGCTAAGGTATAGAGGTCTAGCCAGAATCAGGGGGTGTCCATGACGTGAGCTGTGTGGCTTTCTGGTGGGGGCCAATACCCCACTTCTCTGTGAACCTAACTGGCACTTCCCCCTCATGGGAAATCAACTAGAACTACCCTCTAGGTTCTGGAGGCTTCACATGCCAGACTCCTAGTGGCTCTGTCCGACCAAGATTGGAACAAAATCAGGAATTCAGCAAACAAACAAACAAAGCCAACCTCATAGACACAAACAACAGTATGGTGATTACCAGAGGGAAAGGGGGCTGGGGAGGTAGCAGAAGGTAAAGGAGGCATAAATGGTGATAGAAGAATTGACGTGGGGTGATGAACACATAATATACAGATGATGTATTACAGAATTGTACACCTGAAACTTACATAATTTTATTAACCAATGTCACCCCAATCAAGTTAATAAAAGAGTTAAAAAAAGACTTAAAACCAAATTAACGTCATCTTTAGATTAACAAAACTGAGATTTCATTACCAGCAGATCTGTAACTATGAAAAAAGCTAAAGGAGATTCTGTTGTACAGAAATTACAGAAATTGACAACTTCAGGAAGAATCAAGCATGTCAGAAATGACAACTACATGTATGAGGTCTGTCCGGAAGTATCCAGCCACACAGTAGAAAAAAATAGAGACATTTAATGAAGATATAAGAAATATTGTACATAGGACAATGATACCTCAGTCCCCTTCAAAGTAGGCACCTTGGGACCACGTATAGTTCTAGAATCTTTTATACTGTTCAAAAAACACTGCCAAATCCTTTATGGGAATCAGTATTAGCTGCCCTGTCATATTTTCCTGAATCTCATCGATGACCTGAAATCTTTTCCCTTTCATAGGTGATTTTAGTTTTAAGACAAGCCAGAAGTCATAGGGTGCCAAATCTGGGCTGTAGTGGGGGTTAAGTCACCTGGGTGATTTGATATTTCATCAAAAAACTCTGCATGAGATATGATGCATAAGCAGGTGCGTTGTTGTGAAGATGCCAATCACCAGGTGCCCACAGCTGTGGCCTTCTGAATCATCAAAATAGTTTCCAAGGAGGACTGTTTAAGCTTAAGGAAAAATTTGATGCAGATTTGTTGCTCTACTCGCTCAGTTGTTTTGAATGTGATGGCCACACAGCACACATGCTCACTCAATGGTACCTACCACTGCCCTGACTAGTACAGTGAAGTCATCACTGTTCACTCATGTGCATTCCAGTCCACTCTCCTTGGTTGCCAAGTTACATCAATGGAGCATAAACCGTTCTCTTTATATTAACAATGGTTGGACTTTTCCCAGACAGACCTTGTATGTGTAAATATAAAAAAAATGTGCTTCTCTTGATTTATTTGAAATACATATGACCCTTTAAAGCAAGAATTTTAACACTGAGTTGTCAAGCTATTAAGATATAATGCATATGACAATTATAGTATGAAGAAATAAAGGAAAATAAATGAATCTATGGTTAAATGGTTAGATTTTATGTAAAGTAGTAAAACACTGAGTAGACTGAAATGTTAAGAATGTGTATTGTAATAATTAAAAAAAAAACAATGCAAAGAGCTATAGCTAAAAGTCCAAAAGACAAATTAAAATGGAATGGAATTTTTTAAAGTCCAGTAATCTAAGAGCCATGAAAGAAACAACAGAGAAACAAAATCAGAATGAACATACAGAAAACATGAGACTACCAGTAGACCTGCAATCTAACCATATCAATAACTACATCACTGAAAGGTAGAGGTCAGAATGGATAGAAAGTAAAGACTGAACTGTATGTGGTCTGTAATATATGCCTTTAAATAAAAACAGAGAGAAAGTCTGGAAGTAAGTAGCAGAAAAAGATGTTCTCTTCAGTATCATGTATTGCACTGATTTCTGCATATGCAGTCTACACACTATTGGACGTGAAATGGCTGTGTGACTGTGTCCTTGAGCTCCCAGAGCTGGTGATTACTGCTCGTCCAAGAAGTGTCATGGCAATGTATATTGGAGTGATCTTTTTTTCCCCCCCCAGCTTGGGCTCAATCAAAAAGAGGCTTTCCTACCTGAGGAAGAGAAATGTAATCCTTCCCATTGCCTAAGAGCATAAACAACAGCTAACAGAGGGAACACACATAGAGACAGATGACTTAAACTAGAGAGACATCTCTAGAGCCAATGTACATATGCCACCTCTGTATTACCATTTTACATTTCTAGCCATGTAGAGATAGAATACTTAGCTGTCCAAGGCAAATACAGTTACAACTAGAGGTGCCTGGGAAAGACAGTTATGGAGGCCAAATGGAGTTACAGTAATAGCAAGGATACTCATCATTCTCATAGCTCCCTAAACCACTCTAGAAATGACACACTCACCCTATTTTAAAGGTATTCTCAGCTTTAGCTTTCAAAGATCAACTGGATAGAAAAAGATGTAAAGAAAAAAATCTTGGCGAAAGAGTTAGTGTCTTAGAATCTCTTGTAGGTAGTTCTGTTTGCCTCATGTCTGGGATTTGAAATTACAAAGGTTTAATCACCTCTAAACTAAGCACAGCCTAGTTTATTCATGTAAACTTAAACTTGCTCATGTAAGGCCACAAAGAAATAAAGTTATAAACCAAGGCTAAACCGATGAAGCAATTTTTTTATTGAATTAGTTTGGTCATGAACCATACAGCAAGACTGACAGAAGATAATAAATGCATACTAATTATTGATTTTTGTATATATCTGGAATATTCTAAATGACATTAATGTAATGAGTAATAAATCCCTTCAAACAATTTTTATGATAGGTTTCAATAGTATCTATTATTTAGGAAGTGATTCATTTAGGGTCTCTTCACCTAAAAATATTCATACCACTATAAATAAATGGAGCTAATAAGCAAAACTTACCATAAAAATTTCCTCAAATCCCACATTTTTTTCAATGCATTTATTTGATGATTATATTGTTGACACTGAATTTTATAAATGACTCAGTAAAAATTTCTACTATACATTGGAATTAATTATATTTAAGCTTGCATATGCAAATATTTCACTGAAAAAGATACAAAATATAGTTTGAATCTGAAAGGATAGCATTATAGTGAAAATAATTTTCCAGAAACCTCAAGGTGAAATAAGTTTTTAAAAAAGATGTTTTTATTTGTTTTAAAAATAAATGGTAGACTCTTACCATAAAGAAGACACTAAATAATGACCCAATACTTCACTTGACTTGCTTTTACAAATAAAGGCATAATTATTTTTATAGTATCCAGTGATTAAATCAGAGACTGGAATTCCTTTAAATTTTGCTTAAATGAACTCAATAAATTTTGGAGAACATTTGTCTTATAACTAGAAAAAAATGTAGCTCTATAAAATGTCATAATGGCCAGTTAGGAATATTGTATCCATCTACTAAACAGAAGTTCTACTCAAGAGACAAGATTAAAGATTAGGAAAGGGGCTCTAAAATAAATGTAATCACTTTGCTGATTGAACAAATGGTCAAATTGTCATCACATAGTATGGGCTAAAGGAGTTTTTCTTTTCACTGGCAAAACAATTAAGTGCATTTTGGATTTTTCTTAGTAAGGAAAACAAAATTTTACATATTAGACTCTTTATTCTGTCATATGTATGATAGTTTTTATTTTTTCTTCTTATAATTGACCAAAACACTTTCTACTGATCATGTATTGTTTATACTTTTGAAAATATATTTAATTATAATTAATTACTTAATAAATTATAAATTTTAAGTAAAAATTATATTTTATAATTATAAAAAATCAATGAAGTGATTTCTATTCTGAAAAAAAAATTATGTTTGGACATTTTATTTTATCCTTTGAAGTAATAGCCTAGGACAGATTTACTTTAACTATCTCCTGGGCTGTAAGGTGGAAACAACTGATGGAGAAGTAATACTACTACTAAGAATATCACTTCCTATTAAGTAATAAAAGTGTCCAGAGAATTTTTGTATGACTATTACCTTGGATTAAATGAACTAAATAAAAAGTACTTTTTATACCACCAGGTTCAGAAAAGAAAAAAAAGCTAAGAGAAATGGAAGTAACAAGAGATCATGGACACTCGAGAACATGCGGAACCTTACTGCACCTTTTATGTGGAAGCCTAGTGATCAGATAGAGCTTACCTTAGTTTTTGGAGATGGTTTTTGCATGTCTCTTTCTAAGTCGTTTGTTAGAAGGATGGGTAAGGAGTTCTTACAATTGGCCTCCGATAAAGAAGCATAAAAGTAATGTTAGAGACTGAAGAATACTGTCCTAGCCAAAAATTACAATGTAGTAAAAAAGTAACTTTTTCAGGGAAACAAGAAGGCATTTTGGATTCGGCTGTTCACATCAGACACTAAGGAGATTGTAGTGAGGAGCCCAAAATGTTTTCTTAATTTGTCACATAAAACAGTGAAGGTAAGGTGGTGATGGGGTAGAAGTGGAACATATAGGACATACATATTCAGAGATGTCCATTAAAAATCTCATCTACACTATCATGTCACTTACACATCCACAGACAACTCAACTCTTCTTTGGAGAACGGATAGTTAGTTATCCAAGATACCAACCACCAAACTTAGAGTGCCAACTTTTCCCATAGTATTTTATGGGTTGGTTCTGTTTCTATAACTATTTTATCTTAAGCTAATTTCTTCAGGTCCTTCAGCAAACTACTATTGAATAGTGATGGTTTCTTACCAATATCCTGAGGAAAAACACCTGAATATTTATTTCCAAAATTATGATGCACCTAAATCCTTGGTTCACGCTGAAACCGTACTTACAAAAATAACAGCAGAAATTATAAGGAGGCGGCTCATATGGAGTTGGATAGATTTACTATTTATTTCTATATGATAACAAAAAAACACAACAATGTTGTCTTAAAAAATAATATAGGACCCCAATTGAATAGCTATTTACTTGGATAAATTTTCCATGGAGGATTCTATTTTCAAGCTGAGAGAACAAAAATATGTAAGAGGAAGATTACATACAACAATAAAGCAAAGGAGGAAATAAGTCATATTTCTTTCACTTGCTTCATAACCTTTACATCTGTGTCCCATATCTTCCCCCATCATACCTCCAATTCAATTGTCTAAATTATGGGTTTTCACCCTATTTTACTTTAGTTAATAGATTATAATATTTTTTAAAAATTGTAGTCTACATACTTTATAGTATTATTAAAGCTTGTTTGAATTATATTCATTTATTTTTCAGGGAATAGTATATTATTATGATAAAGTGCTCCCAAAGAAAATAAAAATACTACTTACTACTAACAAATATTTACTGAATGATAGGATGTATCAGGCACCATTCTAAAGACTGAATTCATAATGCCACTTCCCCCACAATAGCCCTATGAATTAGGTACTATTAGCACCATTGCCCTTTGAAGTATAACGCAAGGAAAGCTTATAGAAATGAAGTAACTTGCCAAATAGCACAAAGGACTCAATGATGGATCTGTAAAACTTTAAGGCCTGAGCTCTCATCTTTATATATGACTTCCCATCCAATATACTTTACCCATTCAGTCAATAGATTGTAGAGCTATAGCATTATAAAGCCAAAACAATTTCTAAAGATCAAAATTTGGTCAACTCCTCACTCCCTTTCCAATTTTACAGATGAAGGACTTGGATCCTGAGGTGATGTGCTGAAGATTGCACAGTGGTGGAGCTGAGACCCGTGCTTGGACCACAGGGCTGTACACAGCACCTGTTCTCAGCTTCATGCCAGGGAACAATATTCCCAGACTCAGAGGGGATTCAAGGGCCTCTTCTAAGCTGGTGAGTAGCTGTTGTGCTGCCAACACTCTCAGCTGCCTGTGGCCTCACGTACAGCCCTATGTGAGAACCCCAGGGTACATTTCTGAGATCTCCAAATAAGCGTGCATTCCAGTCCTCTTTCCCACCAGTCACAACACCTGTTGGTGGAAAGCAACTTACTGGAAATAGCGAATGAACCCATTCCCACTTCTGACTCATTGTGAGAGAAATAAACTATATCTAGCATGACATTTAGAAGATCAAAGTGATTAAGAGCATAATCCATTGCGTAATTTGAGTAATATAATTACACTTAATCCTCTACCCCCCTTTTAAACTATTGGTATGTAAATGTTAGAATGCAATAAGAAGGAAAAAAGCTGACTCGTAAGGGAAATTAATAGAAATAGTTGACCTGTGTTTATCACTGTCTGTGTTTATAAACATCTGTAATTCTTCCTTATGTACAAACTAAAACTGAAAGTATTTATTTAATACTATTTTCCTTTTTTTCTGTGAATTAATAAGTATATGGCTGATAGCTGTTTCCTATAACACTATGAAAGCATGTTCTGTAAACTTTTATCTGAAAATGCCATCTATATGAGTGTTTACTTTTTGTTTTATGACTTTAAATTCAGGCAACAAAGTAAAGTTTAGTAGTCAGAGGACTAAACTAGGAGTGAGAAGAGATCTATCTGGCTTCCCATCCAAGTTCTTTAACTAACCAGTTGTGAGAAATCAGGCAAGCGTTTTAACCTCTTGGACCTCTCCCCTCAGTTCTAAGGTCTGTAATAAGGGATGGGGTTGATTAGACGAGCTGTAAGAATCCTGTCTAGACCTTGAGTTCCAAGAATTTATGATTCTTCTGGGAAGAAGCATTTACGGACAAAAAGGTAACCACCACCTGTTCAGAGACGCATCCTCAGTGCCCCCCGGAATGCTGCTGAAACCCTGGCGTGCACCAGGTGGCCAGTGCGACGAGGATCCAGAGCCTCGGGACAGAGGGAACACTTCCCCCAGGGCCACTGTTACTCAGGTTTCTTGCGAGAAATAATTCAACTAGCTGCTTAATAAGTAACTGGTAATAACTTAATGGATTCTCTTAAAACAGATACATTATGGAGTTAAGTGAGAAATATTTTTAAGATAAAACTTTTTAAAGGTTGTGCCTGTTTATCCTGGATCTTATCTCCTCTTACCTGCTCAAGAACTTCACTCCTTCAAATTATCCCCTCCCACTCTCTCTGCACTACCTCATTCCCATTAACCACAAACATGCTCTGTAATTATACCTTTTTTGTTTGTTTTTATTTTCTTTCAAACCAGAAACTTAGGAGTTTATTATTGACAAGTTGATCTTCAGGTACCACCAAACCTGCCCTCTGCAGTCAGCCTCCTTGGCACCTCCCTTTCACAGACTCCTAACAAGCCTAATCAGTTCTATTTTTAAAATAGTTACTGAGTCCTCCGTTTTCACCTCAACAACACTTCCGTAATTTCACTTCTCCCACTAGCTGTGGTCCCACTGTTTTGCTTTCCTGTGTAGCTAACTCCTTCGAAACAGCAGTCTTCATTCACTATCTCCATTCCTTCATCTTCATTGCCCACAAATCTGTTTTTGTCATTACTGCACAGAAAGTGCTGATAACAGTCACAGCTTAGTCACCTTCTAACTTGGGTTCTCAGCAATATCTCACCCAGATGACTGCTTTTTCTTGAACTGCTCTCTTCTATTAGCTGCCACACCATCACTGGTAGGATAAAAATTAGCCTGCCTCACTGACCAAGTCCACATAGTCGCCTTATCCTTTATACAATAAAGTTATATATCTATTGATTACTGGTGAATTTTCTGTATCCTCTATTAAATAGAAGTTCTATGAAGGTGAACAATTGGCCTCCTTTATTCACTACTATAACTATAATGGCAACAGAAAAGTGCCTGGTGCAGTAGGAGCTCAATAAACTGTGTTGAGTAAATGAATGAAACAAAGTTGGAGTGACTCAAAGGCTGATGCAGAGAAGTCTTTTCCCAAATGATACTATGATCTCATTGCACTTTTATGGTTTTTAAATACAATCAATAAGCTAATGACTCTCAAATCAGTGTCACTATTTTTGACATTTCTTCTGAGCTACTTATATTTAACTGCCTACTTGTCAATTCTACTTGGTTGTCTAATATGCACTTAACTTTAGTATGTTCAAGCCTGAGCTTCTGATTTATCAGCAAAAAAATCCTTTCAGTCCTTGAGTTTTTTCCCCATATTAGCAGATGGCACCCAGTTGCTCAAGCCAATGTCAGGAGTCTACCTGATTCCTCCCTTTCCCATACCTCCCACCATCAAACCCACTAGCAATTCTAGTCAGCAAACTCCAAAATAAACTGGGATTCATTCTCTTCTTCATGTACACAGCCACCCCAGTGATAACCAACATCATTCACCTAAAATACCTCAATCATTCTGCCTTCTAGGAGTTTTGTGTATGTCAAACAGATGATGTCATTCTTCTACCAATTCACGGAATAAAATCCAAATTCTTTAGCCACTGATAATTTACACAGCCCTTAATGATCCAGTTCTTGCCTACTTCTCTAACCTCATGAGATACCACACGAGCATGTGATGCAGTGCTCTCTATTGCATTTTTCCATTTCATTTATTGTATTCTTTTGCTTCAGAATTTGTGTGGTTCTTTATTATGATTTCTGTCTTTGTGTTGAATTTCTCACTTTGTTCATGTATTGTTTTCCTGATTTTGTTGAACTGTCTCTCTGTGTTATCTTGTAGCTTGATGACCCTCTTTAAAACAATTATTTTGAATTATTTGTGAGGTAATTCACAGATCTCCATCTCTTTGAGAATCAACTACTAAAAATTTATTGTGTTTCTCTGGTGATGCCAGTATTGTCTTGCATTGGTGTTTGCACTCCCTTGTTGTAAGGGTCAGCAAAGACTTCTGGGGGTCTTCAGTGGTGAAAATTTGTAATAGTGGGGAACTGTAACCCACCGCACCATTCTTTTGACATTGTTTCTGTAAATACTGTCTCTGACTAATATGTACCTTGTAGATAAATAGCATGTGTGTATAAGAATCCTAGGAACTAACTTCGAGAGATACACACTCCAACCTTCAGTCATCTCAGCTCTTGGAGATTTGCTGACCTTCAACTGCAAAACCAGGATGACACATACCAGACAACTGCCTGACCAGTTTTGAGGTCCTTATCGAAATGGACTGTGCTGGTCTGCATGTAGAGAATTTTCAACCCCCTCCCCTTAATCTCTTTGTTCTGCTTTCCCTCTCCTTCCTTATAAACATCTCTGCTTGCACTGAGATGTTAAGATGGACACTGAGGCAAGAGTCTGCCATCTTTTCAGCTTGATGGCATCTTGAATAAACCACTTTCCTTTTCACTAACACCGTCTCTTGAGTTGGCTTTCATTGTGGCAGACAGCCACACTTGTGTTCAGTTACAGATTGTGGGTGTCCACAGTGACAGTGAGGGCTACTAGAGTCCTTTTTCTCTCCTTTACCTTCACAGGGGGAAGTCACAGACAAGGGCATCCCTTTTGGTGCCAAGCTGTGCCGGCCTGTGATGCAGGTAAAATGCTTCCTATACTTATCTATGTGGCCTTCCTTGGCTTTAGAGCTCCATGGAGTCACTGGAGCTCTTTAATGTACTCTAGAGCTTTTCCAGAATGATTTTCATCCGTAATAGTTATCAAATTATTTTTTTTTCAAGGGACAAGAGTTGGGGTCTCATAGCCTGCCATCTTGCTGATGTGCTCGGCTTTGCTTTATAGTCTGTTAAGTACCCCCATGTCCTTCCAAAAAATTCCTTTACTTTTTCTTTTCTTTCTGGTTTGTTAGTGTAATATTAGCCATGGTTGTTCTCTGTTTCCAACCAGAAATTACTTTAAATTACACAAGTATTTATTATAGTGTCACTCACAGTGTGGTCACTCAGTAGAAAACTGTGGAGTTAAGTTTTACAATAATGATGATGTTGATAATCAAAATAACAACTCTGGATGTCACTTATACAGCACTTGCTGCACATGTGGCATTTCTAAGTGCTTATTATACATTTATTCATTTTTGATACTCCCAATAACCCTATACAATATGTATTTTACTATACAAATTTCTCATGTATAAAAACTCAGGTACAGAAAGGATAGTAGCTTGCTCAATGTCTTATACCCAATAAGTGGTACAGCTGGAATTTGAAACTACAGTCTATCTCCAGAGGCCTGCTCTTAATCACACAATTAATGTCTTTCTAGAAGAACCCTTCCTATTTAATCAGATCACAAAATGTTGCAGGTTAGATGACTTGAAAAACAAACTAAAACAGAAAATCATTAAAAAATACATATTAATGATACCTACTCAAAATAGTTTTTTACAATAAAATCCTCAAATGTTCTTTTATTTCCAAGTCTTCTGATGTGGGTCTTTGGGAATAGCCATAATTTTGTAATTCCACACTTTCTTCCTTTTATAAACCACAGTAATAATACATCATTTATGTGGAGTGAAAACATGAAGACTTCAACCTTTATTGAATCTTTCCAACACATTCAGCATAGCTTTTGCAACACAGATAATTCTTTCTGTTCACATAACCATGTCTTCTCCCTAGGCAGCGGGAAGACTACCATTTACAGCCTCCCTTCCAGTTAGGTTGGGAGCCATATGATTGAGTCTATTCATTGGAATGGGAGCAGAAATGTTTAAGTCATTTGCAGATGTAGGCATAAAAGTATTCCACGTTTATTCTCACCCCCCCCCTTTTTTTTCCCAGCTGAGGCAATCTTGAAGATTGTTGGGGCAAAATGGAATAAGGCTGCTTAACCCATTGGTCTGTGAAGTAAGTGAGAAGTAAACTTTGATTGTTTTAAGCTATTAAGATTCTGAAGTCCATAACAGAAGCTTTTATTACTTAGTTTGACACCATTTTCCTAGAAATACCAGTAGCTATAATGTTGAATTCACATTGCATTTGTTTAATTAGATTACAAAGGTACCATTAAAAATGACATTAATAGTTTTGAAATAAACACAATTGACTCTTGGTTAGCATATAGTAAAACCAATCATGAAAAGTATGTAAGAGACTGGTCTATCAAACACAAGCACTCAGAGTTGCCATGGACAGCAGTCAGTATGCTTTAAACGAGAATGCAGAAAATTGATTAATCTGGCATATTAGTTACATGGCGTTTTGTTATGCAAACTTTTATTATACACTCTAGAAATGTGAACCATTACTAGTACCCAGAACAGTTACCATGACTTTCCTGAAATAAGTTTGAATTATATTTTATTTAGACATACATAAATCATACATTGAATCATACATGGTATAATTCATTTGACATTTTTGAGTAAGTATTAGGAACCAGCACAAATGCTTTAGAAGGTATAAGAATGTAAGTTGCTCCACAACTTTTAGAAAAAAAAGATAATGTTTAAGTAAATATAAGAGACTGTTCTTATCTTTAAAGAACTTACAATGCAATAAAAGAGGGGAGAAAAAAAGTACAAGTCACCTGCAGGAGAAGGTAAAGCATGTTCTAAGAGGAAAAAGAAAGCACCCCAAGACAAAAGAAGAGATGGAGTGTCCTCCTGTACCTGGAGGATGGCAGAAGGCTTCATAAAGGCTGCAGAATTTGAGATGTCTTACTTGGGCTCTCGGCCACTCAAACAGAAGTAGAGCCTAAAACAAGGATTGTGGGCAAGTAGTTTATTTGGGTGATCATCAAGGGAATAGAGTAACAGCAGAGGGAGAAGGTGGAGTACGGGGTGTCATTATTAAGTACTAGAATTATTACAGTGGTTCTGAAGCTTCCGCTTCAGGTAAAGTTCTAGAAAACACTATGAAATACACACCCCAGAATTATTTCAACCAAGGAATTAAAGAGCTGTTAATTTATACCCCATCTTCTTCAGTTATTGGTTAAGAACTGCCCCTGGAGGGATCCTTTGTAAGCAACTCTGGTCTGCAGAAGTATAACATTTTTTTCATTCTACATAAATATCTATTTATATAACTGTATTTTTCATTTTATTGCTTATGCTATTAGAGTTGTTCCACTTTTCCCCCTTTTGCCCTCCTCCACACAGCCTGTCACCCACTTCCATAATCAGTCCCCTCACATTGTCCATGCCCCTGGGTCCTTCACATCGGTTCTTTGACTAATCCCTTTGCCTTCTTTCAATCAGTTTCCACCTTCCCCCTTCCCCTTTTGTAGCTGTCAGTCTATTCCATGATGCTGTGTCTTTGGTTCTATTTTTTTTCATTAGTTTGTTTTGTTCACTAGATTCCTTTTATAAGTGAGATCATCTGGTATTTGTCTTTCACCTATTGGCTCATTTCACTTAGCATAATTTTCCAGTTTCATCCATGCTGTTGGAAAAGGTAGAAATTCCTTTTTTCTTTCTGTTGCATAGAATTCCATTATATAGATGTGCCAGTTTTTTTTTTTTTTAATCCACTAATCTACTGATGGACACTTAAGCTGTTTCCAAATCTGGGCTATTGAAAATAGTGGGGCTATGAACATTGGGGTGCATAAATTCTTTTGAATTGGTGTTTTGGGATTCTTTGGGTATTTTCCCAGCAGTGGAATTGCTGGGTCAAAAGCAGTTCCATTTTCAGTTTGAGGAAGAAATTCCATACTGTTTTCTATAGTGGCTGCAATAGTCTACATCCCTACCAACAGTATACTAAGGTTCTCTTTTCTCCAAATCCTCACCAGCACTTGTTTGTTGATTTATTAATGATTGCCATTCTAACAGGTGTGAGGTGATCTCATTGTGGTTTTAATTTGCATCTCTCTGATGGCTAGTGATGTTTAACATTTTTTCTTTTTTAAAAATATATTTTATTGATTATGCTATTACAGTTGTCCTATTCCCGCTTCACTCCCCCTCCACTCTGTACACCCTCTCCCACCCACTTCCCCCCCTTTAGTTCATGTCCATGTGTCATACTTGTGAGTTCTTTAGCTTCTACATTTCCCGTACTATTCTTGCCCTCCCCCTATCTATTTTCAACCTACGTTCTATGCTACTTATTCTCTATACCTTTTCCCCCTCTCTCCTCCTCCCACTCCCCTGTTGCTAACCCTCCATGTGAGCTCCATTTCTGTGGTTCTGTTCCTGTTCTACTTGTTTGCTTATGCTTTAGGTGTGGTTGTTAATAATTGTGAGTTTGCTGTCATTTTACTATACATGTTTTTTTTATCTTCTTTTCTTAGATAAGTCCCTTTAACATTTCATAAAATAAGGGTTTGGTGATGATGAGCTCCTTTAACTTGACCTTATCTGAGAAGCACTTTGTCTGCCCTTCCATTCTAAATGAAAGCTTTGCTGGATAGAGCAATCTGGGATGGAGGTCCTTGCCTTTCATGACTTGGAATACTTCTTTCCAGCCCCTTCTTGCCTGCAAGGTCTCTTTTGAGAAATCAGCTGACAGTCTGATGGGAACTCCTTTGTAGGTGACTGTCCCCTTATCTCTTGCTGCTTCTAGGATTCTCTCCTTCATTTTTACCTTGGCTAATGTAATTATGATGTGCCTTGGTGTGTTTCTTCTTGGGTCCAACTTCTTTGGGACTCTCAGCTTCCTGGACTTTGTGGAAGTCTATTTCCTTTGCCAGAATGGGCAAGTTCTCCTTTATTATTTGTTCAAATACATTTTCAATCTGTTGCTCTACCTCTTCCCCTTCTGGTACCCCTATAATTTGGATGTTGGAATGTTTAAAGATGTCCTGGAGGTTCCTAAGCTTCTCCTCATTTTTTTGACTTCTTGTTTCTCCATTCTTTCCTGTTTGGTTGTTTCTTTCTTCCTTCTGGTCCACTCTATTGTTCTGAGTCCCAGTATCCTTCCCATCACTATTGGTTCCCTGTGCATTTTCCTTCATTTCTTTTATGGTAACCTGCATTTGTTCATCTAATTTGTGACCAAAATCAACCAATTCTGCGAGCTTCCTGATCACCAGTGTTTTGAACTGTGCATCTAATAGGTTAGCTATCTCTTGGTTGCTCAAAAGGATGAGTTCTGGGGCACTGATTTGTTCTTCTATTTGAGCCATCTCTCTCTCTCTCTCTCTCTTTTTTTTTTGGTCTGGTCACTCCAGTTACCATGAGGGGTGGAGCCTTAGGTGTTCACCAGGGCTGGGCACCCCAGTCGCTAGATTGTGACGTTGTATGTGAGGGCAGTGTGGAGAAGGAACAATGGCAGTAGCTCTGTTCTCCATGGGACCTCAGTCCCTTCCCTGGGATCCTGGGTTGTGTGCTCTGCCCTGCTCCACAATCGCCACCTCACTGGGTCTGCTAGCTGCCGCTTGCGTACTCAGGGTCCACCCGCTGCGATCTTGTGCGCCGCAGATGCCTTACACGTTCCCGGTTGCCTTGTGTGCCCAATTCTCCCTGTTCTCCGCACCACGACCCGAGCCGCAACCAGCACCCAGCTGCTTGTCTCCGCCCCTCCTACCGGTCTGGATGAATGGGTCTATTTCAAGTTCTTGGCTGTCCGACTTCCATTCAGATAAATTTGCCATCAGTTCTGGGTGTGATTCTGCCTCTAAATTGTTGTTGTTCCAATCTTGGTTGTGTGTGGAGGTACGGTGCGTCCACCTATGCCTCCATCTTGCCCGGAAGTCGAACATTTTTTCATATGTCTGTGGGCCACCTGTATGCCTTCCTTAAAGCGTCTGTTCAGGTCCTTTGCCCACTTTTTAATTGGATTGTCTTCCCTATGTTGAGTCATATGAGTTCTTTATGTAATTTGGAGATTAAACCCTTGTCTGATGTGCCATTGGCAAATGTGTTCTCCAATATGGTCTGTTTCCTTTTCATTTTGATGAGAGTTTCTTTAGCTGTGCAAAAGCTTTTTAATTTGATATAGTCCCATTTGTTTATTTTTTCTGTTATTTCCCTTGTTCTAGGAGATATATCAGCAAAAATAATGCTACATGAGGTATCTGAAATTTTACCGCCTATGTTTTCCGCAAAGACTTTTATGGTATCATGATTTATATTTAAGTCTTTTATCCATTTTGAGTTTATTTCAGTATATAGTATGGTAGTCTATTTTATTTTTTTGCATGTACCAGTCCAGTTCCCCCAAAACCATTTATTGAAGAGACTGTCTTTACTCCATTGTATGCTCTTGCCTCCTTTGTCAAATATTAATTGACCATAAAGACATGGGTTTATCTCTGGGCTCTCTATTCTGTTCCATTGATCTATGTGTCTGTTCTTAGGCGAGTGCCAGACTGTTTTGATTATAATGGTCTTGAATAGTTTGATATCAGGTATTGTGTTCCCTCCAACTTTGTTCTTCTTTCTTAAGATTGCTGAGGCTATTTGGGGTCTTTTTTGGTTCCATATAAATTTACTTTTATTCCTAGGCAGCCAACTGAAGGAAATAGCAGAAATCCATTCTAAATCAACTACAAGGGATCTGTGAAAATCCACCAATATTCAATTATTTACTCAGTGCCTCTGTTTGCCAAATATATGCACTAATGATTTAAAGTAGGCAAGTTCTGAAGTGTGGGTTCCAAAATATTGTCATCTCATTGTAAGCATCTTAAAAATTATATAGCATAATGATTTCATAACCAAAACAATTTAGTCTGTTTTCTGTTAAATAATCCTCATTATAGCAAAGAAGAAATTAAGCACATGGCAGATATAGTTACCAGGGGTGTTCAACCTGTGGCCTGTGGGCCATATGCAGCCCAGGACAGCTGTGAATACATCCCAACCCAAAACTGTAAATTTACTTAAAACCTTATGATATTTTTTTGTGTGACTGTTTCACAATGTATTTAATGTGCGGCCAAAGACAATTCTTCTTCTTCCAGCATGGCCCAGAGATGCCAAAAGGTTGGACGCCCCTGATTCTAATTTAGTCCAATGACTCCTGAGCAGACATGACGTTCTAGTGTTTATCTGTAAACAATACAAAACAGAACATCTGGAGAGAAGAAATTAACAGCAATCTGAATTGTAAATATGTGGCTATGATCTAAAAACTGGAGCCATAAACATATCCTAGGCTAAGCAAAAGCCTTTAATACTGCTTTTATTACTTAAGGCTTTATTTATACTTACTGGTAATCTAATCAGTCTCCACGGCTAGAAAGTGCCCATTTGGGTCATGGAAGTAAACAAAATTCTATCATGCTATTTTATCTTTGTTTTTCTTAAACATCATTTAATCTTTTTTAACTTTCAAACTCAGAACTAATCTAAAACATATACCTCACTCTCCAAAGAAAGGTTTTGTATGAAGAAATCAGCAAGTAAACTTTAATTTAGTGCTACCTCTGAGTTCCTAGGTTTTCAAAATAATAACATGTAGATTTCAGTGGGCACAAGTCAGTCATTTCACCATGTAAGGTAACCAACACAAAGAGACAATGCAGCCAAGTCTCAAAGCATCAGACAATGATATAAAAGTCAGAACACTTTCTATTCCTATTATGAGTCCATGGCTAATGAGTTTGGAGTATTTTTGAGGGGCTATAGAGAAGGCTAGGGGTAGTGCAAGCATGTAGGACTGCAGTCAGAAGAACAGAACTCAAGTACTTCCCTGACACTAAGCTGCAAAAATATGTACTGAATGAATAAGTGCAGAAATGTTCATGGCACTGATGTTCCCATTTAAAACTAAGATTTTGGTTAGTTCTATACTTGGCCTAATTAGTACTTTGAGTTCAAAGCCCAGCTCTGTCATTTATTGCCGTTGACCCTGATGAATAGACGCCATAGATTTCCTCAACTACAAAGGGGAATTAAGATCACGTACTTCATAGGTTCACTGTGAGAAGTAGATGAGATAATGTACACGAAAAACTTAGCGCCAGATCTGGCATAGAGCGCCCTTCTTCCTTTGTCCCTCTGTTCCTGCACTGACATGTTTTACTTATTTTTTGAAGAGGCCCAGTGCTTAGTCCAGAGCTTTACACAGAGTAGATATTAAATTTCTAAAAAAGTGAATATTTTTTGAAGTTATCTTGTTTAGATTATATACCTAAATGAAAACATGGAGACATATGCAATGTTTCTGAGTATGAAAAAGACATGGGAATGTTTTACAAAGTTTATGTGTTATATCAATTTACTTGGAAAATGACTTCACAGGAATAAGGCCGAGCTTTGTAATCTAACTTGCTATATATTGATAAGTGATTGCATCCCTTAAACTAATCACTGTAGAGATCTATTCTAATATTTTGCTTTTGTTGAGAATTTTGTTTTAAAATAACTGTTGCAAGAGTTTGCTTATAAGTCACACAGGAAAATTGGTATAATTTTTTTGACAAATTTCAGTTTAAAATCCCAAAGTTAGTATTTAACCACCATGCTCCAACTTAGTGACCTTCTGTGGCTCAAAATGACTACTAATTATTTCCCATAATCAAATAAAGTATTAAAGTACAAAGATTGCCCAGTCCACTGATATATGGAAAAATACGGCACATGAATAACATATGTTCTTCAGGCAATTTACAAAGAAATTCCCAAAGATATATGAGCAACAGCAACACTGTCCAATAAAGACAGCCTTACAAGATGTTTTGGAATAAGGTGATACTCATCTAGATTGTTCTAGATAGATATTTAAAAACATATTAACCATACTGTTTTGTGTGTGTACATGTCTGAGGCTCTACATTAACCCATATATATATAACTTATACTTAAAGTACATAAATAATACATATATACTAGGCAGACCAGGCCTTCCTCCTGGGTAAATTCAGGGTCAATATGGACAAACCATTATTCTCTTTTCCATCATCCCTTAACCATCTCCTTTCCAATGATTTTCTCTTCCACTCAGTTATTTGTTCTCATAAACACGGTCTAAATCTCATCATCAGTCCAGACTGTTCCACATCACAAATTCCTAATGTAAACACCCAAATCTCTGTTCACAGGCCCCTATACTTTTACCTCTCTTGCTCATCTACTCCCACGACACTTTGTACCTAACTGGAGTCTTAAGCGCTGCTTATCATGTTGCTCTATCATATCCTAAGTTACCCTTCAGTTCTTTTCACCACTTTTACTACCATTTCCCTGGTTCAAGCCTCCATCACTGCTTAAGTGGACTATGGTGATAAACTCCCTTTCAACAGTCTATTCTCTGCCCAGGAGTTAAAGTAATTCTTTTGAAATACACACAAGTCAGATCATGTCACTCTTCTGTTCAATACTTTCTTTTAAAATACTATCAGAATAAAAGTTAAAGTCCTTCCAATGACCTTTAAGAGTATACATGATCTGGTCCCTTGTTACCCCTGTAGCCTCATCTTTCTTAACTTTCTTCCTTGATCACAGTAACTCAACCACACTGGCCTTCAATCTGCTCATCAAACAGACCAGATATACTACTATCTCAAGGCCTTTTTACTGTTCTTCTCCCTGCCTGGAATGCTCTTCTTTCAGTGTCTTCATTGCTTGCTCTTTCATATCCTTCAAGTCTCTTCTCAAATGTTCCCTTGTCAGTGAAGCCTTTTGATCATCTTATTTAAATGGGCAAATGCTATTCCCCTAGTACCTTACCAGTATTACTTCTCTCCTTCCCTGCTTTTTTTCCCACAGAACATTTCACCATCTGACATATTACATATTTTCTTAATTATCTATTACATGTTGCTTATTGCATCCCCATTAGAATATAAGCTTCATAAGAGCAGAGACTTTGGTCTATTGCTTGCTAATGTATTCTCTGTGTCTAAAGAGATGCTTTGCACATGGTAGGTAAGCAATAATTATGTGAATTTTATAAATTCAGCTTAAATTACATGGCCCATTATTTCAAACACATTTCAGTCACTAAATTTTGTATAAGTAAATATCTCAGTAATTAAGTTAATTCTTGAGTAGATATAAGGGAAAAGCTTTACTGAAGTCTGGATTTAGATCCTCTTATGGACAGAGACTTCAGAATTATTCTGAAGCTGTAGAAATTAAACCATGGCTATTAGATATCTACTTGAAAGATATGCTTTTCTTGACACAATTTTTCACAAATATAGCTTTAAATTTTCAGGTTGGCAAAATGAAAGTGCTTCTACTTATGCTTCCTCCTTGAAACTTACACAAAACCAAAAATAAATAGAGAAAAGAAACTTCACCTTAAGTAAAACAAACAATGGCCACAACTATAAGACAATTAAATGTAAAGACTAGTTGGTGAAATTCATCAAAATGTCAACCAAAGTGTTGAATCAATATGTATATTCTTAGACCTCCAGCAGACTACAGACTTCTTCAAATGTCAGTTCTAAGAGGCCTATCATGATTCCTTTGACTGAACAACTAGATCCAGTGGACATTGCCAAACTGTTGCAGAATCTGGAAGAACCTTAGAGAAACCACAGCTTACTCCCAAAGAATGGCAGAGCATGTGGAGTTGAAAGAGGAGTCTATAAACAAACCGTTTTTCCTTATCTTTGCCTTGGCCTTCTGGTAGAGCAAGCCTGCCTGAAAGTGAGGCTAATGAATGCATTATAGAAGCCATGATCAATTTTGCAGCATTGACCAGAGTCAGCTGAACAGAAACAGACATTAGGTAGGCACTCCCCCGACTGTCTATTACAGAGACGCTTCACTGAAAGTCACACTGACTTCCTGCTTACACCAAAGGGATAAAGCAAAAATCTAAATTACAATTTAAATGGACTCCATCCTGTTTCTTTAAACCTATGATTATTCTACCATTCCGATAAGTGCTAACTGCATAGTTAAACACCATAGTAGTTTACCACTACATAAATGTTCCATGCCTGAAAGCATACTTTTCTGTGTGGAAGGTTTTCAGGTCTCCACTTTGCTTTCTCTCCTCAGCAATTTATATTGAAATCCTCATGATTTTTTTTACAGAGACACTTAAATGTCCCGTTCTTTCCTAAACTTTCATTTAAAGGAGTTTTGTGTGTGTTTTTAAAAATAGGTCATTTTCTAAAAGCAGATCTGGATAAACACTGAATACTAAAATCACATTCTCCTGTGTATCGGGGGTACAGAGTTTTACTTCTCCAAAGACAAAATATTATAACTTGTCTGGTCATATTGACGAGTACCACTTTACACAGACATAGGCCTGCTTATCCTAATATCAAGTGCTCTTTGTAGCACTGTTAAAGACTTTGGAAACAGTTAATACCTCTTCTTAAATACGGCAGTCAGAAAATACTCAGTGAACTATCATATTTCTAATATTCAATTACTTTGTAAACACTCAATAATATTGCTTTCTTACTATATACAAATTATGACCACAGACATTATTTTCAGTAAAATGAATAGAGATGAGTCATTGACTTCAAGGAATTTTTAACACCAGACACTGTGCTAACCAGACTGACAACCACAAAACCATAAGTCATATGGTATCTGCAATCACATCAATCCATGACTGCCAGTGCATTGAATGTACGAGTAGGACTGGTAGGAAAGGAATGTAAATAGGCAGTGTGGGTTCAAATAATGAAAAGCCTTGTATGTTAAGTTTAGATTTTATAATATAAAGATAGGTAAAGGTCAAGGCCCACTGATGAATTTTGATATGGGAAGTAACATGTTCATATTTGCATAAGTAATAACTCCAGCAGCAGAAGAGGAAAAATGGAGTCCAGGGGCAGACTAGGGTCAGTGAAACCAGTAAGAAGGCTACTGTAGTAGTCTCCTAAGGATCAATCAATTTCTGAATCTGGCTGATTATTAAAATTGCCAAGGAAGCCTTTTAAAATGAAAATTTCAGCCCTGCCATGCCTTTGACTCAGTAAGTTTTGAGTTACCAGGTGATGGTGGCAACAGTCCAAAATGAGAGGTGATGAGGAAACACTAGTGAGAGTGGGAGAGATTTGAGAGATACTCAGGCAGTGGAATTAACTCATTTTAGTGACTGATGGACATCAAGCTGGAGTAATGGTGTAGATAGATAAGCCATTCATTAAACCCCAGAATACAAGTAGAGCATCACACGTTCAGGGCAGGGAAAAATGATGAGAATCTACAGGATAGGAAGGTGCAAGTGATGGCAAGGCACCTAGATAAATTACATATGAAAGGTCTGTCAAGGAGAGCTCTGGGTCGAAGACCTAAAATTGAGCCCAGAAAGTAACAATGTTTAATTGTGATTGAGAAGAGAAAGCCCTCAAAAAAACCTGAAGACAAACCAGAGAAATAGAAAGATGACAAAAACCATACAATATTCATTTAAGAATTTAAGGAGGAAGTTTGGTTAGGGGACAGTGTAAAGGGCCTGAACTTCAAGTAGATGAGGCTTGATTGATAATATCAGCAAAAGGGTGAGAGGCAACACAACAGCAGCAAAAGATCTGCTTGCTTAAGACAGGAATATGTTATGAGCAGATTTGTTTTTAGGAACATACTTCTATTACTGGGAGAGAGGGGGTGAGCCTAGAAGTAGGAGAACAGTTTGAAAATGTGTGGCTATGAAAAGGGCCTAATCTAAGGCAGTGGTAGTGGATGGACACAAGACATCCATTTCCAGCGATATGTCTAAGACAATATGAGTCCCAGTGGGAATGGGAAAGGGCCAGGAGTTGAGGATAAAAGTAAAGATTCTAGCTTGGTGGGCGAGGGGCTGGCAAACTAAGCCTGGAGAGAGTTACCCAACAGCAAGTGGGGCTCTGCTGCCTGACACCACCCTCTAGGCAAAATTCTGGAGACAAAAGTTTGGTGATAGAGGAAAAGAGTCTTTATTCAAAAGCTACACAATTTTGGAATAACAGCTTTCCACCTGCATTAGTCACTTAAGCCTATCAATTAAGGCTAAAGTCTTTACCTCTTTAATTCCCCTATCATTCACCTTGTTAATATTTAATTATCTTATTTGCATAGGACTAGTTTACAAACTAAAACAACATCAGATGCAAAATCTACACAATTTTGGAAGGATGGCAGGCTTCTGCCTCAGAGGCTGTCCCCTCTAGAACACCCAAAGAATAACCCTGCCACCCTCTGCCAGGCCAGCCCCATCCTAGGCTGTGCCGAGTTCCTTCCCATCGAAAATACCGCCCTTTGGGAAATGCAGGCAGATGCAGCACAATCATCCAGGCTTCCTCGAGGAAGAGAGCCCAAGAGCCAGTCTCTACCCTCCTTCTGTTTTAAATCTTCTGGCCCATAATTCCATGTGCTCCAGAGGCATTCAGTTTTTCAGCCAATCTTAACTTAGGCTGTTTACCATTGCCTCGGGCAATCTCCTTTTATGGCCCCTCCCCCTTCCTACTCCTCCTCTGTGATCTGATCAGATCTCTGTATCAAGAGCACAGACAGCACAGACAAAGCTCTGGAGACTATGTTCTTGGTGTGAGAAATCTGAATAACTAGCATGGTTTTTTACTGGTCATGGGAGATATGGCTCCTGGTAGATTGGACTAGAATTATGATTTAGAAGTCATCAGCAGTATGGAGATTAAAGTAAAATAGTCAATGAGGCAAATTTATATTTAATGAAAATAAACCAGGATGAGCAGTGCCTGTCAGGAGAGTCAGAATGCAGTACTCAGAATCAAACACAACACCACAGGTACTGTCCGCACGCCCACCCAGTACCCAGTGCAGTGAGACATGTATTCTTTGTTCTGGACACACTGGCATAGTCAGTGAAGAAATCTGTGGTTATTTTTTGGCAAACACATCACACTGATGTTTCATACTATCTAAAGTTTGACTAAAATCTGTGGATGATTTCAGTTTAACTATTATTATTTTGGTCTCTTCTTGGTTTTACTGGTGTAAATCATCTTATGAACCTAAGTATAGTACTTTCCAATTATAGTGATTGTATCAGATATGGGGCTTTTGGTGCAAGAACCAAAATACTCCACTAAAGGCAGTTTATACTATGAAGACATTTATAGCCTCCATGTAACTAAAAGTTCGGAGGTAGGTATGGTCAGGGTTGGTTCAGCAGATGAACCATGATGAGGAGCTGAGACTTTTCCCTCCTTTAGCTGTCAGTCAGCCTCAGTATGTCTAATACATTCATCAAACACAAAAGATGGTGGCAGCAGCTCCAAGCATAAAACATCCAAAACCAGGTGGGAGAGGTGGGCTTTTGATTCAGAGGCCTACTATCTTTCTCTCTTGTGTAAATTAAAAATAATTCATGTCCAGGAAAAGATATAAATCTTAAGTGTACAGCTGAATGAGTATTGACAAATGCACACACCCATATCCACTTCTTTATTGAAATACAGACCATTTTTGTCACCCCAGAGAGCTCCCCTGAACACTTTCCTAGTTAACCATCGACTTCGCCACCACCCCTAATGCCACCCAGAGGCAACTGCAGCCCTTATCTCTTAAATATTTCTTGATTTTCTCTCTAATCAGGGATAAAAATCTTTCCTAGAGGCCCTCTGCCCCAGCACACTTTACTGTACATCTTCTTGGCCAGAAATGTGTCTCTTCTGGCTTTTACATCAATCACTGACTAAAGAATGATTGTTAACACCACCCTATTACAGACCATTCACTCATCCCTTTGGGGCTGAAAGAGGTGCCCATCTGACCTCAACACGTAGCTTCAGATCCAAATAAAATTGTATTTTATTTTGTTTTTTAAGCAAGGAAGAAGAGGGAAATGGCAGTACGGGTGCATGCATACATGCATGTTCTCTCTCACACTCTCTCTCTCTCTCTCTCTCTCTTTCTCTCTCTCACACACACACACACACACACACCCCATTCTGTTACTCTATACCAGCCAATATCTGACCTATATTCTTCCACCTTTATTTCACTTGCAAATATGTTTATTCAAGTCAATGATTAAAGTACTGATAACACAAATAAATGTAGAGACCACCCCTGAAGTTAACATCAATTCACATCCAATGCTTTGGTCAAAGTTCTTCAGGTCCAAATACAATCAATTTATACTTGTCTGAGCCCCTAATCTCCATTTTAGCTCCCTAAATATCATGAAAATGTCATCCATTTGACTTTATTTCCTATCCTGGGGAACACAGAGGTATGTCAGTGGACATGTTGAGTGCTTTTTCCCATTTAAAATACCTTTTTGTTTTTTATACCTTAGTGATTTTCATGAGCCTAAGCTTATTTTCAGCTCAAATATTGAGTATTTATCAATGGTTTTGTGCCTGTTACCTCTTTTTGTACACATCAGAATGGTAACTTGGTTTTTGATTGCCCTTTTATATTTACTATTTTCAGTATGTTGATAATTTCATTGTCAGCCTCCCAGTTTCTTTTTACTCTAGCTTCCTCTTGGTTTATATGTTTCTATGATCTTAATAACATAAAAACTTGCTTTCTAAACAATGTCCAGTTTTAGATATCTAACTGTGGCTAGCATATTCTTCATTATTGGGGACCCTAAAATGGCATTGGCACATGCTGTTAAAACAATTTCCATAACTTCTGTTTCATCCTTATTGGTTACAATTAAGTCCATAACATCACAGTCCCCTGTCACATTACCTACCCTTTCAGAGATAAGAGTATTAGCAAGATCAGTAAAAAAATTATCAAATATTCTGCTTCAGCAGAATGATGCTTCCAGAGCATGGATGTGTAGTTCCAAATGTGACATATGTCTGCCTCTAGGCCAGATCTGGAACTTGCATTGGGAAAGCAGCAGTCATATTCATCCACCTCAGGTATCTGTATTTGGTTCACACAGTATTTTCGGCTGATGTGTCTTCTCCTGTACTCCCATGCTATGTTCTCCACCATGCTTAAAGCTACAAGTTCAAGGATTTCCAGGCAGGGCACTCTGTCATGTATCTCAATAGGTGTGATGTTACTTACACAGACTATAACCCCTTGTTGACATAGTCCAGGGATTACCTAAATCTCAGAACGTTTGTCTCGCCTATTTTCATTACATTTGAGAATTTCCTCATTATTTTATCAGACCTAGTTGAAAGGTATTAGTGTTAAAAGTATTTATCAGAGATAGAGCTGAAAGAAAGTCAATCACATTTTAGCATCTTAAAAAGAAACCCCTTGCAAAGTACTACAAGAACTGAGAGAACAAATTAAAGGTAAATTCTTTCAATTTAAAAAACAATCTATTTCATTTTTTGGTAGCAAAACTCATATAAGTAGATTTTTTTCTGGTTATCTCTTTTGAATCACTGACATTTTCTCAGCTGCCAGGTTAGCTCCAGCATTAGGTTGCACTTGATATTCTCCACAGTATTTTATTTTACCATCTTATCTGAGAATTGTTCTTCCCTGCCCTCAAATTTCAGCTTAAAGTTCTCTTTTATTATTCTGGTAAGACGCCTGTTTAGTGCATTTCTGTCAGATGTGCTCTATCCCTTACAGGGCATCTGGTGTATTAACAACATAAGCCCCCAGTCAAGAAAACCCAGTTTTTGTCTTCTTTTGCTGTTTTGATAGGGTGCTACTTGGTACTCATTGTCTGTTAGTTCTTCAAAGACATGCCTTCAACTGGAAGAAGAAACGAAAACACCCCTTCAACACCCATGCCAAGTACCTCTTATTATTTGTTGCCATATGAGTACAGTCTATAAATCTGGTAAGTTTCAGGAAACCTCCCGAGAGAACCTTCCATATCAGTTCCATCAGGATTTATCTCAATGTAAATGAGAAAGAAGTAGATGTCTTCCCTCTTTTCCCTCAACTGGAGGACTTAGTTTGGATGTTTATCCTCTAACTCTCAATTGTAAATCTTAAGAGACCTAGATACATTTACCTAATGTGTAAAGAATGTTATAAATTATCAGCCAGTGCATATAAATTTTAGATACTATTATCAAGAATTCCTCTATCGGTTTTAAAAATATTCTCCTTTATTGATAATAGTTATAAATGATTACATATATAGGACTTAAAATCTAAAGTTGAACTTGAAAGTATACCAGACACAAGAAAGACAAAAAGACATAGTAATACTGTCTAAAGGAATTTTGAAATTTACTCAGTAAGGTAGCATTCCTGAGCACAGACATAAGCATGTATCATATCCCCCCATACCACCAGGCTTCCATAAAAATGTGACACACCCAATTGACCATAACACTGAGCTCACATAAGTGCTTTTGAGATGATTTTATAGCAGCAAGGAAACATCAGTTCAAATTATTCTCTAATCTTAGAAGAATACAAACACTTGATACAGAGAATGGATTTCATAAAAATAATTAAATAAACATAGGAATGACATTCTGAAGTTATATCCATATGGAATTTTTATGACAAAGAAAGATTTAAATAAATGACTTCCATGCAAAATACAGCAATACTGAA
This sequence comes from Phyllostomus hastatus, assembly GCF_019186645.2. Taxonomy (NCBI): domain Eukaryota; kingdom Metazoa; phylum Chordata; class Mammalia; order Chiroptera; family Phyllostomidae; genus Phyllostomus; species Phyllostomus hastatus. The sequence goes on from NW_025334028.1 coordinate 13,180,670, forward strand.
AATTAAATAGCAATTTTTACTTACTTTTACTACGACAAGCTTCATTTGGTTTTCACACCTCTGGTTATCATTTTCTGTGTATTCTACTTCAAACAGGGTATTGTACTTTTCTAGCATGGTAGCCATTATCTTGTTGCAGAGGTCTTGTTCTTTCATACATTCAAGCCCAGGTGGCACACTAAAAATAAGGGGAAAAATTGAGAGGAATTACTTTGGGAAAAGTTTTCAATTAGCAATAATTGTGCCTCAGATAAACCTCATTGGCTACAATACTGCCACTGTGCAAAGCTGAGAGGAATTACTTTGTAAAAACAAAAATGCCAGAACAGCTATTTCAGGCTTATAGTTAGACATCTCAATGACTGAGCAGCCTTCTTACAAGAACATATGGGATTTTCAATAGGCTTTATGGCACAGGTGGCAAACAAAAGGCCAAATCCGGCCCTCCACCTTGTTTTATCCAGCCGGCACCTTGTTTCTGCCCGGTGGCAGTGCCGAGCTCCTTGCCCCTAGTTAAGGAGTAGTTACATTTATACAGTCCTAAAATTACATTCAGCCCTTTGAAGGCAATCATGAGGCTGATGTGGCCCCCAGTGAAAATGAGTTTGACACCCCTGCTTTATGGCGACATATACGATGTTATTGGGACAACTGCTGATTCCCAAGATCTGAAGCAATAGCTTGTGCAGAATAAGAAAAGTACTTGTTGTTCAGGAAGAAGTTATAGGTTAACATGGGTGCGACAATGCATTGTATATATTAGGAATTGCTACATGTAAACTAACATTTACATAAAAGTAAAAGCTATAAAGAATAAGTGTCATGACAAAAGAATGCGTATTTTATCATGACCGAAATACTCAGCCACACAAAAAATAGTGATGCAGTCTTTAATAATTTCTTAGATAATGCATAAAAAGTATAAAAATTAGAGGAAAAGATGAATACTGGTGGGAAAAAATACTGATAATTGGTGAGGCTGAGTGGTGGGTACATAGAAGATTTATTAAACTATTCTGTCTTTTTGGTATGTCTAAAAATTTCCATAATTTAAAATAAAGTGGGAAAAAACCCTCTGAATGTAGAAGACACCACAATATAAATAAGATGAATATCTCTTCAGTAAGATTAGTAGAATACAAGGTCTGTCTGAAAAAAGTCCAACCATTTTTAATATAACAAGAACAGTTTGCATGACAATGATGTAACCTGGCAGCCAAGGAGAGTGGACTGGAATGCACATGTGTGAACAATGACAACTTTACTGTACTAGTCGGTGGGGGTGGTAGATGCTGTTGAGTGAGCATGTGTGGCTGTTGCATTCAAAACGACTGAGCAAGTAGGGCAATGAATCTGCATCAAATTTTGTTTTAAGTTTGAACAGTCCTCCAAATCAGAACAGAAACTATTTTGATGATTCAGAAGGCCACAGCTCTTGGCAACTGATGACTGGCAGCTTCATCACAACAAAGTGCCTATTCGTGCATCACATCTCATGCAGAGAGTTTTGGCAAAACATCAAATTACCCAGGAGGCTCAGGCTCCCCAATAGCCCAGATTTGGTGCCCTGCAACTTCTGGCTTCCCCCAAAACTAAAATCACCTTTGAAAGAGAAGAGATTTCAGATCATTGATGAGATTCAGGGAAATACAATGGGGAAGCTGATGGCAATTGGGAGAACTGTGTGAGATCCCAAGGTGCCTACTTTGAAGGGGAATAAAGGCATCATTATCCTATGTACAATGTTTCTTGTATCTTGTATTCTCTTCAATAAATGTGTCTATTTTTCCTAGTACATGGATGGATGCTTTCTGGACAGACCACAGCATGTAAAGAATTCCTACTAATAATAAGAAAGTGAATTTTAAAAAAAGAGACAAAAACATGAGTTTAACAACTTATAGAAGAAAATATTGATACTTGAACAGTCAATAATTATATGAAATGATACTTAACATCATTGAGTAACCTCTGTATTCCCAGGGAAAAGCTTTAAAAAGACCTTAAATTTACACCTTAGGCTTATCTTGGCATAAAGATGTCTACACAATTAAAAAAATCAATAAAAGTAAATACAGCAAAACCTGGGGGAAAAGAAGAAAAGGAGAATCTGATTTCCAGAATTATCATGAAGTATACAAAGTAATAGGAAAGTATGTCTTATTCAAGGAACAAAACATGTTACAGAAACTGTCCCTGAAAAAAAAGACCTAATGGCAGATATAATAAAGATGTTGAAAGAACTGTTTAAAGATGCCCCCAAAAACTAAAGGGAGATGTGACTAAAGGGACATGTGACAAAAGTAAAAAATAATATGTGAATGAAATGGAAATATCAATAAAGAGAAAGTCCAAAAAGAAGCTGAAAGAAATTCTAGAGATGAAAAGTACAATAAGTGCAATGAAAAATTGATGAGAAGAATTCAAAGGCATATCTGAGCAGGCAGAAGAAAGAATCAGTGCACAGGAATATAGGACAATGGAAATTATTAAGACTGAGGAACAGGAAGAAGAAAGATTAAGAAAAGGAGACAAAATCTAATGGACCTGCAGGACACTAGCACGTGGACCAACATACATATTACGGGGGTTCCAGAAGGAGAAGAGGAAAACAGGCAGAAAGAATATTTTTAGAAATAATGGCTAAAAACTTCATGATGAAAGACATGAATACAACAATCAAAGCAGATCAGAAGACTCCAAGAGACTTGCATTGAGACACATTATGATAAAACTTTTGAAGGACAGAGAAAGAGAGTCTTGAAAGCAGCAAGAGATCCCATACAAGGGATCCTCAATTAGACTGTCAACATATTTCTCATCAGAAACTTTGGACATCAGAAGACTGATATATCCAAAATGCTAAAACTAAAACTTGTCAACTAGAATTATCTACCTGGCAAAAATGTCCTTCAAAAGTGAGGGACAAATTAAGATATTCCTAGATAAACAAAAGCTTAGGGAGTTAGTTACCCCTAGACCTGGTCTGCAAGAAATGCTCAAGGAAGCACTGCACAGTGAACTGAAAGGTCATGGAACAGGAACTTGAGGCCTTATGGAGAAAGAAGGATCTCAATAAAGGTAAATATATGGGTAAATATAAAAGCTAGTATTATTATAACAGTGGTTTGTAACTGCACTTTTTATTTTCTACATGATTTAAGAGACTACTACATTTAAGGTACACAATTAATTAGTGTAAAAGCCAGTACTACTGTAACTTTGATTTTTAACTCCAAATCTTGTTTTCTACATGATATAAGAGACAATGCATTTAAAGGAATAATTAGTTACCTTAGTAGCAAAAGCAGACAAGGAACCTTCAAGAAGAGGACATCAGAAGCCAACATCCAAAATATCCAACATCCATACAGATGCCAAAATCCAAAACAAAATATCAGCAATCTGAATTCAACAATACATTAAAAACATCATACACTATGATCAAGTGAGATTTATTTTAGGTATGAAAAGATGGTTTAATATCTGCAAATCAATCAGTATGATATACCACATTAATGAAATAAAAGATATGACTCATTTGATCCTCTCAATAGATGCAGAAAAAACATTTGACAAAACATCCACTTATAAAAATTCTCAACAAATAGGTATAGAGAGAACATACCTCAACATAATAAAGGTCATATATAATAAGTCCACAGTTGACACTATACTTAACAGTAAGAAGTTGAAAGCTTTCCTCTAAGATTAGAAACAAGACACAGATGCCCACACTCATCACATCTATTCAAAAGTTTTGGAAGTCCTGGCCATAGCAACCCAAACATGTGTGTGATTGGTGTGGCTCAGCTGGTTGGGCATTGTCGCATAAAGCAAAAGGTTGCCTGTTTGATTCCTGGTCAGGGCAGGTGCCTGCATTGTGTTTAAAAAAAAAAAAGGCTTAACTAGGTAAAGGAGGATGAGATATTTCATTTGCAACCTCTCTTTGTACTGTCATCATCTGCTTCATCAATACTTTTAGAATACCTTCAGTTCGCCAGGACTGAATGTACCTAACTGCATTATCACTAGATCACATTACATAATCTTGTCCACATTAATTCCATGCAAATAAATGCTGACATGCTGAGACAATCTCTCTTATGTAGTTCTTTGCAAAATAGAAAAAAAAATCTATTACTGAAAGTAATCACTGAAAGTCAGGCTTAATAAACTTTATAAAAGGTAAAAGTTCCAAATGTATATTATCCTATCTATGAGTCTATTGTGATTGACCTATGTTCATTTGTTATAATTACAAATAGGGTATAAATGAAAAACTGGAAGATTTTTAAGAAAGATAACATTTAATAATAAAGTTCACAATGTTTCTCGGAATTGAGGTGAGGCAATGGAAAAACAAAAATTTATAGAAGTGTTTATGCACCTAGCTCCACCTTAGGCAATGTTTTCTTTTTTACAACCTACTTATATTGGTGTGTCCAGGTATTCAATTTATATTAAGCACGTCCGTTTTCATGTCCCTCCTCATATTGCAGATTTTATGAATAGTGCCACTTATTAATCCAGGTGATGAGTCAGTCTTTTCTCCTCAAAAGCACCAATGGAAGATAAAACTTCCTAAATTAAAGGTCTAGAATACTACATGAACAATTACCCAACCATGTCTATAAAATAATCAATATTCTGGGGAAATTGAAAAAATTCACATAAATTATTAAGATATTTTTCAAATATCCAGATGTTTGACACTGTATTACCAATCATTTGGGTGGTAAATAAAAAATAAATTTTTAAAAAATAAAAAATTTTTGCACACACCACCAGGATGTGATTGGAGGTAGCAGTGACCTGGGAATTGGGAGGCCTGTGTGAGCATAGGGACACAAATACTTCCCCTCTGCTGCTGGCTGTACCCCTCAGACTCCCGGCGCTGGAAGCAGAACCAGAAGGTGGTAGGTTGCTCAGGTGATTCCCCTCAATCCTTGACCGAGGTATCACTTTTACCAGAGCCAGAAAGCTAGTTTCAAGAAAATTGAATAGATCAGCACATGCAGCTGTGAACCAGCTCCTTCTGGGCTCCAGTAACTGCTCCTAATAAGGGGTTTCAGGCCATGACCACAGGTGGGAACTGTGGGAAGTGTCCTTGGGGTGAATGCCACCCAGGGCATGGCCTGGAGCCTCCCAGCCTAGAGTTGGCAGTGTCAGAGGTCACCATGTGCACTCCTAGCAGATCTGGCTGTAGGAGGAGAGCAGGGTGGGCAGGCCAAAGGAATCTCCAGGACCATCAGCCCACATGGACCCCACCAGCGGGAAGAGCTAGGCATCTGATTTTTAGAAAAAGCTACTTTAGAGCAAAAAGGGAAAGTCAGAGGAGGACCCTTGGCTCTCATCTCTGGCTGAGCTAGTGGCTCCAGAGAGCAGGAAGTGAAGCACCCTGTACAACAGCATACAAGATGTGGAGTGTAGAGTGATTCTCTGTCAGTCAGGCAGAGGGAAGAACCCATCAAAAAACAACCCAACAACCGAAACCCAATTACAACCACATAAAGGGCAGCAAAAGAGGATCAAGTTCAGGGATTGAGGAGATTGTACCACTGAGTCCCACAGGTCTCCTACCACAGAAGATCACACCAAAAAGACAATGAATCAAAGCAGATAAATCTAACAAGCAGGAAAAAAACAAGAAGAGTCATCTAAAATGGGGAGACAAAGAAACAGCTCCCAGTCAAAAGAAGAATCCCCAGAAAGGCTGTTAATGAAATCGAGGCAACCAAACTATCAGACACCAAGTTGAAAATAATGGTTGTAAGGACATTCAAGAAGTTCAGTGAAAACTTCAAAGAACCCAAGGGAAGCTTCAAGGAACTTATTGTGAACCACACCAGCATTAAAAAGGACATAGAAACCATCAAACTATCAACAACAGCCAGGAGGGAATGAAGAATACAATTTCTGAATTGAAGAACACAGCAGATGGAATTAAAAGCAGGTTAGATGAAGCAGAGGATCGAATCAATGAGCTGGAGGACAAGGTAGAAAAAAATTTCTAATCAGAGCAAATAAATGAAAAAAGACTCAAAAAGAACAAAGAGGGGTTAACGGAGCTGCAGGACAACATGAAACATAATAAATATCCATATCACAGAAATACAAGAAGAAGAGGAGCAAGGGACGGAAAACATGTTTGGAAAAGTAATGATAGACAACTTCCCTTATCTATTATTAGAATGATGACAGAAAAAGTCACACAAGTCCAGGAAGTACAGAGGGTCTCAAACAAGAGGAATCCAATGAGGCCCACTTCAAGAAACATCATAATAAAAATGGCAAAATTCAAAGACACAAAGAGAATCTTAAATACAGCAAGGTAGAAACAGATAGTAACATACAAGGGAGCTCTGATAAAGCTAGCAGATGACTTCTCAACAGAAACACCACAAGCCAGAAAAAATGGCAAGAAATATTCCAAGTAATGGAAAGTAGAGGCCTGTAACCAAGACTACTCTACCCAGCAAGGCTATCAATTAAAATGGAAGGTGAAATAAGGAGTTTCGCAGACAAAAAAAAAGACTAAAAGATCACACCCCTGCCAAACCAACACTGCAAGTCATGCTAAAGGGACTGCTTTAAGAAGAAGAAGAAAAAGAGTGACAGAGAGAAACACAGGTACAAAGGGGAAAAATGGCAATGAGTAAGTACCTATCAATAATAACCTTAAATGTAAATGTATTAAATGCTCCAATCAAAAGACATAGGGTATCCAAATGGATAAAGAAAACTTGACGTGCACATATGCTGCCTACAAGAGACCCACCTCAGAACACAAGATCTACACAGACTGAAAGTGAAGGGCTGGAACAAAATATTTCAAGCAAATGAACAGGAAAAAAAAAGTTGGGGTAGCAAAACTTATATCAAATAGATTTGGAAACAAAAGCCATAAAAAGAGTCAGAGAAGGTCACTTCATAATACTGAAGGGAAGAATTCATCAAGAAGATATAAACATTGTAAACATATATACACCCAACATAGGAACACCCAAATATATAATGAAAATCTTGGAGGACTTCAAGAAAGATATAGACAGTAACACACTTACAGTAGGAGATTTTAACATCTCACTGTCAACAATGGACAGATCTTCCAAACAAAGAATCAAGAATGATATTTTGGCATTAATCAACACTCTAGGTCAAATGGACTTAACAGGACATTTCACCCCCCAAAAGCAAAATATACATTCTATTTAAAGGCACATGGAGCATTCTCAAAGACAGACCACATGACAGGACACAAAACAAGCCTCAACAAATTCAAGAAAGCTGAAACCATATCAAGCATTTTCTCGGATCACAATGGCTTCAAAGTAGAAACCAACCTAAGGAAAAACTCAAAAACAGTCAAATTCATAGGAACTGAATAATATGTTATTACACAATGAATGGGTTTATGACAAGATCAAGAAAGAAATCAAAGAGTTTCTGTAAACAAATGAAAATGAACTTACAACAACCCAATACCTATGGTAAACAGTGAAGGAAGTCCTGAGAGGGAAGTTCATAGCAATATCTATAAAAAGATAGAAACATTTCAAGTAAACAATCTAACCTACAACTACAAGAAATGGAGGAACAACAACAAACAAAGCCCAGAGCAAGTAGAAGGAAATAACCAAGATCAGAGCAGAATTAAATGACACAGAGACTAAAAGAACAATTCAAAGGATCAATAAATCCAGGAGCTGGTTCTTTGAAAAGATAAACAAAATTGACAAGTCTTTAACCAGACTCATGAAGAAAAAAACAGAGAGGACCCAAATAAAGAAAATCAGAAATGACAGTGGAGAAATTACAACTGTATTTCTGATACCACAGAAATACAAAGGATTGTAAGAAACTACTATGAAGAACTATATGCTAAGAAATTTGAAAACCAGGGCTAAATGGACAAATTTCTAGAAACAGATAGCCTTCCAAAACTGAATCAGGAAGAAGCAGAAAGCCTGAACAGACCAATAACAGCTAGTGACATTGAAGCAGTAATAAAAAAAACTCCTGGCATACAGAAACTCTGGGCCAGATGGCACCACAGGAAAATTTTACAAAACACGTAGGGCAGAGCTAGCCCCTATGCTGCTCAAACTATTCCAAAAAATCCAAGAAGGGAGGACTCCTGAACTCTTTTTATGAGGTCAGCATTATCCTAATTCCAAAACCAGATAAAGATACAAGAAAGAAAGAAAACTACAGGCCAATATCACTGATGAATATAGATACTAAAATCCTCAATAATATACTGGGAAACTGGGAAACTGCATCCAGCAATACATTAAAAAGATCATATACCATGATCAAGTGGGATTCATCCCAGGGATGCAAACATGGTGCAATATTCGCAAATCAATAAATGTCATACATCACATAAACGAAAGGAGTGAAAAATCACATGACTATATCAATAGATGCTGAAAAAACATTTAATATAGTACAGCACCAATTTATGATTAAAACACTCAGCAAAGTGGGAGTATAGGAGGCATACCTCAATAATAAAAGCTATATTCATAAAAGAGTTACTTAATAAACTGTCTAGATTTTAAATTGATGATATAATATTTCTGGGATGTACACTATTCACTCAGAGTAATATTAACCTTTCTGGCCACTGAAATGTGAATGGATAATATTCTTAAACTAAAAAGAACCTAAATGTTCATCAAGAGGGAAGTAAATTACAAAACATAAAGGAATCCTATAATAAGTTACAACAGTGGTATATAGATTAATATTTGCTGACAGATGTTAATGACATTATTTAAATGCTAAAGTTAGTAACAGTATAGTATATTTCTTTTATGTAAAATGCATTACATTTCTCTGTAGATATTTCTAAAAGAATATTCAGAAAAAATCCGAATAGTAATGGGTCACTGAGTAGTTTTCATTTTTTACTTTTGCCCTTTTTGGTATTATTTTGGTAAAAAAACAAGTGATATTTTAATGAAACTAATAATGTTGCTTGGAAATCTTTAGAAGTGCTTCTATGAAGTTTAATAATCAGATAACAGTATCATTACCTCACCCAGATGAAATAAACAACTTTTAATAAGATGTTCACGTGTTCTCTAGCAACAGGTTGGCCTCCCAGAAAGATTACTAATACACTAACTGTTTCATTTGAAACTTTCTTAGTAAAGACAAGAAAACTTCACCTTAGTGTTTCCTATAGTTAAACAATTTTCATTGGCAAAAAAGGCATTAATAAACATCAAACTATATACTTTACATAAATAACTTTTATGAAAAGAACACAAAACTACACTATGTGAAAGATAAGGAAACCTCTTCTGCCTGTGAGTAGTAAGTGGCATTCCTACATGTGATACTTTTGGAAGATATATGACCTATACACTCTTAGGTCAACTAAATTAAAATCTGTTCCCTGATAGCACTGAAAATTAATTTTATACCTAAATTTTGTTACACAGTGTGGTTCACCTTAAAAAAAAAGTCTCTACAGAATAAGTAATGATGATGGGTGTATTCTTTCTACCTCTGTAGAATGTTTGCAATTTCCCTAGAGTTATAACAGCAGGGTCTCCTTTCACACATTTTTAAAAATTTATATTTCATAGCTCCTTGTGTGTACGTTTAAGAGACCAGGTTGTTAGTTGGTGCTGAACCTTATACCCTACTGAGATCAAAGGTATTTCAAGCTCGCAGACATCCACATTTACTTAATAGGTGCAAGTGGTGAATGAGTCATCTGATGGGCGAGCCAATGAATAAATGAATGCTTAGTGTAAACTGCTTAGTGTACAGCACACTCCTTAGGCAGGTCCCATTGAACAATAACGCCAATAAAAAAGCAGCTGTAAACAACTCTCAATGTGCCAGAAAACACAGTAGGTTTGACTTCCATTCAACACAAATAGAATGAGGGAGAGGGGGATGGGCAGGGTAGGGGAGAGTAATGGAGGAAAAATGGGGACAACTGTAACTGAATAACAATAAAAAAAATTTGAAAAAAAGAAAACTCCTTGAATAGTCAAGAAGAAATTAAAGTAGTTGCAATCTGCCTACATAGGTTAGGCAACAGGATATAGTGATAAGAGTTGATCTGCATATCTCTCATGTGACTGAGAACAACCACAACTGTTAATTTAATAAATATGTAAACAGTTTTTGATTCAACAAATATTTACTAAGTATTTTCTTTGCTGGTACAAAGTGCTTCAGACAATACCAAGACTAAGGGCAGGATAGCCCTGTCCTACAGAAGTTTATATAATGGGGTGAGGGGCAAGAAAATTATATAGAATATAATTATACAAATATAAATTTATAAATTATATGTTTATAATATATAATTAATAGAATATTCCCCTAAGAAAGGTACAAACTTGTTCAAGATAGGTCACAAGAGGTAAGAATTATGTATTTTGGGGGGTTGTCTATTTGGAGGTTAAAAAGTATTATTATTATTAGGAAAGGCCTCCTACAGGAGAAGGTATTTGATACAGGACTTCAGGACTACGTAACAAGTTAATACAATCACATCTTCTAGAATCCCCTCACAGAGAGCATCAACCAGTAAGCGGAGTAAATCAAGAACCTAACATGCAATCTGCTCTTTGTAGATATTCTGTAACAGAATATCTACAAAGATGTATTTGCACGCTGGTATTAGTGTTCTTACTGCCTCTTCTGATATAATGAGAAAACAATCACAGCATGACTCTATATTCTTTACATTCTCTTTCCTTTTATAATTGAACAGGCAGTACTAGGGTATTCACTTCACCTAACATAAGGAATTCTACAATTTAAGCAGCTGTAATATTCCAGGTTTCTTGTGTGATAAGCATTAGGTCATTCTTTGCCTTCAGTGGAAATGAGACAGTATAGAGATTTGGACTTGGGAATAGAAAAAAAAAAAAAGCCAGGTGGCCAAGAAGCCAAGGTAAGACCAAGTGGGATGTTGGACTGGCTGACCGCAAGAAATGTCATCACTCCTTCACTCCCTGCTCCAAGAAAAAAAATTCAGAATTTTACCTCCCTACTAACTGCTTGCTTTTCCTACCCTGACATGGACAAGTCGACAAGTCTACTTTTTGTCCAAAGCCTGCCTTTTTGTGCAAGCCCTCTTTGTCCTCAGCTTATGAAAGCAGCCAAGCAGAGCCAGGCCCTGAACATGTCCAGAGGACCTTCCCTTCCTCTCTGCTGCCTCCCTTGTGCTCAAGCATAAGCTTAGTAAAATCTGTCTGGAAATTTCTCTGGGTTTGCCTGAGAAATCCCTGGATTTCTATCTTGGAGAATCCAAGATCCCCAACACTGGTAACAGGAATAACAGTGCCTTTCACTGAGAGAAACATAAAAAGACAAGACATCTGTGGGCTATGCATGAACCACAAGGTGATCCAGACTGACTCTGGGTTTGCTCCCCTATCGAAAATATGCAGTAAATTTCTCTCTCAGACAAAATATCCCTCTACGGACAGAATGGAAAGTAAAGAGTAATCCGTTTAGAACATTATGAAGGAAGAAAAAAATGTTCCAATTTTATGGCCATTTAAGACACTGAAAAGCAAGTTAAACATAAGCAAAATTATTTTATGTAAAGACCTTTATGAAAAAAATGTGGTTAAAAAAACATGTATTGGAAAATTTACTGTGTTAACAATTTTAAGAGTACTGTTCAGTAGTGTTAAGTATATTCACATTGTGAAGCATTTCTCCAGAACATTTTCATCTTGGAAAGCTTAAATTTTACAGCCAATAAACAACTTTCCTTTTCCCTTATCACCCAGGCCCTGGGAACCACCATTCTCCCTTTTCTTTCTATGAATTTGAACAAATACTTCATATAAGTAGAATCACACAATATTTGACTTTTTGCAGCTATATTATTTCACTTGCCCTATGTCCTCCAGGTTCACCCATGTTGCAGCTTGTGTCAGGATTTCCTTCCTTTTCAAGATGAATAATATCCCCTTCTATGTATATACCACATTTTGTTTATCCATTCATTCATGAATGGACAAGTGGGTTGTTTATACTTCTTGGTTATTTTGTATAATGCTATGAACATTCGTGTACAAATATTTTCTTGAGACCCTGATTTCAATTCTTTTAGATAAGTGCCCAGAAGAATTGCTAAATCACACAGTAATTCATTTTTTAAATTTTGAAGAACAGTATGAAGACCTCTGACTACTAATGTGATTTCCAAACTTTCTGCCTAGAACCTGGACTATACCTAAGTATGCCCAACAGAAACCTATTTATTTTTTTCATCTTATTATCTACTACATTCCATTCCAATATTTTTAGTCCATTTTGATTCTGTTATTCTGTGTTAAAAGGAATCATATTAGTGTTTCTACCAATGAACCACAATGAAAAAATTCTTATAGAGTTAATAAAAAATGTTAAATTGGATTAAACACTACCAGTCTAGTGCAAATATAAGCAAAACCAAATAATCCAGTCACTAAAGTGGAATCTAGAAAATCATTATCCTTTTTTGTTAGTACTCTCTAACTCAGCACCTTGATTTTTTTACTCCAGGGCCCTTTTTATGTTTTGTAATTATAGGGTAGAAGGTAAGAATCCAGATTCTAAGCCTTGTATTCAGGTTCAAACCCTGTCTCTTTATATTATTATGCATGACAATGTGTAAGTAACTAAAACCACATGTGTTTGTTTCTTCATTTACAAATTTGGGATAACATTACCTAATTTATAGAGCTGTTGTTAGGATGAAATGAGTTAATATATATAATTTGTTAGAACAGTGTAATGGCTAAAAAACTGTTATCTGTGATAATTACTATAATTATTATTATTTGTATCGTGTTTTTGTCTCTCTTTTTCCCCCAAAAGAGAAGCTCACTGAGGGCAGACAGCATGTCTCAGATTCACCCACTGTATATCTGGTGCAAGTGACATAGTATGTGCTCAATAAAAAGTCAGTAAATGAGTCCTCTTCCCCTTCCAAACTCATATTCTTCAGTAATTTTTTAAAGTATATTTTTTATTATGCTATTGTAATTGTCCTATTTTCTTTCTCCCTTTTATTCCCCTCCATCCTGCACCCCTCCTCCCACCAGCATTCCCCGCCCCCCACCCTTGGTTCATGTCCATGGGTTGTACATATAAGTTCTTTGGCTTCTCCATTTACTATACTGCTTTTAACCTCCCCCTGTCTGTTTTGTACCTACCATTTATGCTTCTTATTCTCTGTACCTTTCCCTCCTTTCTCTCTCCCCCTTCTCCTTGCTGATAACCCTCCATGTGATCTCCATTTCTGGGATTCTGTTCCTATGCTAGTTGTTTGCTTAGTTTGTTTTTGTTTTTGTTTGTTTTAGTTTCAGCTGTTAATAACTGTGAGTTTGCTATCATTTTACAGTTCATTGTTTTTATCTTTTTCTTAGACAAGTCCCTTTAACATTTCATATAATAAGGGCTTGGTGATGATAAACTCCTTTAACTTGACCTTGTCTGGAAAGCACTTTATCTGCCCCTTCATTCTAAATAATAGTTTTGCTGGGTAAAGTAATCTTAGATTTAGGTCCTTGCCTTTTATGACTTGGAATACTTCTTTCCAGCCCCTTCTTGCCTATAAGGTTCCTTTTGAGAAATCAGCTGTTAGTCTTATGGGCACTCCCTTGTACATAACTCTCTCCTTTTCTCTTGCTGCTTTTAAGATTCTCTCCTTATGTTCAATCTTGGGTAACTTAATTTTGATGTGCCTTGGTGTGTTCCTCCTTGGGTCCAATTTCTTTGTGACTCTCTGGGCTTCCTGGACTTTCTAGAAGTCCAGTTGTTGGCCAGACTCTAGAAGTTTTCCTTCATTATTTTTTCAAGTAAGTTTTCAATTTCTTGTTTTTCCTCTTCTCCTTCTGGTACCCCTATGATTCAGATGTTGGAATGTTTAAAGTCCTGGAGGTTCCTAAGCCTCTTCTCCTTCTTTTGAATTCTTTCTTCATTCTGTTTGGGTCAAATGTTTATTTCTTCCTTCTGCTCCAAATCATTGATTTGAGTCCTGATTTCCTTCCCTTCACTGTTGGTTCCCTGTAGATTTTTCTTTATTTCATTTTTTATAGCCTTCACTTTTTCCTCTATTTTGACCATACTCAACCATTTCTGCGAACATCTTGATTACCAGTGTTTTGAACTGTGCATCTGATAGTTTGGCTATCTCTTCATCATTTAGTTGTATTTTTTCTGGAGTTTTGGTCTGTTCTTTCATTTGGGCCATTTTTTTTTTGTCTCAGCATGCCCATTATGTAGTAAGGGGTGGAGCATTTGGTATTCAACAGGATGGGGTGACTCACGTGGCTGCACTGTGGTACTGTATGTGGGGTAAGGATCCAAGATGGAACAATGCTGCTTGCTCTGCTCTTGGCTGGCTTTCAGTCGCCTCTTCTGCTACCCACAAGCAAATGGGGCCCTTCTAGTGCTGATTCCCAGCAGGGTGGGTTTGTGTATGTTCTCGGACCCTGGGGGTCTCTTCAACTAACTCTCCTGTGAGGCTGGGAGTTTCTCCTACTACCTCAACCCCCACAGGTTTTTTCAGGAAGAGGCTTTAAGGCTTTATTTACCTGCATTGGAACCCTGGGCTGTATGGTCTGTCTTGCTCCCCAGTTGCTCCTCCTGGTTCATCTGCACACAGATGTGGGACCACCAGTCTGCCAGTCGCTGCCTTGCCGCACATCCTCTCTGCCCAGCTGCCTGTCTCTTCCCATCCTACTAGTCTGAAGGAATGTTTCTTCTTTAACTCCTTGGTTGTCAGACTTGTATACATTTTGATTTTCTGGCAGTTCTGGTTCTTTTTTGTTTTTAAAGTTGTTGTCCTTTTGGTTGTGTGAGGAGGAAAAGTATGTATATCTACACCTCCATCTGGGCCGGAAGTCAAAACTCTCTTCCCATTAAAACTCTCATTAAATTTTTTTAATGGGAACTTTCTCCAATGCATTTCATATGTCATCATCTCTGTTGGATCACATCTAAATGGTACGTCTTATTTTTGTTCATCATAGAAATGAGAGATATTTCTATCTGATTTGAAACACAGCAAAGAACAACAGGAAGAAAAGTCAGTGGGAAAAGCATTGTACCATCATAATTTTAGGAACAAAAAATAAATCAAAATCCAATTAACAGTCAGTTATTATCACTATGGGCAGAGGTGAATAACTGGGGGAAAGGGAGAAAAATTCTTTTGGAGACTGTAAACCAGTTGATACTCAGTTGTTACCAGGAGTTTTATGCATGTTTTTTCTGGCATCATGTCAGAACAGTGCCCAGTGCTATCACAGTGAGGGGACCGGCTGAGTGACAAAGGCCATGTGCGTGTTTACTTTTCACAATTACAGTCCACTGGATACTCACTTTTCCTGTTTATTCCTTTTCACAGAGGACCTGCCACAATACCTGAGCTTATTAAAGGCTTGTTGACTCAAGGTGGGAGGCTGTCTGGGTCCAACGGCCAAGAAGAGGAGATAATATAAACTGACTATTTATTTACACTGTCTCTGACACCATGCACATACAGAACACATCTTTCTTAAGTTTCACCTTTGCACCACTATGTTCTCAACAAGTGGAGAGTGGGGGTGGACACCACTGTTTCTCAACACAGCAAGTACAAAACTACGAGAATCAGCAGCAAGGCAAACTTGATTCTTTGAAATAAGCTCTCCAATTTTCCCCTGGCGGTGACCTAGAATCAAGCTTTGATAAAGTAAGGATACAATAATTACTTACCTCACAATGAAATGTTTCCAGTTAGAAACACTTGGCAACTGTTCTCAACCTTTTTTCCTGTCCTACCTGAATGGGGATACACACAGTTTTCTCTCAAAAGCAAGGGAAACACTGACTCAATTTCCAAAAGTACTTTTGAGGTCTCTAACCTTTCTTGCACTTTTCTTCATCACATCTTACTTCATCTTCCTGCCCTTTTTACCTTATCGAGTATAACAGGTATTTAAACTCCAGGATATAAGAACTAATTATCTTAATTTTTTCCCAAAGAATCAACTGCTACCTCTACATCCTCAAAATACTATTTATTTATTCAACAGAAATCCCTATGACACTATCAGGGGCTTTTGGGTCACATAAAGAAGTTGAACCAAGCTGCTTCGTCAAAGGAGTGTACATTTTAACTAAGGGGGCATGGAATAGTTTGTGAGGAAATGACATAATGTCTCAGTATAAAAGAGGTTCCAAGAAGGTCATATAACTATGCTATAAGTTACTAGTGACAGTAGTAACTAACATTTAAAGATACATCATTTTCACATTAGCTCATTAGATTTTATCCTTACAAGGCTCTGTGGTAATATTCATAATTTCTATGTTAAATATAGGAAGATGTGAATCAGAAAAGTTTCATGACTTATCCAGGTGCCATAGTTTTAGGTGTCAAAGACAGGACTGCTCAGACTTCCACTCTCTAGATTGCCGTGGAACACAGGATGGAGAGGGAGCTCATTGGGAGGGGTGGCCAGGAGAGGCTTCCTGAAGGATGCTGGGAAACCAATTAGGTACCAGATAGACTCAGGATGGTTCAGGTAGAAGGTAGAGTGGGAAAATGAGGGCACCTCTGATTGGAAGGAAGGTGTGAACAATGCATGGAAGTGAGAACATAATGGGACACTTTACATTGAGCTAGGCCCCATTAAAGGCAGGGACAGAGGGGGAAAGCCTTCCCTGCTAGAATGGATTTCTTTCTTAGGCCATATCAGGCTTTAAATAGTGACAAGCAAAAGACTGCATTTTAGGTGGATTAACAGTGATGTTGGAAAAGACAGAAATGCTTACCATATAACAGAAGGAACACCGGTTTTGGAACTGAAGGCCCTGGGCCACATCTCTGCTCCACCACTAATTACCTGTGTGATTTGGGCATGTCATAACCTTTCACTGCTACCTCCTCACCAGAAGAGGGAAAGTAAAGCTTTTCATGAGAACCAAATTAAATAGTGACATGAAAGCACTCCCCCTTTTAAAATTAGAGTAGTACACAAATGTAATGTATTATTTCACACTCTATTATGGATCAGAGAGAGGAGAGGTTTAAGGCATAGACTTCAATGGGGAAGTTATTGTAATGATTTAGAGAAGATGAGTCTGGAGTAGGGTGATGACAGAAGAAATTTCAGGACTTTAAAGACATGAGAGAGTGAGAATCAGCAGTATTAGACACTGATTTTTTATTATGAGGGTTACTGAGAGAAGAGGGTATCAATTCTGCCTGAACAGAGCAGAAACAGAAGAGTGGATGAGAGGTTGGAAGGGAAGTTCGATGTTCTGACAAGTAAAATGGACCATTAGGCACATAGAGAAATGGAACAAGAGAGAGAGGGGGCAGAGCGGTGACGGTGATTTGTGGCCAGAGCTTCCCAGTACCCTATTTCACTCTCTCCTTCAGGGATCTCTTCCACATGATTCCAAGTGCTCAAAATATTTTGGGATCTGGTCAGCACACTACTTCCACCACTATTGCTCCAGGCCACACCAGGATCACCCAATAGCAGGACCACTGCCCCCCGTACACCTTCCACTGCAGCCAATTGTGACCTTTTAAAAATGTGAGTTGGAAAATGTCACTGCCCTGCTTAAAACCTCCCAGCTACTTTCATTTTAGTGAGAACTAAGTCTAAGCTTTTCACTCTAGTTGATAAAGCTCTACACAGTCTGGCCCAGCCTCCCTTTCCATCATCATTTCCTCCCATTTTCCAGAAACACAGACCTATTCTCTGTTTCTGGAACCTGCCTCCTCTCTGAGCCTGGAAAAAAAAGAAAAGGTAACACTGAATGCTAACTAGGCAGAAGCACTTTACATGTCTTAACTCACTTAAGCCTGCCATCTCTGTGAGGTAAGTATGACTACCGAGCCTGTTTTACAGAAGAGGAAGCAAGACTCAGAAAGGTGAAGGAAACTGTCCTAAGGCATCACAGCTGGTAAGTGGTGGAGCTTGAATCTGAATGCGGTCAGTCGGGCACGCACCTGTGCTCATTTTCTGACCTGACTCATGCTCCTGCTCTTGACTGGGCTGACTTGTTACACTTGACATCTCAGTGTAAATGTTACCTCTACAGGAAACCCATGTAGCCACTTGCTATTATATCACCCTACCCCCAGGGCAGGTGCTTAATAAATATTTGTTTTTTATTATAATTTATAATTATTGTAGTAATTTTGGAAATGTAAAGTTATTATAACTTTATAATTGTTGTAATTTTGGAAATGTAAAGTACCCTCAACATACTGCATGTCGGCTTCTCCTACAGCTAAGGAGACCTGGTGGAGGCACGCACGGTGGCGTGCTGGAAGGGAGCGGCCAGGTGGTGGGAGAGGAAGGACTGCTGCCAGTGCTCCTCACGACATTTCTCTGCTTGTTAATCTTATTTTGCTCCCATCGTTGAAGGATTTTTGACAGTGTATTCTCAATCAAATTTTGATGACAGAAGCCATGTATTAAGCTTAATTAAAAGAAAGGTTGTTAAGCTAAAACTCTTAGCTACAGAAAAACTGCTCATTTTAGGTGTACGTTTATGTTTTTGAGTGAGTGGAACTGGTAATATAGATGAATGAGTGGCCAAAATAGCTAAGAAATTCACTAGTATTTTGCTCCTCCTTAAAGTCATTTTCAAAAAAGAAAAGTTGCTAAGTTGCCACAATAATAAACCTTTGTTTCTCTACTTTAATATTAATTTAACTTAAAATAAATGAGAATCTTTAATCTCCCAGTTCACCCAATGTTTCCACCATCTCAGTATGGTATGGTAGGGCCATGCAAAACCCAAGCTAAATGTTTTCTTCCAGGCTTTGTATATCCAGGATTATCAGTACGTTCATCTAACCTAGTCTGGCCCTGCCATGTCTCAGGGTCCACATGGATTCTCCTAATACACGCAACACTGCTGCCTTTCATTTCTTTGGGCAAAGCTGTGTTTCTCTAGAGCAGGGGTGTCAAACACATTTTTACTGGGGGCCACATCAGCCTGGCAATTGCCTTCAAAGGGCCAAATGTAATTTCAACTCCTTAACATTTAAGGAGTAGCTATATTTATACAGTCCTAAAATTATTTCAGTCCTTTGAAGGCAACTGCCAGGCTGATGTGGCCCTCAGTGCAAACGAGTCTGACACCCCTGCACTAGAGAGAACTAGGATTTGAACCTGACTGACAAAGCATGAAGGGGTGAAGTCATCGCCCAGCTGAAGTTGGTCTGTTATCTAACTGAGCCCCCTTGGTTTCTCTAAGATCACTTTATTTGGAATAGGGTCATTTTATCTATTAAATGGATAAGGGTAGCCTAGGGCTGATGAATTTTCATGAGACAAGGAAAATGTTTGAGATCTCAGGATTCCAAAGTACAAACAACAGAACCCCAAAACCCTGCAAAATTAAAATTGGTAAATATTTCAATGTGTAAAAATATAATATCAATTATTCAATTACAACTTAACAGAAATCAATTTTTAAAATAATTTAAAATTAGTATGGATGTGGGTGTATTTTAATGTTTGATGTGATATTGTATGAGATAGCCAAAAGCAAGAGTGTTTAAGACCTGGGAAAGTCTTTGGAAAGATGAAAATAAAAAATGGTCTCGAAAAGCAATACACTGAAATAAAGGCAAGGAATACCTGCCATTTCTGTTTAAAAATACATCAGTCAGTGGCTCTTCCCTTGGTGTAGCTCACAACCCGAGCATGTTGTGGAAGCAGCAAGGCTTCTTAGCTTTCTCAGGGCAACCCATAAAGAATGAAAAATAAGTTGCTGAATTATTAGATATCATATGGAAATTGAAACAATTGGCATCTAACAAAATTCCAAGACATTCTAAAGCTTCCACCATGGAAGCAAAAAAAAAAAATCATTTAGCTTATGTTGCAGCTAGACAGGCAGCATTAAGCAGCCATATTATCCAGACCTGAGAATGCTCCTTGCTTCCCATTAAGTTAATAAAATACTTTCTTTTACAGTTCCAATGGACAACTGCAGAAGAAGAAAAGAGGATATGGCAACAAACAGGGGGATTCTTTGACCCAGACAGAGATATGATCCCAGTCAGAAACCAATCTTACCTACAGGGACTCGATTACTTATACTTCAACATGTACACGAGCTAACACATTGGGGTCATAAAAAGATGATTTCATGAAGCAAACAATACTGAAAACCTTCCACTGTAACTCATAAAGTGTAGAGCAGATGTTCTATCTTCCAATTAAACAAGCCCTGGAAAATCATTCCATGGGGCCCAAGGACATTTCCCACTTCCTTGAGCTCTACTGGCAGTATGGTAATTGGGTTTTATCCAAATGCCACCATCTCAAGAATACAAATATATATTAGTTATAATTTGATATTTTTTCCCACCTGGTTGAGGCATTCCCATGCAGGAGAGCAACAGCCTTAATGATAGGCAAATTATTATTGGGAAAGCTTAATTCCCAATTGGGGAATTCCCTCTGAGTTACAATGACTCATTTTACTAGACAAATAATGCAATCCATTTGTAAGATTTGGCCTATTCTACAGTATTTTCATTGTGCCTATCAGCCCAGTGGTATTGGTGGAACATACAAATAGTACAATTAAAACTCAATCAGGTAAATTTTCAGAAGCTTTTAATCTCCTTTGGCCAAAAGCGCTCCTTGTAGTACTCCTCAACCTGAAACCTACTTCTTTTGGTAAACATAGCCTTTCTCCGTATGAAACAGTCACCAGCTGCCCCATTCATCTGAATGAAGGGGCATATGAACCAACTTTATTAAAAGGAGATATTCTGTATTATTATCAAGAACTTATTAACCAGCTATAGGGACTGATAAATTAGTGCCATTCATTTCACAAGTATGCTCCCAGAAGACAAAGACTTCAAAGGCCACGACTTATGACAGAAGATTTTGTCCACTGGAAAAGACATCAATTAAAGACTAGCTAACATCTTTGGAAGGAACCTTACCAGGTGCCAACCAAGGATGGACATCTGCCCCGTCTCTGACATTTGCCTGCACCTACAGCAGACATCAAAGGACTTCTCCAGGATGAGAAGCTGCTAACATCAGAGACAGACAGCTATCCCAAGATACTGATAAGGCCAGCATACCTACAAGTTGATGTTGAACTTGATTAGTTTGATTGTCTTTACCTGTCTGCTAATATTAAACATCATAATAATAGTTACACTTGTTCTTTGGGCTTTTTAAACTGTGTATATAGCCCAACTGTTAATAATTGCTAAAGGTGTATAAGATAACTTTTGTATTATCAATAATACTCCTTTTATGGTTTCTCTTAGCATTTAGAAGAAATGCTATTGCAAAAGGAAGGAAAAGAGGGTATATATAATTTTAGGAGAAGTTAAAAGAAAGTAGTTTGTCTTAAAAAGTTGGCTATTTCTGAATGAGTAAAAAGAACCAAACTAGAAAGTTAGTAGAAAAAGAATATTGAGAAAGGAATTCCATGTATAAATGCTAGAATTCAATTACAGGAATGTGCTTATTACCCCCTAACCCAGCAAAGACTACTAACTATATTAATTCAGAGAGAGGCTGAAGTGGCTATGAAAACATGGCCTTCTATAACTGCTGCTGAGGCTCGGGGCATTTACTTATGAAACTCTTACTGTCCTCCTGGCCTCTAGAATTTTGGACGGTAATTGTAATTTACGGCATTGTGTTCTTACAGCCTTGGCCCTGATTAAACCTTAAGGTTACAGCTTCCAATTGCACAACTGGCCAGAATCAGATTAATAACAGCACTTGAGTGCTCCCAGTGGAAAGCAGACAGGCCACAGGAAATGAAACTCATCTCACGGGCAGACTATAAAAACTGAAGAGGTATATGGTGCACTCTCACACTATGAGTAAATGTTGTACTAGATGCCAAATAAAAAGAAGTGAGACAGACTACAAAAACTTGGATCATGACAGCTTATAGGTTAAAAGTGGTCCCGTGTTTCTCTTAATGAAGTCCCATAGGACCTGACTGCCTCCCATTTACCTCTTTTTACTTTTGAGAAAAATTCAGCCTTCACTTGCATTGAAAGTTATGGTCTAGCAAATTCCCAGTGGTCCACAGCTCAGCAAGACAAATGCTGACTCATACTTCCTAGAAATGAGCCTTCCTACCACTGTGGGAAGGCTTATCCAACCAAAGGTTGAGCATCAATTCATCCTTTGGATTGATTTATGACCAAAAAGGGGAAGGGTGGAGAAAAAGGGGCTATATTCTAAACCTGACAAGCTCAGGCGAGGCCTGCATGTGGCCTTACAAACTTGGATACTGAAAATAACTGCATAGGATGGTCTGAAATTAAAACTTTCTAAGTGAAAGCAGGTCAGTTAGAAACTGAAGGCAGGTAGTCATGTCCTAGGCTGGTATCCACCCTGACAAAGGTCAATCTTTACCTTAACCAAGCCTGTCTCTTGTCTTTTTGGACCTTGGAATGCCAGGATAATTTCCTTTCCCCAACACCCAGACCCCTCAGGGCACACCCACTGCACCAGGGCAGAGACCACAAATCCCCACATCACTATTAATTGTGGACGGTTAACTATCCTAGACCCTCCTACGTAAGTATGTGTCAATTTCCTTTACTTTTTATCCAATCCCAGAGATTTCCTGGCTTTTATTTTTCTTGCCTAGCTAATCTATCACCAACAAATTTAATGTGACCCCCTTACACCTTGCCTTTTGATTCAGATGTATAAAATAAGTGCCAAATTTTCCACAGCATTTTCTAAATCCACTGAGATTTTGCTTCCCAGCAACTATTCTCAATTGGGTTCAAATAAACTCATTACAAAATTCTTTTTAAAAAAGATCAGTGAGATTATTAATCTATGCTCATGGAAATTACATTGTTTCATATTAGGAATGAATATCATATATAATTATACCTAGGAAGTAGCACCTGATACTACGTCCCTGAACTTCTGTCATCCAAGACATAGACTTGTTTCCTATTTTTAAGGACAAATTTGCTGTTGTAATGTTGTCACTGACTTGACGTCCCATGATTGGTAAATTTGCAAAGTAAAGAGAATCTGTGTTTCTGGAAAATTGCTAAACTATGATAATATATAATATCAGTATGTTCCAGGAGCTATTCTCAGCTTCATATTTATAAATATATACATATTCATATACACACATACATAAACAAACACTACATAAGATAGATACTATTGTTATTCCTTTTTATATAAAAAGAAATGAGAAGCTAAATAACTTGACCAAGATGTCACTCTTAAAAAATAAGGGAGCCAAGTTTAAACCAAGAGAGTCTAGCTATCCTGTCTTTCTATATAAAAGTATCTAAAACCTGAACCATCCTGACATCACAAAATTGTTCCCATGACCCATCAAGGTAATTCTCTAGCTTCACTAGGAGAGATAAAGTTTTGCTTAATAGCAACATCAAGGAGAACAAATGTCATATGATCAGTCTGCCCTTATATATATTCTATTAGCCTTTAATCATGAATGGGGTCTATTATTTCTACTACTAATAGTTAAATCTTTAAAAAGTAAAGTCTGTTAGAACCTAACCTAACACAAGAATAGTCATTCCAATCAACTGTGGATGTAGCAAACATGTTAATCAATCACAGATTCAATCACAGAAGTCTTCATTCATTTACATTCTACTTTGGGAATCTAAACCAGAAAACAAATGTACCTATATTTCCCTTTTGTTCTCTAATGGAAAACTCAAAGGAGATACAACAAATCTACAATGACTGTATGTGATGGTAAAAAGCCAAGGACTTAAGCAATTGAGTCAGCCACAATTTATACTAATACATCTGAAAGTGAATACTAATTCAAGAAAGAGAGGTTTCTCCTCTAATCCCAGAGGTAATTATTTTTCCCAAGCAATATTCTTTTCATATTTTCTTAATGAGTGTTACTCAGAAGATTGTTCTTTTGGAAACAGTGTAAAGTATCATTACATATCTGCAGTTATGATTCAAATAATCTGCACATCTCCAAATCTAGTATACTTGGCCCTCTCCATGGTCCAGCCATTTCTCAAATTCCATTTTTTCTGGCTTTTGTGATCCTGCACTTGCTTTTGTTCCTCCAATCTTGACAACTGTCTTTTCCAATCACTTAACTATGGTTATTCCCTAGGATGCCACTGTTCTTGGAGAGTTTGTCCATTGTGTCTTCAAAAAGTAAATTAGAATGAATGACTTCCAAACTCTAGCTCAACCCCCAGATTTTCCTCTGATTCTATTACAGTTGTCTAGCTCTAGCTCCATATCCCTGATGGATAGTTCTTGGGAAGTAGAAGAGATGAAGCTACAGGAGAATTTATACACTAGGTCATTAAAAGCTTTGAATGGTATGGTAGAGAAAAGAAATATCCTTGAATGTAGGTCTTGGAAGCAAGAGATAGATGTGATCTGATTTGTTTTAAATAGGTAGTTCTAGCAATAATGTGGATTTGGATTGAAGTGGGTGAGAGCAAAAAGGAAAACCAGTTAAGAAGTCATTAAAATCAGCCAAAGAAGAAATATAGAGAACATGCAGAAGTGCAGTGCATTACGGAGAGCACTCCATGTTAGCTACGTGTGAATGAAACACAAACCACTTCCCTGGCATGCACCCTCAAATACTCACATGAGCACGATCTCTATTATAAATTCTACTGCAACAACTGTAATTGAGTAATTATTTGAGGAATTTCCCTCTTACCCCTATAGGGTATGAGCTCCCTAAAGGTATGAACTGTGTTGTTTGGCTAACATCTGGCACACTGCCTGCTAGCATATAGTGTGTACCAAATCAATTAATAAATACAAATTATAAAAAGCTAAAATCACATAAAATCTAGATGCTGAAAAGAAATTCATATATCATCTAATAGCAAATAGAGGGTTAGAAAAATTAAGTGACTTCTTAAAGTACACAGAGCTGGTTAATAACAGAAATGAGAGTAGAATTATGCTTCTTCAAGACTGAGTCTCTAAAGTAACTGCATAGAAGAAGAAAAATGACTACTGTTTATGTAGAAGGCGGATGAGGAGGTGTAAGATAATTCTGGAGATTATATAAGTGTACATACACACTCCCACAATAATGTTCAGAATATAAATTTGCCACTGGATTTTTGTCAACAGCTAAAAAACATGCCTCAGTGTATGTATTTACATATTTTTTTTTGCTACTTGCCATCACTGGATGATGATGCAGCATTTAAAAGGTCAATAGCAATCTTCAAGGTTACGCTTGAGCAACACACATGGCTCTACTTTTTATTTTGAAGTCTTAAAGAGAGCAATCACATTTCATTAGTAAACTGATTTTGCCTTCACTTGAATTTTCTTTTACGAGTATGAAAAATGAGAAAAGCAGAATTATAAGAATCTATTTTTTTTTTGCCACCAAAGGGAAGCAGTATTCATTTTAACTGCTTTCTTCACTGTTTAAAAGTTATACTGTAACAGACTATACACGCATGGGCAAAGTTACAATGACGGTCATTAATCCCACACATAACTCATGACTGCTAGGAAAAAAATCACTGCTCTTTGCATGACTGTAAAGATAGAGTACAATGCAACATATAATAACATCTTGGGAAAATATGTGACCTAGTGGAAAACACAGCAGACCAAGAGTAGGAAAACATCTTATTCTGAGTCTTCCTGCTTACTAGTGATGCACTGATGGCTGTGGCCAATCATTGACACACACCCACCAGCTACCCCAATGGACCCTTCTCTCTTCCTAAGATTGATATAAGGAATAAACAAAATCATGAATGTAGAAGTCCTCTGAAAGTATGTGTGATGGGAAATATGCAATTTCATTTAAAATTATTGCTTAACAGGCTAGTGTTGATGTTGTCTGGCTGGGTGTTTGCCTTTAATAAATAACCAATTGACGTAAAGATCCTTGAATTTATGGTGGACTATATTTCTGCAGATGACCATTAACTGCCAGGCAGATGTTATTGCTTAATCACTGCATTCCCACAGAGACTGATGGACTCTGGGGATTACTTTCCAAAGGGTAAGAAATCTTTGACTCTGGCTCCAGTCAGCAATGTTCAACAACTAAGCCTGGTTATTCTCTAGGGAGATATATTCCAGAGAAGAGTTTACACACTTTAAAAACATTGCCTCACACTGATAGGGTGAAAAGACCTATAAAACATCTATCCTTGGTCCTTCCTCACATAAACGCTCACCTAAAATGCACTGAGCTAGGGTTGCTAGGGAAAAAATCACTGCTCCTCTCAATTATTTCACATGGAAAAAATATAAACCACACTGTATATTATTCAACACTATTTTTGTCACTAATTTCATATATTACAAAAAAGTAATCAGTCAATTTGCTGAGTAACCACCTGAAGATCTACTGCCACTTCTTGAATGAGACCAAGGTCAAAAAGCATCCTTTCTGATTATTTTTGTTTGAAAAAACAAGGCTTGAAGTACAATTACCTCCACTAACCAGAGTAATAAGTTTACCCTTCACACAGAATATTGAAAGAAATGCTATGCGTGGATCACACAAAATTACAAATCACCATGATTCCTGGAAAAAAATAAGTGGACATCTAATGGAGAATTTGTGGTATCATCTTATACATTCAATTTCTTGTGATTCAAACATGTTCTTAGCTAATATAGGAATGATGGACTTGAGTATACTACTATATTGAACTATATAAAATTGCAATATTTGGTCATTTTGAACTAGAAAAATGGCAGTTTTATATGGTTCAAGCTAATACCACTACCCATCTGACTAAGGGACAATGATAATGTGGAAATCTTCCCATACCAATCTGTTTTTTTTCCTCTCTCTAAAAACCAATTGATTATTCTCTTGCCTAGTTCAAAGTTTCAATCGGAACAGACCAAAATAAATGGTATCAGTTCTATTTTACCTCTGTAATCTTAAAAATGGATGCTTTGTACACTTCATTTTTATATATATAAACATATAAGAGTACCAACTATACTTATGGATTCACCATGAGAAATAGATGACTGAATAATACTCTTGTTGTATACACGCAGAATCTGATATATACAACGAAATGTCCTGGTTTTGAGCAAATAAAAAAATGATGTAAACTGAAAGATTTAAAGCAACAAATAAAAAATTATATAAACAATAAAAAATCTAAATGTAATCTTTTATTAAAAAGGTATATAAATGTAATATTGATAAAATTTTAAAAAATAATATACACCTGAGAGAAGGCTAAAAGGAAACAGTTAAAAATTTAAAGTTATTATTTCTAAGTAAAAGAATTAGTGGATAATTCTCACTGTTTTAACAATTTTCCATACTTTTTCAAGCCTCTACAATTTTAAGAAACAAAAATATATAAGTAAAAACTGGACTAAATGGGATGATTTGTCATTTTACTAAACAAATGACTCAATATTAAATATTTCAACTATACCTGATGAATCTAAAATGGGAATTTTAAAGCTAGGAAAATATTCTGAAGTTCTGAGAAAATATATGCACATAATTACCCAGGACAATCCTGAAAGAGAAGTGGAAGCACACAGCTCATAACACTAAAATAAAAAGGAAAGGACACCAGCCCCGGACAGGCAGATAGACCCTTATAGTGCATCCAAGCCCTGGGGAGGCCAAGATATATGTAAGGATCTGATATGATGATAAAGTGACATTCTGAATACTTGGCAAAACATGAATTACTTTCTAGACATTGGTTACCTGGCTCATTGTTTCAGTGAAAAATTGTATCCTTAAATAATATCTTACTCCAAAATAAATTTCACTGTAATTCAGTATATAAATATTTAAAAATTTAAGATATAAGAAGAGGATAGTCAATAACTTTTAGATCCCATATCATACCTTTTCTAAAGTAATTTCCACATATATTCAACATTTAAATATGAAACTGCAAAACAAAGAGACAATATAAGTAAATACTCTTATTCTTATAACCTTTTGGGCCAAACTGCAAGGATTTGGCATCCTCATTTGTATGAAGATGGACCAATCAGGGACCGGGGTGGGGACTTCTGTCCAGCTTCCCTCAGGTTTGGGAAGCGTACCGTCCCTTTCCACAGAAAAATGAAGAATGAGCCTGCCTGACTGAACTGAAACACCAGAAATGTCTCACCAGAGCAATGTGAAGCCGATCTATGAGAAGTGGAGCAGTGGAGTAGGGCAAAGCAGACCGTTGTAGAGTGGAGCACAGCAGCATACACAGCACAAAGCAGGCTGGCAGGGAGCAGAGTACAGCTGTCTAGCCAGAAAGGGGCCTGGCTATGGGGCTGCCTCGTCCCAGAGCTGTTCCATATCCATGCAAAACTGTGCTGTATCACACTTGAGCTACTCCACAGCCATGCTGTTTTCACAGCTGTGCTGTATCACAATTCAGCTGTTTTGCACTGAACAAAGTTTCCTTCTTCACCACACTTCAAATTGGAGTTCCTTGTTGGCACTGAATTGGTGCCAGGGACCATCAGTTGACAGAATGGAGTCACTGTTTATGAGAAAATTAGATTCCAAAGTCAGCAAGGGAAAAGAAAAATCATTAGAGCCAACATTATCCTTTAAAGTCTTAAAGTACAACACACCTCGCCATATCTTTAGAAGACAGGTTTTCCTCCTGTATTGAAACAGTCCTGTTGTGTCCTCAGGTGCACACTGCCTTAGAGCAGATTCTCAGGAAAACAAAGACTGAGCCAAGGACAAGGATGTTGGTCCATTATTTTGGGAGTAGGATATAGGGTAGCATGGGTGAGGGAAAAAGGCAAGTAGGGATGTGAAACAATGTCAAGAGTGCACAGTTCTTTCACAAAGATCCCAACGACAGACACACAACAGTTTGGTTGGCAGATGTTTTGTGTGGCAGTATGGAACTCAACAGTAGGCTGCAAGGGCGGGCCATGGGACAGAGCATTCCATGGGCAGGAGAAAGAAGAGATGGGCCCACTTCCTTCCTGACTCTTGTTTCCCACTGTCAACGGGATTTAACTCTTCTAGACTTCCAGGATCCACATCTAGCCCCTCTGGCAGCTGCGAGGCAGCAGTCAAGGAAAAGGATCCAGTATTCCCAAGGTGGGCTGAAGGTCAGTCCTGGTGGCAGATGAATCTGGGAGGTGGGTAGTGCGCCAAGGCAATTTGAAGAAGTCATAAGATTTGTGTCTGTTACAAGTACTAAATTAAAGAAGTTGGTTTGTATTTAGAAGTTTTATTGGACAAGAAATATTTTTTTCTTTTGGTACTAAAAAGCACATATAATACTGTAAGAATCTTGCACTATATGTAAGAAGGAAGTGAAAACTAAGACAACTGAGGTAAGAAGAATGTCCCATCTGCTACCTCATGTTTCTAAGGAGCCCAGTTCGTTAAGTGATGTGAGGGGCTGAATCCAAAAGACCTGGTCTCCTTATGCAATTACACATGTATTTAGTTAAATGCAGAGGTATTCTAACACTGCTTTAGCAGTTGTCTACTATGTGCCAAGATTTCTCTTATGGTCTTGCTTAAGCTTCAAAGCAAACTTTGTAGGTCGTATTTCATAGAAAATGTAACAGAAAAATAAATAACGAAGAAGGTCAAACTTACCAGAGGCAAAATAAGGACTACACTCATTTTCTTTTGTCATGCTAATCAAACAACTAAAATCCAGTACCCATTTTAATAACTACCAAAACTTTTGGGAAGCAGTTCCTGCTAATGTCTAAGAATAACAGTATTCTTTAGGAGGTTTTTACTTATTTTAGAAACTGAGTATTATGTATTTCCTTAGGAAAAAAGATCATATAGAATATATATAGCTTATAGTCTAAAGTTTAATTTTTCGTAGAAAAATACCTATTATGGTGCCATAGTATATTATAAAAACATTACTATAACTTTGCCATAGTATATTATAAAATGTGTAAACCCTTCAGCTGAGCAATGTCACTACTAGTAAAGAAATAGTTGCGGATGTGCATAAAGAGTCACACTCAAGATGTTCGCTGCAACTATTTTTTTCTTAAACCTTTTTTTTATTGGTGACTAGGTTTTTCTTTTTCAATTAATTTACTTTTCATATTATTTTGTGCTGGTTTCAGGTGTACAGCATAGTAGTTAGACAATCCTATGCCTTACAAAGTGTTCCCCCCAATATTTCTAGCACCCACGTAGCACCATACACTGCAAGTCTGTTCTAGTTTTTAAAAAATGACAACAACTTCAGCACTCATCAATACAGGTATGGTTAAACTAGGGCAAATTCACATTCTTCACTACTTTTAAAGAATAAGGTATAGCCCTGGCTGGCATAGCTCAGTGGATTGAGCGCGGGCTGGGAACCAAAGTGTCCCAGGTTCGATTCCCAGCCAGGGTACATTCCTGGGTTGCAGGCCATAACCCCCAGCAACCGCACATTGATGTTTCTCTCTCTCTCTCCCCCTCCCTCTCTCCCTTCCCTCTCTAAAAATAAATAAATAAAATCTTTAAAAAAAAAAAGAATAAGGTATATAATAAGTATGCTGATATTAAAAGTTCAAGTGCTACCATAAAAACAATCAAGCTTCATAATATTTGGACCTTGAATCTGTTTTAAAAAATAGATTTATGGCTATGTTCAGAAAGAAGGCTGGAAGGATACAGACCTGCTGATTTTATCTCCAGGGAGGAAAGGTTGGAATGGGAGGGATTAATGGAGGATACTTTATCTAATATATTTATTCTACATACCTGTATATTGTTTGAATATTCTATGATAATATTACATGATCACGTAAATTTATAAGCCTATAACTAGATGTACATATTGAAAACCTTGTCATTAAGGTTAAGAGTCATCAAGAAGCCCAGCAACCACAACACCAAACAATCATATGTTGGTGTATTTCTTTTCATTTTATGATCATATACTTCATAGGCAATATTTTGTATTTAAAATTTTATATTCTTCCAAAAATAATCATTATGTCATGAGGATGTTCCCTTGCCTCTTAGAAATAAATCTTCCTCATCTGTTGACTATACAATGTATTCACCTTAGTTATTGAGAAAAGTATTTCCTTCGTCTTTTAAGTGGTTTATGGTGAGATTTATCCTTGAATGTCATCTTGTCACTGATTATCTTTATAGCATATATGGTCTAACTCTGGTCACTAGAGTTGACATGTCTACTTTTTCTTGACCTAGCTAGAGGAACTTCAAGGACAAA
Source organism: Phyllostomus hastatus (assembly GCF_019186645.2). Taxonomy (NCBI): domain Eukaryota; kingdom Metazoa; phylum Chordata; class Mammalia; order Chiroptera; family Phyllostomidae; genus Phyllostomus; species Phyllostomus hastatus. The sequence continues at coordinate 13,211,856 of NW_025334028.1, forward strand.
ATAACACTTCTGCCTCTTTAGAGAGGCAGCACTTTAGAGAGCACTTTAGAGAGCACTTGGTAAGTGCTCACTAAACACTCTTTGTTACAAGTATCATACTGTATTTCAATGAGAAGGAACATGGTAGTGACTTCTATATCCATAAGTTTAGAAATACAAACCAATTAATGATCACAACAATAGGAATGTACTTAATGCCATTGAACTATACACTTAAAATGGTCAAAATGGTAAATTTTGTTATGCATATTTTACCACAATGAAAGGTTAAGCTATAATAATTAGCAGATTCCACAATAAAAACTCATCACTTATTTGATATTTTGACTAATTGAAGCAGGTTATCAAGAATTGCAGATCTGGCCTAAGCCAGTAAGTTAGCAGTGAGGTATGCATTTGTGTGTTATTAAATAAGTATTCTATTTACAAATTCATTTTAACCTTTTCCAGAATCTACGGTTTCAAAATTGCTGAGTTGTTTTCTACTTACTTTTATTTCTTATATATAAGGCATCAAACAAAATTGACTCTGCAGATAGAAGTAAAAAAGAAATAGAGCTTTTTTACTACCACAGAGCTCCTGAATAAGAGAAGAAATTAATGGAGTCTGTGTTTAAAATATTTATTCATGAGACCCTGACATATCCTATGAAATGGCATTATCTGAAATTTCAATCTCTGAGGTTACAATGGGGATCATTACTGAGGTGAAACATCTCCCCGAGTGGCTGTAGATGTCCTGGAACCCTGCAGCCACTAGGCTGTAGGCCAGAGTCTGTATTTAGATAGTGATTCTCAGGACTGTAAAATTAGTGGTTCTGGGCAGTTGCATGGGTCTGTAGGTTAATGGAGTGGAAAAGCAGATACACCATTAAAAAAAAACAACAAAACTTCCTGAGAATATTTGAGAGCTTTTAAAGTGAGCCCTGGCTGGTGTGGCTCAGTGGATTGAGGGCCAGCCTGCAAACCAAAGGGTCACCGGTTCAATTCCCATGTGTCTGGTTACAGGCCAGGTCCCCAGTGGGGGGGGTGCATGAGAGGCAACCTCACATGGATGTTTCTCTCCCTCTCTTTCTTCCTCCCTTTCCTGCTCTTTAAAAATAAATAAAATCTTTAAAAGATAAAGTGTGAGTATACTCTCTTTCTCTCTCCTTATAACTTGAAGAGATGTGCTTGATATCAGCTAAGATTAATGGGAGAGTTAAAAGCAAAGTCCCTGCATTGCAAGATCACGTGTTATACATTAAAGAGCTTTAAGTAATAACAGGGAAAATAACATTTAAAGCTTTACAAAAGTTTCTGTGACTAGTGATATAGCACTGACTACAGAACTAGTTTATTTCTAGTCTAGTTTGTCCCTAGAAAATAAATAAATGTAGCTGAGGTTACATTTTTTTCCATCACTGACATATTCTGCTTGCAATTTTCCATCCAGTAGCAATGTTTTGAAATTTATCATTATTAAGAAAATTGTACACTACATCATATTCCTTCCCCTTCTGCTAATCAAAGTCTCAGGTTCAATTTCTTTAATGCCTTTTTTGGTGAAAGTAAAACTTATTTCCAGAATTTTAAATAAGGTTGTTTAAAATATAAAAAATTATGATTTCATAAGAAGGTATTTGCTTTCTTCAACACTGGGACAAAAACAAGACAAAGGTCAAAGAGCATGGAACTTCAACATAAATTGGTTGACTTTTCAGTCTGAAATACGTGTCTACATTCCAGTAATTTCAGGCAGTACTAAAAAGAAAAGGAGTATGTGATAATATTAAAGGCAAAACTCCATAACTTACTGAAAGCAATTGGGTCCAAACACAGTGGCGAGATTATGAACATTCATGCGATTCTGCACATGGTGTTTGGCTACTTTTGTCAAGAACTGGCACAGGTACTTGAGGAGGCAGTAGTGCATGTCCGGCAGCTCTTTTAGTAAGTCTCTTAAGCTGCTCTCCTGAGCATCATTTCTGTCATCTGAAAAGAAAAGTAAAAAATGTTCTCAGGCATATTTCACAGTAACAATAACAAAAGTACACAGCTATATTAAGTTCTAACACTTTGTTCAGACAAAAATTCCTAAAGAATGAGAGAGGCCATCAAAGAAGAGGCATTTTTGCCTTTTCTATGCTCCTTATGCATTTAACTTTTTTTAATGTTAAAGAATTCCTAACTTATTCAGATATCCTGAAAATCATGAGCTTTATTATCTGCATACAATGGATTCTTTTTTTTGTTATCTTGTCCTAAATCAACATAACAGTACGGTTTTTTATCCACAGTGGAATTTTCCATTTGATTATTGTCTATAAGTTAGTTAAAAACAAAAATCTTTTATTTGAATAAAATTTCATGTAAGAGACCTTTCTGAGTTACCAAGAGTGACACTAAACTTAGTGATCAGGAATCTGTATACAAAGGAAACTGATGGAAAAACTGTAATTTCTATATAGCTTGATAATCTCTAAAACATCAGAGTTTAGAACTTGACAGATGCATCTCATACAAAAGCCTAATAATCTCATATACAGCCCAAATATCTAACAATGTTCCAAAATTTGAGGCAGACTTATGAAAAGTTTCCCCTCAAATCTCAAGGATTTATTGTTTTGTCAATATTTAAACAAAATAAAGCTGCTTTGGGAAGAATCACAATCCATCATTTAGATGGATGTCTCAGGGAATGAAAACCATCCAGTCAAAATTAATACACATTGGTTTAATTTAGATAGGTCAGCAGCTTGTCCCAGGCAAGTGAATAAGAAACAGAAAAGTGAGGCAAATGAGATGCAACAGAAGATGATTAGTCAGTGTTACAAAATATATGCATAAAATAATGTCACTGCAAGAAGTGAAAATCAGAAAGTCACATAAAGTGCCACTGATGTGCTGCAGAGCACGAGATACCAACCAGGCTCAGCAGTCACTTCCTGGGTTAGGATCCTGGTTCTGCGACCTGCTACAGAAGTCCCTCCTTACTTGCTCTTTTACTTTCTACAGTTTTAGTTATCAGAAGTCAACTGCAGTCCCAAAATATTAGATAGAAAATTCCAGAAACAAACAATTCCTAACTCTTAAATTGTACGCCATTCTGAGTAGTGTGATGAAATCTTGTGCCTTCACACAGCATCCCACCCAGGACATGAATCATCCCTTTGTCCAGCATCTCCACGCTGCACGTGCTCCCTGCCAGTTACTTGCTTAGTAGTCTCTGGTTATCAGATCCACTGTTACGGCATCACAGTGCTTGTGTTCATGTCACTCTTATTTTACTTAAGAATGGCCCCAAAGCACAAGAGTAATGATGCTGGCAATTTGGATATGCCAAAGAGAAGCAATGAAGAGTTACCTTTAAGTGAAAAGATAAAAGTTCTTGACTTAAGAAAAGCAGAAAAATCCTATACTGAGGTTGCAAAGATCTATGGTAAGAATGAATTTTTTATTCCTGAAATTGTAAAGAAGGAAAAAAGGATTAATGCTAGCTTTCCTGTCACACCTCAAACTGCAAAAGTTACGGCCATAATGTATAATAAGAGCTTAGTTAAGACAGAAAAGGCATTAAATTTGTGGGTAGAAGACACAGACAGCAAACGTGTTCCAATGGACAACAATGTGTTGCGCCAAAAAGCATGGAGTCTATACAGAGACTTTAGCAGGGAATCCCCCAAAATGAGTGACACTAAGCCATTTACTGCAAGTAAGGAATGATTGTAAAGATTCAGAAATAAGTTTGGACTGGAAAATATAAATATTACTGGAGAGAGAGAAACCATACTCACAAAACTTTTATTACAATGTATTGTTATAATCATTCTATTTTATTATTAGTTATTGCTATTGTTAATATCTTACTGTGCTTAATTTAGAAATTAAACTTTACCATAGGTATGTGTGTATAGGAAAAAAACATAGTATACATAGGGCTTGGTACTATCTGCAGTTTCAGGCATGCACTGGGGTTCTTGGAACATAATCCCCACGAATATGGGGCAACTACTCTATCTGTGTGACTTTAGACACTTCACCAAATTTTGTTTCCTTACTTGTAAATGTTAACATTAACTATCTCATAGAGTTGTGATGGAGATTAAATGAATTTACAGTTGTAAAGTACTTAAAACAGTGGCTGACACATACTAAATGCTATGTAAGTAATAATAACTCCTTTTATTTTACCTCCATTGATTTGGTTTTATGAGCACACTGAGGTTTTAATGAATGGCTTTTAGTATGTGCCCATTTCCTCTCCATGAATGTTAGAAAAAGTGACGCTGTACAAAATAGCAATGTCAAAAATGTGTAGATTTCAATGTTTGTCAGGATGTTCTCCAAAACAATTCTATATTTTTTAAAATTTATGTTTTGTTTTTTATCCAATTTATTGGGGTGACATTGGTTGACAAAATTACACAGGTTTCAGGTGCACAAGTCTGCAGGACATCATCTGTACCCTGTACTGTGTGTTCGTGGCTCCAAGTCCAGTCTCCTTTTGGAGAACATTATTTATAATTAGAATTGTTATTTCTTACTGATCATGTTGTGATCCAATAAAGTATATAGTTTTTAAGGTAAAATAAATTTCTTGATATTAGAAGTTTTTCATATTAGATTACTTTTAAAAAGTAAATCATATGATAATCCATGTGGTACGTTGCTTTTGATGGCATTATTTCCCACTGCACAATGATCTTCACTAGGAGAGTCAAGATTTATCTGACTAGCAATACGAAAGGGGAATAATTAAGTTTCAAGGTGATTATAAACTAATTAAAGACTACCTATTTCTAATATTGTATATTATAAAGATAAATAACTATGAGGAAAAAATGTAATTTTATTTTGTCTTTTTTTTTAAAGTGACTAATCCAAAGTGAGTCTGGATGTTTTTATGGGTGTATTTTCTTTGTTTAAAATTGCATTTTACACCATCCTGACTTCTTTGCTTATCATTCTCCTGCTTCCATTGTGATTGAATATTTATGTTTGAGTTTTCTTTAACTTGTCTTTAACTTATAAAAAGTTATTGCTGCAACCAGCAGCTCTTTCATTCACATTGTCACAAGAAGCTGTCAATTCATGTTATAAGTTCATTCACGGTATAATATTCCATTCTGACTTTACCACAGTTTATCCACTCCCCTGTCGATGGGTATCTGGGTTGTTTCCAGGTTTTTCCTGGGGACAGTGCTGTGGGGATCATTCTTGTGCACATCTCCTGGTGTACATGCACAGCAGTGTATCTTAGATGTATATCAAAGAGTGAAATTGCTGGATCATTGTATAGAAATACAAGTTTACAAATAAGGCCATACTGTTTTTCAAAGAACAAATTAACCTCTATATGAAAATTCTATAGGAACAATAAAAGTTAAGATTAAATCTGTAAATATTTAAAAAATAAAATTAAAAATATATAAAATTATGGTTTAACTCCCACCATGTAAGGGTACAAGCAACAGCATTCCCACAGCCTTGATAAGGGGCTGCAGGCCCTCTGTCTCTGAAATGAAACCACAAACCCTTGGGTGTGAAGACATCACGTCAAATAAAATAAATTCTCAAATGGCTATGACTTTATGACAATGACATCTTTGAAAAAATACAGCACTTTTATCATTTACTTCCAATTTTTGAGATATAATAAATAATCTTCCCAGGAAATAAAATGGGCAAATAATGGGAAGGGAGACAGATCTATTCAGAGAATCTCAAGCTTATTAACAAAATAACATTAAATCTTTTGTGCATGAATGGAAGAATCACTAAATATGTTCTCAAAAAGCAAAAGTAATTGAGGAAACTATGGCTTATATTGATCTCATTTTATGTCAAAGTGCTTCCATTTCCTCTGACGGAAGATAGATTCACCGAGTCACTCACTGGGCGAGTATGCTGGGGGTACTCTACTTCAGTGGTTTTAACAACTGCATACCACATTTGAATCTTAAATAGTCATAATTTACCTCCTAAATCTTTATTTAAATATACTGACAGTGCAGTAAAGACCTTAGTTTATCAGCATGACATTTCTCCTCACATCTTTATACTGATTGATTATATATTAACATAGTGAGAATCTGCAATCTGAGAATTTCTGCCTTTCCAGAAATATGTGGTAAACATCACCATTGCTGACAGCCCGCAGCAATCTCACAGCAAGCCTTCCCACAGGAGGGAGCAAGCACGGCTCACCTCTTTCCCAGAAGAACTGCAGAAGAATGCCCAGCACAGCACTGAGCTGGGGAGTCTGGGTGCAAAGGTGCCCAATAAGATGATGTTTACTGATGCTTGGGAGAAACAAAGTTCACAATAATTACTTCATTATTACTTTCATTATCTTTTGATTTGCTAATGCCTAAATATAATAAACACTGCCATATTCATTCATGTTCTTGCATTTATATTGGTAATTATGGTGGCTCCCTCAAGTTTTCACATTATCAAAAGAATTGGCAATGCTTCTATTTTTGTACATATGAATTCATAATGTGCATTACCTCACACTATCTTTAATATTTATCACATACATTCTAGGTGTCTGACATTGTTTAACACTAAAGACATGACACTGAACAAAAGAAACTTCATGCTTTTATGAAACATTCAAATCAAGAAGAGACAGACCAATTACTGATTAGTAACATAAATGCTATGAAAAAATATAAAGCAGGGTAAGGGGAAATGAGGCAGCTATGCAGGGGGGCGGCTGTAACTTCATTTAACAGTCAGGGGTCAAGGAAGGCCTCTGTAACATGGTGTCAAGTGAGCAGAGAGCTGAAGGAAAGGGAAGTGCATTCTAAGCAGTGGAAACAGAAAGTGCCAGACCCTTGAGGGGTCTTGGGAGTGGGAGTGGCAGGAAATAAAATCAGGAGACAGTATGAGGAAGGACTAGGGCAGGTCATCACAGTCTTATTTTAATCCATGGCCTTTTGTTTTCTCCAGAGTGAAGGTTTTGAGCTGTCGGGAGATCTGACTTTAAAGGACAAGTCTGGCTGCTGTGCTGAATCTAGACTTTAGGGCTCAAAGTTGAAAGCAGGCAGACTAGTGCGACAGGCCAGAAGAGAAAAGCTGCTTGGCCCTGGGCCAGCTTGATCGTGGTGAGTTGGTGAGACATGGGCAGATTCTAAATACAGTTTAAATGTGTCTTGTTTGTTCTATGTATGTGAGTTGTTTTATGTATATAAAATACATGTATGAAATAATCAGTCACAAAATATTTATTGAGTGATTTATTCTAGGCCAGGCATAATTCTATGCATTGTGATGCAGCAGTAAACAAAACAAACCCCTGCTTTCGTGGGGCTTATAGTTTAGTGGGTGAGACATTAAACCATAAATTATAGGGCTAGGGGGATGGCGAGAGGGGTAGGGACTGTCAGGAGGCCTTTCTGAGAATGGATCTGATGTTTGGAGGCAGTTACAGTTAAAATAAAAATATCCACAAACTGGCAAATATAAGATCAGAGTTGAAGGCTGAGTTTTAAATATCTTTTAAATTCCTTTGATACCTTCCTTGAATATAAAAATGATTAAGAAATAGTTTCAACATATTGATAGAAACTTAACACACCTTTTAAGACAGTAAAACAAAATACTATAGGAATAAAGAGATATCTATATCTGGAATATATCTTAAAGAAATGTGGAGTAATTTAGTCTATTTAAAGAACTAGCTGGTTCAAAGCGTTAAGTAGGAATTGGGTTGCAGAGAGTTATTTAAATGATAAGAACAGGGTTATTTGATGGTAGGAGAGTAAGGATACTCAGCAATGGAATTCCACAAGGGCCTCAGAAATGGAAGTAAAATGAACCTCTGCAGCTGGTTAAAAATTTTAACCTTTTGTGCTTTGAGGTTCTTTGTTTAATTGGAATAAAAATTAGGATGTGTTTTAATCCATGAGTCTGAAAGGTTTAAGAAAATTCTGCAGATGGAATAATGGTTAATTATTGAAATAGTCATCACATTCCATAACATCAACCTTTTGCTAGGACAGGACCTAACTTTATCCATTAGGGAAAAGTGTCACTTGACATTATTCTAATTTTCTAGAAAGATGTCATTCACTCTTGGCTAAATTTGACCCATTTTTCAAGCAAAGACACAAACATTCAACTAGCATTGTATATACACAGGGTACAAAGAAAAATTACTCAGCCCTTAAAGAAGACTGTACCATAAAAACTTTTGTTCTAGAGTAGCAAGCATCAAATCAGGTGATAAATATTTGCTCTCATTAAAAAAGATTATGATCATAATCAGTAATGTTGGATCTATGTCACGTGAAGTCACCTAACTCTAATCTGGACATTTATCCTAGTGCTTGTCACATGCTTTGACTTTTCAATGACCGTGAAGTTATGCTGTACTTACCAACTTAGCCTCAAGGAGAAAAAAATTAAACAACTGGTGAAATGCTAATCTCTGCCATGATGTATCTCAGAGTCATAAGAAGGCCAGTCATTAAAAGCAGCAAAATATTTAGCCTCATGGTGCCAGATTTATTGAAGTAGCTTTTTATTTCCTTATTAAGCCTCACAAAGGATGTATGAAAACTTGCTAATCTCTTAGACAGAACAAAGAGCTGTTGCTGACATTGGAGCTGAAGAGAGGTCATAAACACAAGAATGTGGATGGCCTTTAGAAACTGAGAAGAAGCCAGCAAGAAAACAGGAACCTCTGCCCTCCAACCCGCGGAACTGAAAACTGCCCACGACTTGGATGAGCCTGGTGGGACAAGAACTGCGGCTGACGCAGACCCTGATTCCGGCCTTGTGAGACCTGGAGCGGAGAAACCAGCTGAGCCTCCACATTCTCACAGAGTAGTGAGATAATACATTTACGCTGTTTTAAGCCACTAAATTTGTGGTAATCTTTCAAAGAAGCAACAGGACTCTAATACACCCCAGTTACAGATGACTAAAAGAGAGATGAATAAAGCTGTCCAAGTTCACACAACTATTATGGTACGTAGTTGACCTGCAGTTCAAATCCAAGCAGTCTGACCTCAGAACACACAATTTGATCAATGTGCTCCAAGAAAATTAAATGTTGTTACTGTCATTATTACAGAGCACATAGAAATCTGTCTCACACATTGATCTCTGAATCAACAAATAAATAAAACTAATGAGTAGTAGGGGATGGGAATCCTAGTTCATTATAACTTCTTAGGCCCTGGGGTGTATGTGAAGACAACATTTTAATAAAAGCCTACAGGAAGGTCTGGGCACAACATGTTTTATAAAATACGTGAGAATAAAAAGAACCTAAGTTATATTTCTTTCTATATATGCTTTTACAGAAGAATGGGAAAAATAATCACAAAATGTCAACTACACTGGATTAGACAAGATTTTATTTCTGTGTCCACAAGTAGAATCACTTGAGAGTAACGAAAAGCTTACGTACATAATTAAATCTTATGATTAATGGAACTGATATTTTTCTATGTAAAAGGAGAGGCTACATTTTTACAGCTGTCTTGCAACCCTTGCCCATGACAAAGTTCTTTCTCAAAGACCTCACACAAATTTCTCAAAGGGCAAGATGATAAAGTGACTAATAAAAATTATAGTATATTCTTAGACATTGTTAATGACATTACAAATCTTATCATTCTGATTAGATTCTGCAGGACAGAGGTGTGTTTATTGCCCAATTAGCTAGTATCTATACTGAACTTCTCTCAAAATGAAATGTCATGTTGCAGGCAGAACAAATAATTGGTGATACTTTACATTTCAGTCTAATAACAAAAAAATAACTGCTGATGATACCTAAATAGTAGGTCAGCTAATCTGTTCTGTGGGCGTTTAAACTGAGTGCTATATGCCTGTCAGTGGAAATAGGTGGCATAAATAAAATATAAAAAACATGTAAAACAGTCTATCTAAATTTCCAAATTGAAAAATCACATCTAGGTTAGCTGTTAGACAAGCACCTGTCAGCTGCAAGACCTGTTTACATGGATGTCAGTACACTGGAGAATAGAAAAAAACAATAATAGCACCTATAAAGGGGAACCTCTGACAATATAACATGCTGATCTTGAACAACATAGCAATATCCCAGAGAAATAAAACTTGGCTTTCCCCATGAATCTAGTGCTATATTAAGTAGTAAAAGGACAATAAATATGTAATTACAGTAAATACATAGTTAATATGGAAATCACACTACCTCTATACCACCTTACTCTCTGCCACAGGATTCAGCTGGCACTACTACTCAAACTGTAAGATATGGTGTCCTGCGTTAAATCATAAAGCCTACGGCTAAGCCCAGAGTTATTTAAATCTGTTTTGGGTGTGTCTTCCTTCTCCCTTAAGTCTTCAAATTTGTTCATGGACTCAATGTAAAAACTGATTATGTGCATAGGTTCAGCAAAAGTAGGTATTTACAACACAGATTAATGAAATTAGGGCAGAGTTAAAGGTGGCTAGCAAGCTAATCATTTGACATCCCTTCAAATTGATACTCTTGAAGCAAATTTTCAATATTTATTTTATGTGAGTTGACCTGCTATTAATACAAGTTGGATACCTTTTAAAATAATCATTTGTTGGCTGTTCTCTCTTTTCCAGCTAAATACAAATAAGATACTCATCACATAAAAGCACTAGTGAAAAATGCAGAATTTACTGAGGATTTCACTCAGTTCACAGTTGTTCCAAAAATCCCTAACAGACATTATCTCTTGGCCTTGAAGGGGCTTGGTCTCCTCACTGTTTTTGCCCTTCAAGCCCATAATCTTCCTGCTATTACAAACTTCTATTGCCTATATTAAAAGGATGAGTAGCCCTGGCTGGTGTGGCTTAGTGGATTGAGTGCCAGCCTGAGAACAAAAGCATCACAGGTTCAGTTCCTGGGTTGTGGGCCAGGTCCTTAATAGGGGGTGCATGAGGCAACCCCACATTGATGTTTCTCTCCCTCTCTTCCCCTCCCTGTAAAAATGAAATCTTTAAAAAGAAAGAGGATGACTAAAACAAAAAACACAGACAATAACAGTTGTTGGCAGGGAATGTAGACAAATTAAAACTTTCATTCATTGCTGATGGAAATCTAAAATAGTCCAATTACTTTGGAGAATTGTTCCTTAAAATGTTAAAACATAAAGTCACCATTTAACCCAGCAAATCTACTCCTAGGTAGATAGATATCCAGGACAAACTAAACATATGACTATATAAGAATTTGTACGTAAGTGTTCATAACTGTTGCACAGCATTATTCATAGTCAAAAGGTTATGCCCATGGAGGAACTTGTAAATATGTGCTCATAACAGAATTATTCATAATAATCAAAAGGTTTTAAAACAACCCAAATTCGGGGTCATTTATGGTACCATACAAATTTTTGAAATGTTTGTTCTGTATCTGTGAAATATGTCATTGGTACTTTAATAGGGATTGCATTAAATCTGTAAATTGCTTTGGGTAGTATGGACATTTCAATGATATTAATTCTTCTGATCCATAAGCACGGTACAGGCTTCCATTTGTTTGTGGCTTCCTTCATTGCTTTCTTCAGTGTTGTGTAGTTTTCTGAGTACAGGTCATTTACCTCCTTGGCTAGGCTTATTCCCAGGTACTTTATTTTTCTTGTTGTTATATCGAATGGGATTTTTTTCCTGATTTCTGTTTCTGATATTTCATTGTTGGTGTACAAAAATGCCTTTGATTTCTGAAAATTGACTTTGTACCCCGCTGTTTTACCAAATTCACTTATTAGGTCAAGTAGTTTTTTGGTGGCATCTATATGATCTCACCTTTGACTGGAGCCTAATCAACAAAACAAACAAGCAAGCAAAATATAACCAGAGACATGGAAATTAAGAACAATCTCACAGTAACCAGAAGGGAAATGGGAGGGGACAATAGGGGGAAGGGTTTTCAGGAACAACTATAAAGGACACATGGACAAAACCAAGGGTGGGGTGGAAGCAAGGGAGGGAGGTGGGGATGGCTAGGATGGGAGTAAAAGGCCGAGAACTGTACTTGAACAACAATTTAAATTAAAAAAATAAATCTTTTAAAAAATTAATAAAACAACCCAAATTCTATCAATGAATGAATGAAGGAAGTGTGGTACAGTCATACAATGGAATGTTAACCAGCCATAAAAAAGAAGTTAGCCCTGATATATGTTCCAACATGAATGAACTTGGTAACTTATGCTAAGTAAAAGAAGTCAGTCACAAAAAACCACACATGTGATTCCATTTACATGAAATATCCATAATAAACAAATCTATAAGAATAGAAAGAAGATTAGTGTTTGCTTAGGGCTCGGGGAAGTGGAGGGAGAAAAGGGAGGAGGAGGAAGGAACAGGGAGTGTCTGCTAATAGGCTCCAGTTAGTTTCTTCAGTTATAAAAATGTTCTAAAACCAGATAGTGGTGATGGTTGCACTCTGTGAATACACTAAAAACCACTGAATTGTACACTTTAAAAGGGTCAATTTTATGGTGTGTAAATTATATCTCAATAAAGCTGTTATAAGGAAATTCCGTTGGCTTTAAAATCAAGTATAAGAAAAGAAAAGTCAGAGGAGAACTTACAGTTAAAGATAAGTTTATCTACTTTTCCTCCTAATGCCTCACTAAAATGACAATAAAAGAATTTTAAAGGTATAAGTCATCATGAATAGAGAACTGAAGAGAGAACAGTAGATGAAAGTCTTCAACAAAGTTACATTCACACACACACTTCAAGACCACTTGTTCTAATTCAAAATAATTTTGCCCAGTCAGTGCTTCTCCTTAAAATTTGCATAATCTCACTACTCAAAACTATCTCATAGCATGAAAGGCAGTTATGAGGAAAATAAAGGCTTATATATGTACTCAGCACTCAAAAGATTATCTAGTTATCAGGATCTACAATCTTAGAGATCATATAATGTTACAAACACGAGTAAAGTTTTTCCTGTCATGTGAATCTAAAGGAAGCAGAACCAACTAACATGTCATGAAAATATGACCTGGCAATTCCACTGCTGGCATTATACCCTTAGAATCCTGAAAACCCCAACTCAAAAAAACCTATGAACCTCAGTGTTCATAGCAGTACAATTTACAATTGCCAAGTGCTGAAAACAGCCTAAATGCCCATCAGTAAATGAGTGGATCCAAAAACTTTGGTACATTTACACAATGGATACTACACAGCAGAAAAAAGGAACTTCTACCCTTCAGGATAGCATGGATGGAACTAGAGAGCATAATGCTAAGTGAAATAAGCCAGGAGGTGAAAGACAAATACCATATGATCTTATCTATACATGGAACCTAATCAACAAAACAAACAAGCAAGTCAAATAGAACCAGAGACATGGAAATAAAGAACAAACTGACAGTGACCAGAGGGGAGGGGAGAGGGAGATAATGGGGGAAAGAAGGGGAAGGGTTAAGTCAAGGAACATGTATAAAAGACCCACAACAAGGACAAGGGTGGAGAGTATGAAATGTGGGAGAGGGGTGATGGGCAGGACAGGGGAGAGCAATGGGGATAAATGGAGACAGCTGTAATTGAACAATAAAAATTAAAAAGAATATATAATGTCATCAAAATGTATGGAGTCAGTATGGAAACCTGGGTTTCCTGGCACCACATTTCCAACTCATTCCAGTGTAGCTTCCATGATATAAATGACTGGTACCTTGGACAGATGGCAACCCTTTAATTCTATTCTGCATTTAGGTCTATATCCAGAAGAAAAGGATAATTTAAATACTTGGCATTGCTTATAGGAAACTTAAAAGGTACATACTGAAAATGAAGAGTTTAAACTTATAGTTTAATATAATGACTCTGTTTTTCATAAACACCAAAATTTGTGAATGCTGAAGACTTTCAAAAGAAAAGGAACTTCTTAGTAAGAAGGAATTAATCTGGGGAAGGAAACATGTCATAAACTTCCTATGGAGCTCATGCTATCCAAGGCATGATGACTTAACTAGTCTTGGAACTAGTCAACATTTGAATCATAAAAACCACTCAGCTAATCTCAAGCAATGCAAGTGTCATTATGATATAGGTCACAGGTAGCAAACACAAGGCCCTTGAGTAGAATCTGGCCCACACCTTGTTTCTACACAGAGGGCAGCAGGGAACTCCTTGCCCCTAATTAGGGAGTAGTTACATTTACACAATCCTAAAATTACATTTGGTCCTTTGAAGGCAACCTAGAGGCTCATGTGGCCCCCAGTGAAAATGAGTTTGACACCTCTGATATAGAATATAGATAAAAGACAAGCTTGACTCAAACTCTCCTAGTAAATTCTCACATAATGAAGAAAAACAGAACTTAAGGCTCAAGCACAAGTCAGCTTATTAAATTAGGGTTTTTAAAATATTTTATTTATTTATTTTTAGAGAGGGAAGGGAGGGAGAAAGAGAGAGAGAAACATCAATGTGCAGTTGCTGGGGGTCATGGCCTGCAACCCAGGCATGTACCCTGACTGGGAATCGAACCTGTGACACTTTGGTTTGCAGCCCACGCTCAATCCACTGAGCTACACCAGCCAGGGCTAGGTTTGTTTAAAATAAGGCATTCTACTGATTAAAACGGACCTATTATTAGGGTGCTTTATTAAGAAAAACTGTCTACATTATCAAATGCTCATAAGCTAAAATACACAGGTACTTTATCCTCACATAGGTTGCACAGCTATTATATGTTCATTTAAAGGAGTGATCACATGTTCTTCCCAAGACTCCACTCTAATGACAATAAAATAATGTTTAAAAAGCATAAGCATCTGGTGGGGGGTGGGGGGAAGCAGCAGAGAAAACAGAAGTAGATGAGATTTCAAGGACATTTGGAAGTGAATGCACGTGACAAAACAGAGAGGCTGTTCCATAGCCCATCAGTCTCCTGGGAGCTGAGGGAAAGGGGGGGGAGGGGCCACGCGTGGGGGAGAGAGAGGTGCAAAAAAGATACTTCAATTGGCTGCCTCCTGCATGCCCCTGACTAGGCTATGAAACCCCCAACCTAGGATTGTGTCCTGATCCAGAATCAAACTCAACCCTTTGGTGTACAAGATGACACTCCAACCAACCAAGCCATACTGACCAGGGTAGGAAGATTGCATTTAAAATCTGGAAGCTTGTGTCTCATCTCCAGAGATGGTGATTTAATTGGCCTCAGTATGGCATGACCTCAGGGATTTTTCCAAATTTCCCAGGCAACTCTTATGGGCTCCCACAATTGAGAAGCACAAGCTTACCAGTAATTATTTATTATATGACTAGCACTGTTTTAAGGTGCTTTATGTGGATAAACTCAGTATCCATAATAAGCTCAGGAAATAAATACTATAGTCATACCTCGGTACTTGTAGGCTTCAGAACTCGGCAAACCCTGTACTTGTATTTTGATAAGAAAACAATGCTTCAGCACTCAGCACTTGCTACAGATTTGTCACACTCGCTAGAACTTGTATGAGTCACAACACTGCCCCTGAAGAGAAAATGCTTCATCACTTGTCACTTGCTCACCACTCAGCACCCCTCTCTGGCAATGAAACAGAGGTTGACATCAGTCTCAGGATAGCTGACAAACAGTGCAGACCCCCCCTCCACATATTTGTTGTTACTGTCTTGTACTTCTGTGCATTTTAAGTGTTAATCATGGGTTGCCAAATGGTTGAGAGTTGATATCACTAAGCTTAAAAGTCAGTAAATAAGAACCATGATCAAAAAGAAAACAGATTGTAGCTAAGTATGAGAGTGGTGTAGGTGTGACGGATATCGCTCTTCTGTTTGTTCAAATGCTGAGAATGACGACCATGATGATAGTGAGATATAAGGAAGTGACTAAAGCAGCAAGTGTTGCTAAAGGTGTAAAGTCTGTGAGTAAGCAATGTCCACAGACATTGGAAGAAGTTGAAAAACTGCTTTACAACTGGATTAATGAAAAACAGCAGGCGACAGCATTTCTGAGGCAATAATTTGGGAGAAAGCTAGGCAATTGCACACTGATCTGTGCAAAGACAAGCCCAGAATGAGTGGTGAGAGCACTGAAGTGTTTAAAGCCAGTCAGGGTTGGTTCGATAAATTTAAAAGGAGACTGGCATTCCTGGTGTGGTGAGGCGTGGAGAGGCAGCCAGTGCCAACAAAGAAGCTGCCAAAAGCTATGCCATCAAGTTCAGGGAGTATGTAGAGGCTGAGGCTTTTGTTCCCCAACAAGTGTTTAACTGAAATGAGACTGGTTTGTTCTGGAAGAAAATGCCTAACAGAAGCTCCATCCCTCAAAAGGAGAAGGCATTGCCAGAGCACAAGCCCACAAAGGACAGGCCAATTCTGTTCGTGTGGGGGAATACTAGTGGGGAGTTAAAGCTTAAGCCTTGACTAGTGTATCACAGTGAAGACCTATGCATTTTCAAAAGAGAGAATGTGATAAAAAGCAAGTTAAGTGTGATGCGGAGGGTCAATACTAATGCCTGAGTAACAAGGCAGTTCTTTATAGAGTGGATGAATGAAGTTTTGGGCCCCCTGTGAAAAAACATTTGGAAGAAAATGAACTGCCTCTGAGGGCTTTGTTAATTATGGACCATGCTCCTGCTCACCCTCCAGACTTGGAGGACGACTTACTGGATAAGTTCAGTTTCATAACCATGAAGTTTTTGCCTCCTAACACAACTCCCCTTCTCCAGCCCCTGGACCAGCAGGTCACTTCCAACTTCAAAAAACGGTATATGAAAGCCCTTTTCCAGAAGTGTTTTGAAGTAACCTCGGACACCCAGCTGACACTCAGAGAGTTTTGGAAGGACCATTTTAATATCTTCTACTGTGTTACACTTACAGATGAGACATCCTCATCTTCACTGGTGTGAAGTCTCTTACAAGACCATGAACTCTGCCTGGAAGAAATTGTGGCCAGAAGCTGTAATTCCAATGGACTTTGAAGGCTCTGAGGATGATCGTGGTAGCCCAACAGTGGAGCACGTCATGTCCCCGGGCAAGTCCATAGGCCTGGAGGTCAGTGATGAAGATGCCGAAGAGTTAGTGGGGGAGCACAAAGCCCAGCTCAGCACAGAGGAGCTGCAGGAACTTCAAAAGCAGCAGCAACAGATGGTGGCTGAGGAGGAAATATCTTCAGGTGAGGAGGAGGGAGGGAAGAAGTGTCTCCTGCACTGATAAAAGAAATGTATGGTAAAGGGATTGAAGTTCAAAACTTGTGAGAAAGTATCACCCAGTTGAAGCTCTAGCAAGCGGAAATGTGGACCTGTTTAATGAACAAATAATGCCACACTTTAGAAACATTTTGAAACATAGACAAAAACAAGTTTCTCTTGACAGATTTTTAGTGAATAAAAAATTTTTAGACTCAGATTTTTACTCCCTAAATCTGAGTCTCCAACAGTGTTCAGTGAAGCCAAGAGACAGAAAACTGAAGAAACCCCTGAGAAATAGCCTGAGATTGTCTTGAAAGAGGGCTCCCCTTCCAACAATTAATCCCTTCCTCTCTCTCGCACCATCCCATTATGCCAGGAGCTCTCCTCAGTACAGGTAAAGTGATGTTAAGTTTTATTTTATTTTTATGTAATTGTTTTCTTACTCCATGTCTGTTTAGCTTTAAGGTTCAAGATTACAAAACAACCTCATTACTTAATATTAGCCCAGTAAAATGTGAAAGTTCTGGGGAAACTCCATGAATTGTTTCTAATTACATTATTTCTATGGGAAAAATTTGGTACTCATTGGTTTCGTCACTCATTATGAGTTCTGGAATGAATAAACCACAAGTACGAAGGAACCACTGTACTATGACCTCCTTTGAACAGTTAGGGAAACTAAGTGGGGTGGTTTTAAAATGTCCACAAAGCCTGAGTCTTCTCTCTTCAAATGATAATTGAGTATAATTCCCTTCCTGTTGAATAAAGGCCAAGTTAAACCTGGCTCCTAACGAATAGAATGGGATACAAATGATGCTATTTGACTTCTGGGGCTAGGTCATTAAAAGGATAGTTCCATATCTTGAAAGGCTCACTTTGGGGGCAGTCATCAAACAGCCATCTGTAAAGGCTTGTCCGGAAAGGACCTCAGGCCTCTCACCAGAGCCTGCACTAAATGCCAGCCATGGATGGAGTCAACAACCCGGCAAGATCTTCCAGGTCCTGTGGAGCCTTCAGCCCTCTGCAGCCCTTGCCAACTCCTCACAGCAACCTCCTGACCAACCCTGACAACTGGGACAGACTGTTTGCCTAACCCATAGAAACCGTGATATTCAATGTTTACTGTCACTAAAGTTGCTAAATTTTGGAGTAACTGTTATACAGCAATAGACAGCTGGTACACTAAAGCACAAAAAGATTGACTTGCCCTACCTAAGGCAACTAGCAATTGGTAAACTGAAATTTGAAACTAGTTAGAAAGGACCCAAAGCCTATGGTGTTGGGGACCACCCTGCCTGGTCTCAGGAAGCTGTAACCCCCCCCCCCCCCACCCCGTGGCTTAGGCTGAGTGAGAGACCTCCGGACCAGAAGCCACTAAGGAGACAAAACTTATTTCCCTGGCATGATTGGCAGTCAATGACGGGTAACAATTCTCTAAGAAAGAGAATGAACCTCAAACAGAGGCGATCATGTGGGATTGCCCTAAGGGAAGAGACTCAGGGCTGTGGAAATGAAGGGGTGATCGACATCAACCCCTGCTCCCTCGGCTTTGTCAAAGCCTGAGTCCTTGTGAGAAATCCAAGTCTCCTGGCTGCCTTTGTCTTCTCTGTTAACTCAGGCCTGCAGAGGTGGTGCAGACCAGAAACGGCGGACCCCCAGGGTAATCGGGCCTGGGACATAGAATATGCAAGATCCTGTCAGATCTGTTTGCTGGAGGATGTTATTAACTTGGAGTTTAAAGGCACAGACAGGAAACCTTTGGAACCTGTAGTCTTTTCATATGTTAAAACTCCAAACTTTGCCCAGAATCACAGTGGGGGTTCTGTCTGCACCTTTGTAAGTCACCTACTTCTTTTGATCTTTTCTGCCAGACTGTGAATCCACAAACTAAGTCTGTATTCTCAATAAAAATCTGATTGGGAATGGATACAGCACTCTCCACTAGAGAGAGTGGCCATGGCGTTCTCCCCATGTGAGGAGTGGCCCTTCTGTTCCTATTTCCCCACAGGACCTGGTTGTCTCTGTGTATGTTTTTTCTCGTGTTTCAACAAGCATCCGAAGCTGAGATGGATACTGCAGGCCGGTATCCTCCACACTATGATATAGGCCACGTGCCATGATTTCTTTTTCAAAATGAAGATTATCCTGCCTGTATCTCATTAGAGCTGCTGCTGGGATTAAAAGAGATTATCTAAATAAAATATTTGCTAGGTATTAAACTAACCATTGAGCATTATTGCTACAAGTAATAAACAGTCAAAGAGAATCAATGTTAAAACATAAACTAAAAGCATACAAAAATTAATTCGTATAAAGTGAACACACCTAGGTACAATTTTCCCAGATTTTAGAATCATTCTTTACTCTTAGCTATGCTAGCTATGAAAGGTTTCCAGGCAAAAACCATACCGATTCTGTAATAATGATTTCTATCCCAGAGACCACCAAAATAGCATTCACTTCAGACTTTTTACTAATTTAGTTTTACTCACAAATTTACAAAACTGTGATACATTTTTAAAAGCACAGTGTTATGCACTGAATTTGGTTCCTACAAAATTCGAAGGGTGAAGCCCTACCTGTCCCTAATGTGACTGTATTTGGAGAGAGGGCCTCTGAAGAGGCAATTAAGGTTACATAAGGTCATAGAGAGGGTTCTGTGAAGGGAAAGAGAGTATGACAGCACACACAAGAGAAAATGCCATGTGAGGGCGCAATGAGAAGTTAGTTACCACCTGCAGGTCAAGGACAGAAGCCACATCAGCCCTGTCAGCACTTTGATCTTCAACTGCTAGCCTCCAGAACTGGGAGGAAATAAATTTCTGCTGTTCAAGCCCCCCAGCCAGTGGCATTTGTTACGGCAGGCCAAGCTGACTGGTACGGAAAACACGACAGGAAAAGTATGGGCTTTGGAGTGAGGGAGTTCCCAGCTTGCTATGTGGTAAGTAACTTACCCTCACTGAGCTCCACTTTCCTTACTCGTTAAATACAATTGATGTTTGAGTAACAGGGGTTTGAACTGTGCAGGTCCAGTTATATGCAGATTTTTTTTGGTAAATACTGTAAATGTATTTCTTTTTATGATTTTAAAATAACATTTTATTGAAATAATTTTATTGTAAGAATATAGTCTATAATACATATAAATACAATATAAGTGTTAATTGTCTGTTTATCTTATTGGTAAGACTTTCAGTCAACAACAGGCTAGTAGTCATTAAGTTTTGGGGAGTCAAAAAAATCTATACATGGATTTTTTACTATGCAGGGGAGTTGCGGTCTCTAACCCCTGCATTGTTCAAGGGAAACCGTATTTGTAGGAGTAGCTGTACATACATAAAGCATCTAGGCAAAATCTTGGCACAGAATAGGCACTTAAATCATAATGAAAGCTATATAAAATTAGCTATTGTCATCTCTTTACACCACAATATTGTCCAAACATAAGTGATGGTCAGAATGCTAAGTAAGAAGACTGATGAGTCTACACTGATGACTATGAAGTTCACATCTTCAGCCTTAACGCCCCTCTCCTAAGCACAGACATTCATTTTACTCATTATGGCCCCATAATAACTTTCCCTCTTCATTTCCATTGTTTGTATTACCTGACAACTTGTCTAGATGCCACAACAGGATCTCTCTTCTTTCTCTAATAAAAACAGCTAGATCTCTGAGATAAACAACTTACAAAGCCCCCACATAGGGTACCTCAGATCCTACCAAGCTAACAGCATCTGAGCCTTTGGGCTAAGTCCCAGATTCACCAGAAGGTGGAGAAGGAGCAGTGGTCACACACAGAAGTTTCCTAGAAAGTTGAAGAACTGCTTCTTCTCTTTAGAACAAAAGATTAGGTCTGACACTCTGACCATTTTAAAATGTAAAGGCCTCAGCCTGAGTGCAGACAGAAAAGATTTGAAATACTGAAGACAAAACAAAAATAGTGGCCTCAGGGCCTGTCAAAGCAGTCTTCACGGAGCTCTCCCCGGTGCTAATTTGACCGTCCCTCAGAGGTTCCTTCCTAATTTACTCGTTTCCATTCACAGCAGTCTGAAAAAATGCCCTCTGCCAGGGTGGCCCTTCCATAGTCAATTATGGGATAGAAATATTTGCATTGTTATTGTAGAAGATTTTTTTGATAGAGAAAATTCACATAAAGGGATTTCTAGTTAATACAAAACTAAACTAATCCTATCCTAAAATGTTTTCATTGCTTGAGATTCATATCCCCATAACACACCTGAGACTATTAAAAGAAAAAAAACAGATATATTACTGGCCTAGCAAGATAATAAAGGATCATAGGCATGGAATATGGCCAAGCTGAGATAATGATATTAAAACCTCAATTATAGAAGATGAGTTGTTGTAATAAGAGATAAGTTTAATATGAAAACAGGAAAAGATGATCACAGGAAAAAAATGATCTCTTAAATATGAATTTTCTACACCAGGCTTTTGACGGAAGCACAATATTCTTACAGAAATCAACTTTAGATAGTTTTTGATGAATACCTGGTATGCAGATACATTGGTTTGCTAACTAAAAATACAAGTAATCTCAGAAATTCAGATACCAGATAATGTGTTGTAAAAATGAAAATCTAAAGGGTGCTCTTCCACAGAGAGGGCCCTTGTTGATCTACAAAATCATAGACTGGTCTACAACAGCAGGAGTGCTCCAGGGAGCTGCCAGACCATCCTCACTGGAGGTTTTGGTTTGGCTTAAGTGTCTGAAAATATTTTGTTGAGACGTCAGAACTCCACCCTATTAAGCATGGAAGATAGGATCTTGATCTAAAAATGTTCAGTATATTCAATTATGAGACAGCTTGCTCTTTATACAGAATATAATTTGAAGGCCCATAACAACACTTTTGAAAAAGAAATCTAGCCTTGAGTTGTGACAAAATATCAGGGAAAATAATCTGTTATTATGAGGACTGAAATATGACAGCAGGGTGATCTTTGTTAAGGAAATTATATGAAAACAATTTAATTATATATCAGTGTGTTGCAGAAAAGGTAAGGTGAGAACTATAACTGCTTTTCGTGAGTCTGTAAAGAGCCTTGAAGCCTTGCGCCATGTCCCCTCTACAGTGTGAGTACCACACACAGGATAAACCAGAAGTACAGTGATTCTTTATTTCTCCCCAGATTGTTACAGAAAGAAGTTTATTTTGCAGAGCCTATACAGTTTGACACCTCAGTCCTTCAACTTAGCAGTTTACAAAACTAGTAGGCACTGCATTAATACTTTCTCCCCCCCCCCCCCCTTTGGGTAGTACAGACATTTAAAAAAAAAAAAAACTTTCTTTATGAAACATCTCAGATCTAGCTCCAGACGTTTTAGAGAAATGAGAGAATACTAATACAATAAAAAATTAGTTTCTCTGCCCCATTCAGAATGTTATTTGTGCATAATTACACATACCTAGAGACTGCTATATACCATAACCAGTCTTGCTCTAAGAATAATACTGCATTTTATGATGCATATCAATTTTCCAGCCACCAAGGAAACATGTCATGAATGAGAAAATAATGAACGAAGACCTAAATTATAACCAAATAGTAGTATAATTTAATATTAACAAATTAAAAAATCAGTCCAATCTCATTATCAAGTAAAAACTCTTCTAGGCAATTGATAAAAGCTTTTAAAATTCACAAAAATTCACGAATATTAGTATTATTAATATTAGTATTATTATCAGCATCTAAATATTAAAATACTAATATTAATAAAGATTCTTAATACTAAATATTTTGTATTAAGCACACAGTTTTTAAATCTTCAACTAGTTTTTCTAGCAATTATTTTAAACTAATTTTCAGAAATTTATCTTAAAGCTTCACACCCCTATGACATGGATAAAATGCTCCCTGTAAAAGCCATGTAAATATAAGCAATGGTTACCTTTTTGAAATGCTCATGCATGTGAACATGTAAAAGTTCAGTTTCCAATGAACAAGACTCAGCATGTGTCACTTACCAAATGTCACTAATATAGAAAGCTTAAAAGCACTGTAGACAATCTGACAGACAAATGGTTCTACAATTTTTGCTTTCGTATTTTATCGTATTTGTCAATAGAGTACAACATGGCCTTCTTACTATCCCACTCTCTAGGGTACTACATGTGAATAGTTACATGACCACTTTTAAGGAATGTGGCTTTAAGTAACATCCTCCTTAATCTCGTAACTAACACTCTTACAAACACATTTCCCCCTTTTCACTCTAACTTGGCAAAACTATAAAATAATGGTTTTTCAAAATTAAATCATTTTTCTTACTATATTTAGGAGGGAGAACTCAGTAATGATGAAATCTATCATTATTACATTTAAAAATGAAGTTTCTTCATTTAAAATCACTTCATACTACAATCAAAAATCAATTTTACAGCCCTGGCTGGCGTAGCTCAGTGGATTGAGCGCGGGCTGGGAACCAAAGTGTCCCAGGTTTGATTCCCAGCCAGGGTACATTCCTGGGTTGCAGGCCATAACCCCCAGCAACCGCACATTGATGTTTCTCTCTCTCTCTCTCTCTCTCTCTCTTCCCCCCCTCCCTCCCTAAAAATAAATAAATAAAATCTTAAAAAAAAATCTACCTTAAAAAAAAAAGAAATAAAATACTTAAAAAAAAATCAATTTTACCTCATGGGAAAAATACAATTACTTTAGGATTCAATTTTGTTCATGGGAAAAAGAAAGCACTTAGTGACTGTTCAGTTTCAAAGACCACTCACCAAAGACAATTTCCTTAATATTTCCTACATAGAATTTAATGTATTATTCTTATTCCTATGACAGTCATTAGTCAGAAAAGAATTTCTTTGGCCCAAAAGCATAAGGAACTTTCAATAATTATGTTATTGAAGCATTCATATACCAATGGTCTTAGAAATTCTATTTAATCATGGTATTCATAATCAGTTAGCATTATTTCAGAGTAGAAGATGAGGGCCTTGAGTGAAATAGCAAGATGGTGGTGTGGAGAGATCACAAATATTTCAAAGCTCATTTTAATATTTCCAGTGTAAATATTTAAAATGAAACTACTTAATATTTAAAAGTTCAGTTTTAGACTTCCAGCCAAGATGGGGGTGTAGGTAGGCACACTGTGCCTCCTCACACAACCAAAACAAGGACAACAACAAATTTAAAAACAAAAAATAACCAGAGCTGACAGAAAATCAAACTGTATGGAAGTCTGACAACCAAGGAGTTAAAGAAGAAACATTCATCCAGACCAGCTGGAGGGGCAGAGATGGGAGGTGGGGTGGACAGGACTCATGGCAAGGTGGCAGCTGGTGGACCAGGTAAGGCAGTGGCTTCCAGACTGGCAGTCCCACATCTGAGTGCAGATAAACCAGGAAGAACAACCGGGAATGAGACGGACTGGCAATCCAGGGATCCAGTGCGGGGAAATAAAGCCTCAAAGCCTCTGATTGGAGACAATGGTGGGGGTTCAGATGGCAGTGGCAGAAACTTCCAGCCTCACAGGAGTGTTCATTGGAGAGACCCATGGGGTCCTAGAATGTAAACAAACCTACCCACCCAGGAATCAGAACCAGAAGGGCCCAATTTGATTGTGGATAGAGGGGGAAGTGACTGAAAGCCGGCTGAGAGTGGAACAAGCAGCACTGTTCCCTCTTGGACTCCTACCCCTCATACAGCACCAAAATGAAGGGGAGTGGATTGCCTGGCCCTGGTGAACACTTAAGGCTCCTCCTCTTACTACGTAACAGATGTGCCAAGACAAAAAAAAGATGGCCTAAATGAAAGAATAGTTCAAAGCTCCAGAAAAAATACAACTAAGCAACAAAGAAATAGCCAACCTATCAGACACACAGTTCAAAACACTGGTTATCAGGATGCTCCAAGAAGTCACTGGGTACTTCAAGAGCATAAAAAAGATCCAAACAGCAATGAAGGTCTCATGATGTGAAATACAGAAAAATCTACAGGGAACCAATAGTGATGGGAAGAAAACCAAGACTCAAATCAACAGTTTGGGGCAGAAGGAAGAAAGAAACATTCAACCAAAACAGTATGAAAAAAGAAGAATTAAAAAAAAAACAAGAATTCAAAAAAATGAGGAGAGGCTTAGGAATCTCTGGGACATCTTGAAATGTTCCAACATTTGAATCATAGGTGTGCTGGGAGAAGAGGAAAACCAAGAAATTGAAAACTTATTTGAACAAATAATGAAGAACTTCCCCAATCTGGCAAAAAAAAATAGACTTTCAAAAAGTCCAGGAAACTCAAAGAGTCCCAAAGAAATTGGACCCAAGAAGGAACACATCAAGGCACATCATCATTACATTAGCCAAGATGAAAGATGAGGAGAGAATCTTAAAAGAAGCAAGAGAATAGGAGATGGTTACTTACAAAGGAGTTCCCATTAGACTGTCAGCTGATTTCTCAAAAGAAATCTTACATGCAGTAAGGGACCAGAAAGAAGTATTTGGAGTCATAAAAGGCAAGGACCTACATCCAAGATTGCTCTATCCAGCAAAGCTATCATTTAGAATGGAAGGGCAGATAAAGTGCTTCCCAGATAAGATCAAGTTCATCATCACCAAGCCCTTATTATATGAAATGTTAAAGGGACTTATCTAAGAAAAAGATCAAAACTATGAACAGTAAAATGACAACAAACTCACAGCTATTAACAACTAAAACTAAAAAAAAAAAACCCAAAAAACAAATTAAGTGAACAACTAGAACAGGATGAACTAGAACAGGAACAGAACCACAGAAATGGAGATCACATGGAGGGTTATCAACAGGGGAGTGGGAGGGAGAGAGAGGGGGAAAAGGTACAGAGAATCAGAAGCATAAATGGTAGGTAGAAAATAGATGGGGGGAGGTTAAGAACAGTATAGGAAATGTAGAAGCCAAAGAACTTATGTGTACGGCCCATGGACATGAACTAAAGGGGGAGAATGGGGGTAAGAAGGAGTGTGTAGGTTGGAGGGGAATAAAGGGGGAAAAATGGGACAACTGTAATAGCATAATCAATAAAATATATTTAATTTTTTTTTAAAAGTTCAACTTTAACTGAAATGTAAAATTGCTGAATTCATTAAGAGGGTTTGCTGCACTGACCCTGGAAGAGCTGGAGGAACCGAGGGTATAAGGCTGAGGTGGTCAAGCTCTCAGGCAGCTCCCTCAAGAAGAGCTTCAGCAGACTGGCTGCGGAGCAGACGTCGCCATCTTTCCCGAGCTCCACGGGCACACCGCTCTCGAACTTCAGTCGAAGTTGTTCTACCACCTTCCTGTTGCCATTCACCCTGAAGAGGCCCTCCTGGGTGAGTCCTGGAACAATAAAGGAAACACACAGAAAATAAGCAGAAGTCTCTCACAATTCAAGCTCTAAAGAACAGTAACAACAAAAATGAATAAATCTCAGGACAGGATCCTCTGAAAACTACCATAACCAAGCATTGGAATAGTTTCACATTTTGTAAAAACGTTTTCTTAAAATAATACATTTTCATGTCTATTACATACCAACAAAAAACATATGCAGTTATTATAAAAGCTGACATCTAAAAATAAGATTCTAAAAATAAGGTTAGCACATATATAATCAGAGATCATATACCACTCATACAGTGCCTAACAGAAACTTGCCCTGAGTGCTACTGGAACCCAGGGTTAAGTTTCTGTTATGTACTATATGAATAAAATTTCTTTGTCTTAGCATTTTGAGAACTATTTAAAAAATAGAATATACATGTAAAAACTCCTTAATTGTATGTGATACCTTTGTAATTTAATTAAGAAGTAATATTTCTTTAGCAATTGCTAAATTCAAAGTGTAAGACTCTATGAGACTATAAACTAGTGTAAGACAAGATGCTTGCCTTTAGCTGACTGATGGAGGATTAGTCTTGCTGGCTGGGGTCAAGAGAAGGCTTCAAAGATGAACATTTGGCTCCTTTGTATAATTTTTGGCTAAAACATAGGCGAGATGAAAGGGCTGAGGCTGATGTATGCGAAGCTAATGCAGTTTAAGCTTCAGGGCGCCTCATTTGTTTGGGCCTAACCCAATGTTCTGACCCTAATTTAGTACTTTTAATTTTGTATTCTTTTTCTTAAGAGGGCTCCAAAAGTATTAAGCAACAGGACCCAAAAAACCTTGATCTATCCTTGACAAAGAAGATCATATATATGAAATAAGAAGCAGAGACAGTACAGCATAAAGGTAAGCAAATGAAAGTATGGACTGTTAGGTCTAAGAGTTGTGGAGTAATTAAGTGGAAGAAGTGCGATAGGGCCATGAATGCCAAGTTAAGGACTGCAGACTTTATTATTGGAGTACTTCACCAATGGGGGTGAGGGCAGGGACTGGAGGAGAACACAATATAATCAAGGTTTAAGAAAGACCTACCTCCTAAGAAGTAGAGAATGCAGAAGGCAGAGAGCTTGCCTTCCAGAGACTACATTCTAGTAAGGCCCTAAGACAGAAGTTATGGTGGGAGGGGAGTGAAAAGGGGAAAATAAGGGTGATTTGGGTACTTAGTACAAAAGGGAAGTAGGGAAGAGGAAGGGTTGAAAGGTAACTTTAAGGTTTGAAAACAAGAAATCCAGGGGAAAAGCATTTTAAAGGATAAGGTGAAATGGGCAGTAAGGGATGGTATCTAGTTTAGGAAAGAAGATAATGATTTTTCAGCTCATTCACTGTGCTGGGTTTGAGGAGATAGGACACCATGCCAGCAAGTGAGCCACAGCATGAGGGAATGTCAGAGATGTGAGAAACAATCTTTCTAAGAGAGTAACCCAAGGACTCAACTTGTCATTCTTCTTTGCGAGAACCTAATGGTGAAAATTAGCAATGACACAAGCACTGAAGCCTATTAGAATTATTTAGGTATAACTTTTTAAAAATTTTATTTATTGATTTTAGAGAGAGAGAGAACAAGGAAGGAGGGAAAGGGAGATAGAAAAGGAGAGAGAGGGGAAGGTGGGGAGAGAGAGAGAAACATCAATTTGTTGTTGCAGTTATTTATGCATTCATTGTTTGATTCTTGTGTGTGCCCTGACTGGGGATCAAACCAACAACCTTGGCATATGGGGCAACACTCTAAGCAACTGAGCTACCTGGCCAGGGCCTACTGGAATTATTTGGATAGAAGATGTTTGTTTATATCATCAGCCTTTGCTTCTTTCTCCTATCTGCTAATTATATTGCTCTTTCTAAATAAAAAGCATGTTAATTTCTTTGATAAAGCATTTTATGAACCCTTTAATTCAACAAATACTTAATGAGTACCTGGCACTATGTTAGGTACTACAGAAATCAACTGTGAGAAAGAAAAAAAAATGTGAACACTACCATTATTCTCTGGGAGTTTGTAGTCTGGTGAGATGTTTATATTCTTTTATATACACATATATTATTTGGCTGTGAAGAACATGAATATCAAAAGTTGACATGACTTTTAGCTCCATTTTGACAAAAAAAATTGTGAAACCAGAGATGATATTAAAAATATTTAACAACCAGTATGGCCAAGGCACCATGTAATCAGAGGATATACCAGTTGCTATATGTGACAGGCAGCTTCTCAAAGGGTCCCAATAACCCTCCTTGGGATCCACGTCTATGTGTGATGCCCTGTGTGGGCTGGACCCAGAAACTTGCTTTAACCAACAGAATGTAGCAAAGCGATATGATTAGGTTTTAATCTCATTTCTAAAATTAGGTTGTAAAAGACGTGGTGTCTATCTTGCTCGCTTGTGTTCTCTCTGGCTCTTCTTACTTGCTCACTGCGATGATCCAGCTGCTATTTACTTTGTTAGCTACCTTTCCATGGACCTTATGGAAAGGTCCATGTGGCAAGGAACTGAGGGTGACTTCTGGACAATAGTCAGTGAGTAACTGAAAACCTCAGGTCACAGTCCACAAGGAACTGAATCCTGACAACAGCCATGTGAATGAGCTTGGAAGTGAAGATTTCCCCAGCCAGGGCCTGATACGACTGCAGCTTCAACCAACACCATGTCAGTGGCCTTATACGAGACCCTAAGACAAACAGCACCACTTAACCTGTGCTGAGATTCCTGACCCTGATTCCAGAAACTGTGAGAATAGACACTGTTGTTTTAATCTGCTATGTTTAGGGATAATCTGTTCTGCAGTAACAGATAACTAATACAATATGCCATTTCCTTTAATACTGCAGAGTTACTACTGGAAGACTTTAGCTTAGTCATTTTTTAAAGCTTTCAAGGTCTGTTTTCTCCATTCCACAAAACTTCATCTGTAACATCAGAAATGTATACTGGCATCAAGCAGACAGCACCCAATAAAAGAGGATCCCATTCCCGGTCAAGGCCCAAATCTTGAAAATTTAGAATTCTGCATCATAGTCCTGTATCTACTCAGCTCCTGAGCCTGTTTTTGATCCAGTTAATGCTCCCTGGATCAGATTTTACAGTTCTGACCTTAGTTTTTCTAGTTCTGACCTTAGGTTTTCTCTTCAAACAAGGTATTTGACCTTAAATAAACATACATCCAGTTATTCCAAAACAACCACCCAGGTCTAAGAACTGGCTTTGGTTTTCTAGGTTCTAATTCCACTGGACCTTACTAGTGGAGAGATATATTATAAGTGGAAGTAATCAGAGTTAAGGCTTCTCGACCATTTTTTTTTCTGCCTCTGTTCTATTTACTGGCGCAACTCTTCCCACAGAAACATCTCTCCCTCACACAACTCTTATGGTAAGTAGTGAATTTCAACCAGGGGAAGTTTAACCCTGGCCATGGCTATATTTACACTCTGGGGAAAAAATCTGTCCAGTTTTAAAAGCCCCTGATGCACGTATAATATATTCAATATCCATATGAGGCTTACTAGACTACATAATCTCTAAATTTTCCTCAATTTTTAGGAAATGATGATAACAGCAGAAATGTTCAGAAGAAGGAGACATCTAGAAGGCTCAGTGGCATTCCTATGCATTTCTGAACCTCTGTTCAATGTGATTTCAGGAGATAGGGGCTAATCATCATGAAACACCAACTTAATAATGGTTTAGAGCCCTGGCCAGTGTGGCTCACTTGGATGGAGTGTCATTCTATAAATCGAAAGGTTGCAATTTCAATTCCTAGGCATGTGCCATGACTGGTTGTGGGTATGGTCTCCAGTCTGGCTCAGGGAGCATATGAGAAGCAACCGATTGACGTTTCTCTCTCACATCAATGTTTGTTTCCCTCCCTCTCCCTCCCTCCCTTCCTCCCTTCCCCTCTCTGTAAAATCATCCATCCTCAGATGAGGATAAATGTATGTAGTGGTTTAGAAATGAAATTATATAAGCCAATTAACATCTACACCATTCTACTTTTTTGTACAACTGAAATATTTATTTTAAAATGGTGTGAATACATCACTAGAAACTAAATATTCCAGAAATCAGAATTGGCCTGATTGGAACATTTTGGCTTTGAAAGTAGTATAACAATATGTAAGCATATTCTGACATCTGGTGGTGAGTCGAGAATCCTACACTATTTGAATCAGCGTATCACACTATCTTCATGTTCAAGAGGAATCCAGTAACACTGTCTGCAAGCTTAGTTATTTTAAAATAGTCTGCATATGACATGCCTCAACACTTAAAGATTTTCCTCTGAATCTAAGAAAAAAGAATCACATACTTTTTATTTAAAGGAAAAGTCCAAAGTCTATTTGATATAGGCCTTAATGAACCCTCTCTGTCCTAAAATTCCTTTATAGTAAGAGTTCTCCACATGTCAAATTCTTAAATGTTTGTAACTAACAAAGTACGAGCACAATGTCTGCCTATGGTTAAATTATAATGACTAATCATCTTTATATCCCATACCGGGTAGAGTGCCTACTCATAGGTGCACGATAAATATTTGCTGACTTGAAAATAAGTACAAAATAATTACATAAAACTAACTGAAGTATCTTGCCCTCAAACTTGTACCGCCCTTCAAACTTACAGGGGCTCTTTGGTTTACTAACATGATAGTTGCAAATACAATAAGGGGCTTCTGATTGTCCATATAGTAATTAACTATATAGCCTTCCAAAATATTGGGTAGATAACCTCTCCCAGCTTGCCCAGTCAAAGATTCTGAGGTAGAAGATCTAAAGTACCACCCATGCAAGGGTATTCTGAAAAGATCACACTAGCGATTCTATTTCACATTCCGATTTAACAATGACTGATTTTTCCCACTAAAACATTTTGTTTGAATTACCTGAATGTACCCTATTAGAGCATAACTAAAAATATACTAAGAAGTAGAATAAAACCAATCTTTAATTCAATTTTCACCAAAATTGTCATACACTGATGGTGTGAATATAAACCAGTTCAACTTTTACAGAGCACATATCCTTTGAGTCAGCAATCCACTATAAGCCTTCTACAAATACAGTACTTGAGATGACTCATTAAAAAAAATAAAGCATATTGTTAAATTTAAAAAAATTAAATGCAAGTATAAAGAAACGACTCTGTATGCAAAAAAATTTTTTTAAGTTAATCATTGATTCTTTGTAGACAGCATTAAGACTGGCAAGAATCAGTGCCCATCAGTATGTGACTGCTTACAGAAATGACACATAGTAGAAGTGTGTAGGGAGAAAAAGAATTCAATGAGTAAAGCTCTTTGTGCAATATGAAAGAATATCCAAAATATACTGGTAAATTTGAAAAAGTTTCATAACAATGTGCATTATGTGCTGTATTTATGTTAAAGTGGAAAAAGAACATAAATATATATGCTTATATATGCATTCATCAAAGATATTTGCCATAACGTATCAGAAATCAGTATAGTTTCTTGGAGGGGAGCATTGTTTCTGGGAGGGGACATGAATTATCAGGGGACAGGGTTTGGAGAGGATAGTTTCCACTGTGTATCTTCCTGTATTTTGAACCAAATAACTATATTAACTATTTGATCAGTTTTTAAAGATTAAAAATGTAGTATGATTTTACATAAGCCTTACCTCAGAAGGCTGTATTATTTAATCGTCGGGGAAAAAAATCAGGACACCAATTACACCAGAACCAAAATATTTTAGGTGGTCACACTTCAGCATCTAAACAGATAATGCAGAACCCTATTTAACAGATTAAATGAATTATTTGGAGATCCATTTGTATCTAAATCAGTGGGACAATTTTACTCACTATTGAGTGTGTAAATGAATTCTATCAAAGCTGTAACTTAACATCTGATTTTAACAACATTCAAGATCTTCTTGGTTAAGGTCCCATCTTTCTGCCATGTTGTGTATAAACCTTTCATATTTAACTTTTTAAAGGACTTAAATTCAGAGCTGTTCTATAGGAATCCTGCCCTTCTGAAGCTTATCTTCCCCTAAAAATAAGACAATAACTACTATGAGGCAAAAAATGCAAGACTGGCTCTTTAGTTTTCAGAACGAAATGTCATTCTGTCATCTACATACCTAGCAACTACCAGAGCAAATAGCTGTTTTTCAATTAAGACAAAACACCTGACCTTCTGAGGTCTGAACTGTCCTTGTGACAAGCTATACATGTTCTCGCAGAAGAACAAATGCTCTGAGCTTCTCAAGTACTTCCAATGAAGGGTTCTTCTTGGCAGGAGGAATGAGTTTGTAATTGTGGGAAGATATGGGGCCTGAAGGAAACTGCACAAAACACAGGATTTCTTTGAAGTCTTAAGTTTAACCTTTAAAACTCCACATAAGTTTTTACTCCTATTAAGTTTTAACTCCTATTTAAAAAACAGGGATTTAGAGAGGGAGAGAGGAAGGGAGGAATGGGAAGGGAGAGGGGGAAATAGGGGGAGCAAGAAGGGGAGGGAGAGCGGAGAGAGGGGCAGAGAGGGAGGAGAGGGGGAGAGAGGGGGGAAAGAGAGAGGGGAAGAACATCGATGTGAGAGAGAAACATCCATTGGTTGCCTCCCATACACATCCTGGCATCCTGACTGGGGACTGAACCCGCAACCTTTTGGTTTATGGGATAATGTTCCAACCAAGTAAGCCACCTGGCCAGGGCAAAACTCTCCATAAATTTTAAATTCTGTTCTGCAATTAACCTTGTTTTAGTATAGAAAGGCTGTTTCAGTATAGAATGATGAAAATTCTAAGTTTTGTCAGAATATTTCCTTTCCAAATCTTTTAAAGTGGATTGATATTTATCATATAGTTTGCCATTCTCCTATCATACTGTCATACTATGAAAGCATGAACATAGGGGACATGCAATATTTTTTTCCAATTATCCAGGTTTTAAATAAAATTGTAAAAAAAAGCCTATAATACAACATAGCTCTTAATAATGAAGCTATATATCTTTTTATCATGCAATGTACTGTTACTCTTTAATGCTTACATGCTTTACATGCTTAATTTTATCACTTTGAAAGTAAATGATACCCCCATTGTAGCCTATACATCATAAGTTTTCTGGTATGTCCACAGAGCTTATGAAGACAATCAAGGCATCTAATAAATTCATGATTGGCCTCAGCTGTCAGAGAACCCTAAAAGTGTTCTCCAATACTTTAAAAACTATTAACCATCAACTGAAATGTAATGAATCAAGAAAACACACTATTAATATTAGAACAGTATTTCAGCACTTAAAACCAGAAATCATTCTAAGCTAGAAACCTTAATAACTAAAGTGATTGTTCCATGGTAAACTAACTGGTATTGTCAAAATAATGCTAAGTAATAATAATGCTCTTAATATCCTTTAACATTTTTTATTGATTTTATAGAGAAAGGAAAAGAGAGAGAGACCAATTTGTTGTTCTACTTACTTATGCATTCATTAGTCGATTCTTGTGCGTGCTCTGACTGGAGATAGAACCCGTGACCTCGGTGTATCGGAAGAATGAGCTAACCAACTGAGCTACCCAGCCAGGTCTTAATGTCCTTTTTAAAGGGAAAAGTATATTACCCAATAACTTGATATTCTAATTACAATGTTTTAGAAAATATTCAATTTTAGAAAATTATGTGTTATGAAGTAATTCACTTAAAGAAGCATTCTTATTGTACATGAAAGCTGTAAAAACAGCAGTTATGACTTGACTTACCATTCTTTGTCAAGTACTCCACTATGTTCCCCACTACAGCTGGAATGCCATTCTCAGTGAGTCCCTGCTGTTGAAGGTCCTGGAGACTGACGCCGAACAACCTTGTATAGGTAGAATTCCTCTGCTCAGTTAGTGGCACTGCCACTATCTTTTTCATATCTTCTTTCAGCCGAACTGTTGCTTTACTTTGCTTAACAAAGCATAAGAAAAAAGAGCAGTCAGTCATATTTACCACAGGTGGTTGCATGGTTACACCAGAACATATGAATTAAATGTAAGTTTTGAAAACATATAGTAGTATTCTTCACTTAGTTTTACTCCAACTTAAAATCTGTAACATCTCTCACATGTTGCTCAGTTTTAGGAATGGCACAACTGATATGGTTAAAAGGAGTGAAAATAATGAGAAACCTAAAGCCACAACTTAACTGTAGCTGAGGGAGAGAGCAATACACTGCAGTATCTAAGATATCACTACAGCAACCAAGGGGTGTGACTCAGAAGTACCTGGTTAAAAAGAAAATAAAACATACAAACACTGAAACTTCATGCAGATCCAGATCTTGAAACAATAAGAAGTTTCTAAAGACAAAAATTTATCTAAATGTCATTTTAAGGTAGCTTTAATTTGAAATGTTACAAATATAAGAATATGTAGTACTTATATAAATGTGGAATATATATTTATTTTCTCTTATTTGATTACCATGCATCTGTGAATGTCTCAGGCATTTTAAGGCACATACAATAAATTCAATTCTCTTTGAGGTTAAAAATGCCTTATCTCTGAAAGAGCATCATTCCAGGTAATCACAATTTTAAAAATTTCAAAATACAGGTCATATTATGAATAGAAGATGCAACTTACATTCACTTAATTCAAGTAATCAACACAATAAAATATTCATATAAATTCATTTTCAATAGAAATTTGTCCAAGGAAGTGTTATAAAAGATAAATTAATATGGTTTAATATAACTAAATGAGCAATTTATAAAAAGTCTATGTATCTATAAGTCTAAACATTGAAAAGAAAGATGGCAAAATGCAAAAATTTTATATTTGAGAACAGAGATAGCAGATTGGAGGAAACTCACTTTTTAAGAATAAACGGAACAACTAACTGAAGTGTAAGTATTATAAGTGGAAACTCATGGAGCTGTTATAATCTAAAAGTAGAAATATTACTTCCATTTTAGAGTTAAGGAAATAAAGATCAGAGTGTTAAGTAATTTGGTAAAAGTTACAGAACTAGTAAACTTCATCCTATTCTAAGTCCATTTTCCTCTCCCTAATTAAGATTTATATTAATGTTATAGGGCAGTAGTTTGTGTATAATTATAGCAACTAACTATGGTAAATGCTATAGTGACCCAAGACAATTATACAAAGTTAATTCTACAATCCTGATTTTGAGTTAGGTCCTTATAATCTCAATTTGATTTTGAATTTTATAATCTGCAGAATCAGACCAGCTTTCCTTGAAATATGTGCATCTTTTAACAGGTCTTATTTGAAAGCCAGATTTCCCTGGTGAAAATTCAAAAAATGTAAAGTTACAATACAGATTTAGTATTTATTAATATTATAGACATGAGATAGTATTAGCTACTGTGGAACACTAGTATGAGCAAGAACTATGATCTCAGTTATCAAGGAAATTATAGATTTATTAATTCAGCCAAATGCATAACAGCAAATAATATTTTCTTGTGGGTTTAAAAATACATCAATCTCCTTCACCTGATACATGGGAAATTTTAGTCAACCCAGTATATCTGGTGAGTAAGCAGCCAGAAAGTAATAGTATTAATGAAATTTTGAATATTAGTCTCAAATGGAGCATTAAAAACAGCTGACCGTGAGATTAAGTTATACAAATTTTATCTTACTTCCATTTAGCTTAGTGGTTCAGAGCAGGGACTGTGGAACGGGGCTCCCTGTTCCAAATCCTATTCTGTAGTCTAATTAGCTGTGAACCTTAAACAAATCACTTAAACTCTGTGTGCTTGTTTCCCCCTCTATGAAATGTGGATGCCAAGAGTTCCTATCGCAAAGTATATAAGAGGCTGCAATGAGTTCGTGCATAAAGAACTGAGAACAGTGCCTGGCACTCAGTAAGTACTGATGGTCATTGTTATTGTCATCATCATCATCATCCTCATCACCCTTTTTCCTTCAGGAAAATATTCTGATTTCTTCATAAAAATATAGAGAAAAACTTAACCATTCCTATACTCAATGTTTGTGTGGACTACAGGTTGCTGTTTAAGAAGGCATCCTGGTTGAGACATGTTTGGTTAGTAGTCAGACTGATGACCTACTTATTCTCCATAAATCTCTAAATCTCCTAAATACGTAAGTATGATTTTTGAGTGATAAAGTAATTTTGTACATAGTATCATAATTCCTCAAGATTTTATTAGAAATATTAAAGGTTTTCTTAGGAATCCTGTCTATATTTGAGTTTAAAACCTTGAATTAATATTCTATTAAGAGCCCCTCCTCTTCATTTGCCTAGTCAGAATTGAGGACAGTAAATTTTGTCTCCTGTTAAGAGACAGTGTAAATAAGCAATCTTGTTGGCATTATGGCTTAGAAAGTTTCCAAGTAAGAGACATGCAATTAACCTCACATATTTTGAAGTGATTGCCAATTAAACTATTTACTCTATATTTATAGAGTCATACTACCTAGTACATTTATATGTAATCATAGTAATAAAGAAGCATCTAACTATTGTTTTTAATTAGTAACCTGATTCAGATTAACACTTTTAAAGATAAATATTATTTAAAAACAAACACACTGAAACAAAACAGCTATATTTCCGGAGACATCTGAATTGATTCTTCAGTGTTGAAAAATACTTATTATAAAGTTTTGCTCATCTAGCCTAGCTCATGAAGAGGCTAATAGGAAGCAATAAGATGTTACTAGTAGTCTATACGTACTTTATTACTTCAGAAGTTTACACCTAAAGTATTGAAAAATACATACACTACCTTAGAACAAATATAAAATTATTTCTGATAATAAATATTCATAGCCTTTAATCATAAGGAAAAAAATTACTGGAAATGAAGTAATTTATAATTAATTCCATTTAAACCACCATTATTTTCTTTTCATACAATGATCACATCACTGCTTCTTTATAAACATCAATATCTATGAAAATTTTAGCTTCTCAAATATAAATTTTATCTTTCCTGACCTAATACAAGCTAAAAAATAACAACGGTTACTAACTGAGGTATTTGAGTCAAACTTAATGGTTTAAACTTTGGTTTGCATATACTGCCATAGATCACTTGAGTTTGAAAAGTGGACTGTATGGGCTGTGTCTGTGCATATATTTAAAAGCAAGAGAGGCTCCCACATTAAAAATGACACACAGGGCACCTCAAGGTTTTACTGCTAGGGCAATCCTCAGGGGCCATTCAATGCTACACTTAAAGGTGGATTTAAAAGAAATTAATATCACCTGAGGAATAAGGAAACCAGGACAAAAAGTTCTGATAACCTCAGTGAGAAAGGGCTGGGCCTACAGCCCAATTCTCTGAATTTTATACCAATATTTATTTTTATAATTAAGTGCGGGTGACCTTGTTTCTTTTAATGCCTTTATTTATTTGTGATTTAAAAATTACTGAGATACCAAAGAAAATGTGTTGCACTAGGGCTGTTGGTTTGGGGCCACCTAGTTTCCACCTTGTCTTTTTGAAAGTAATAAATCCCAACTGCCTTTTGGGGATTGACTGTACCCTTACCAATGAGACCACCACTTAAAATGTCCATCCTGCCTTTAGCAAGGGCTGGGCTCAGGGTCCCCACTAGGTCAGACCCCTTGTCCTGCAGGCCACTGCATCTTGAGTGGACACAAAACTGGTTGGAGCTAATTAATTCCAGCTGCAGTACACACAGGACATTGTAAAAGATTAACCATTAGGTTAATTCTTGCCACTGCAGCGGGTATTGCTATGGTCCTTTAGCTGCCGTCTCTGACACTTCCTTCTGCTGCTCCTTTCATGTGGGGATCCACTACTAACTATCCAGGACAGTTTCTTTGGCTTTAAGTTAGCCAGAATCCATTTCTGTTCTGTAATACACACACCTCCAACTGATAAAGTACTTTTTTAAAGATCAAGAATAATCAAGCAAATAAAAAACCAGAGTTTTAGGAAAAAAGAACATCAGAATAATGGTGGCTAACTTTTATGGAGTGTTTACTGACTATGTCATTCACAGCTTCAGATACTTCAGATGGCTTCATTCACTAAGTCCTAACATGGAAACACTAGGAAAGGCAGCTACTGTTGTGATCCCCATCTTACAAAGACAGGAGACAAGCAATGTGCTCCAGTTTGCACCAACAATGCAGTGTAGCCAGGAGTCACACTCAGGCAATCTGAGGCTAGAGGACAGGAGCTGAAAGCTGTCTCTGAGTGGGAAAGGGGGAGAATCAAAAAGCATGTGCTGGGGGGAGTCCTGTACACTTGGTAGAAATGAGAAACAAAATTTTTATTCTTGTAGCAAAGGAAAAGATTATTTACATGTTTCTTGGTCTCCTTACAATAAAGTAAGATATGCTCAGAAGCAACACCAATATTTCTGATATTAGAACCTGAATAGAGAATAGTTTTTATTAATCTAGTAAACAGGCTAAGCTTAGGAAACCTGGAAGTTTCATAATACCTAACATATATTGATTGCTGATTTTGTGCCAGACTCTGTTACAAGTGCCTTAAAATGAACACCTCTAAATCTGCAAGCCACCTTATCAGGAAGTACTCTTACTACTCTGATAAGGACAAAAAAACAAAGGCACAAAGGAAAGGCAATTTGCCTAAATTGACATGACTAGAAAGTTTTAGAGCTAGAATGTAACCCCTCAGGTGCTCTGGCTCCAGTGTTTGAGCTCTCAATCACAACACACTATTTCCAGAACCTTCAGTACTGGTGGTCCTAGGAGGGCCCAAGGGCAACAACAGTCCATGCAGCTCTCTGTTTGCAGAGCCTAATACAAAATCGATTTTACACTACTAAAAATCAATGGCCCCTATTTCCTAAAGGCAATTCTCCAAGAATTTAAGTACCACAAATTTAAGGTACTTTGAAGGACAATCAGATTACATTGCTGGTTAAATTCAAAATTGTGTGCTTTAAAACTCTTTGGAACTGGGCTCAGGACTAATAAATCCAATTAGGAATGTGTAAAATAGAAAGTCACTTCACCACCAGATATAAGGGGTACAAGGAAAGTACAAAATGAATCTGAGACATCTGGTTTCAGAAAGTAATGAATTGCTCAAGGACTAATGGGGAGTATGAGAAAAACCTGTGGGCCAGCTAAACAGGGCCTTACGTGCCAAATGTGGAACAACTGGAGCACTGAGAGTAACAACCCTAATTGATTGTAACATGTGTAAATAAAAATCCCTGAATCCACAGTGATACTACGAAGAATGAGAAAAGGATTAAAAAGTAAAGGTCCTCTTTACAGGCGAATGTCACAGCTAAACACAGAACGCATGAGAGAATCAGAAAATCATCATTCCCCATAAATCATGTAATAAATGATTCCATCAAGGATTATCACTCAATACTAATAATCAAATGCAAGCTTGTTGGAGAATAGGATTTTTCACAGCATCAGAGACCACCCTGGCCGTTGACCAGCTGTCAACGGCCAGGGTGATCTCACAATTGACTCAAAAGATAAGGTTATCATCACTGACTATGGCAAGAGTTTACATTATGTGCTCCGATGTGATGCAAGATGCAGAACACATCATTTATAAAGTATTCCTGCCACCAATGTTTAAGCTGAAGCTAATCTAGCCTCTAAATCTAACATAGTTTACAGGAAATGCAGGAGTTAAAATAGTAAGTAGAAGAGACTGTGAAGAAACAATCAAATTCAGAATGGGCGACTTTCTAACAGACAACTGGCCGCGACTTTTCAAAACATCTATGTCATGAGAGAAAGACTGATTCTAGCTTTAAAAAAATTAAAATTCATAAACTACAAGTATATCAGGAATCTTCACTGGTTTCTAATTAACAAACAAACAAAAAGTCCTTGTGTTTTGGGGATGATTGGGGAAATCCGCATACGTGTTGGTTCTTAGGTGGAATTATTGTGCATGTTTTTAGGTGTAACAACACTGTGTAAGAGCTCACTTCCAGCTGCATTGTGTGCCTGTTATGAGGAGCACGAAATGGGAGCAGCGTCACATCTTCAAATACTCTAACATATTTCAAACACAAAATACCTATGCATGTACATACCTACGTACAGAGGTAATGTAATGGGTAGTTTTTTTCTTTCTTACTAACAGAACTCTGATGTTTGAGGGTTGGGAAACAAAGCACACAGTTAAAATACACCACTTCCCTTGCAGCATGTTTTTGTAGATACAGATGGCCATATAACTAAATTTTGCCAATAAGATACAAATGGAAGGTGTTTGGACCACCAGAAAATCTCCCTAAAAGGGAGACCAACTCAGTCTGTTCCCTGTCCCATTTTCTGTTTAGGCCACAGATGTAATGCCCAATACCTACCTTGTGACTGTGTAGCAACCCAGAAGGTAGGACCGAGGCACTAAGGACAGTAAAATAGATAAAAACAGGTGTGTGTGGGGGGGAGGGAGAGGGGAGTGGTGGGTAGGGGATAATTTGCATCCTGATGACATCCCAAAGTCTGCCTGAAATACCTATCTATGGACTTCTTTTACATGAGCAGAGGGGAAAAAAATCACATTTTCCAATAATACTATCAGAATGGCAAAAACTGTTTACTGAATGTATTGTTAAAAAAATCTGAATCATTCTATTATTCACTTTTTCCAAGCCTAGCTCATTAATTTTAACAAAGTACCTTTTTGATACCTTATTAGTTACCCCAATACAAATATTATGTACTTTCTATTATTATCTATGTGCATTGTAGTCTAAACAATGATTCTTAACTTGGAAACATATTTTTAGAGATTGGGAAGATGAAAAATAAATGGAAAGATAATCCATGCTCATGGATCAGAAAAATTGATCAGGTTAAAATGTCAACTACCCAGAGCAATCTACAGATTCAGTGCAATCCCTATCAAAATTCTATTGGCATTTTTCAAAGAGTTCAAACGATCCTAAAATGTGTATGGAATCATAAAATATCCTGGGGAACCAAAGAAATCTTGAGAAAGATGAACAAAGCTGGAGGCATCACATGCTCTGATTTCAAACTATATTACAAAACTATTACAATCAAAACAGTATGGAATTGGCATAAAATCATACACTTAGATCAAAAGAACAGAGTAAGGAGCCCAGAAATAAACTCACACATATATGTCAATTAATTTATGGCAAAAGAGTCAAGAATATACAATAGGTAAAAGACAGTCTCTTTAATAAATGATGACGGAAAAACTGGACAACTGCATGCAAAAAGAATGAAATCAGACTACCATCTTACACTATTCACAAAATTTAACTCAAAAATTATTTATTTAAAGATGGGAATATAAGACCTAAAACCACAAAACTCCTAGAAGAAAACATAGGCAGAAGACTCCCTGACATCAATCTTGGCAATGGCTTTTTGGATTCGAGACCAAAAGCAAAGGCAACAAAATGAAAAATAATTAAATGTGAGTACATCAAACTAAAAAGCTTCTGCACAGCAAAGGAAGCCAGCAAAATGAAAAGGCAACCTACTGAATGAGAGAGAATATTTGCAAATCATGTATCTGATAAGTGGTTAACAGCCAAAATACATCCAAACTCATACAATTCAATAGCACACAAAAACACAAAGGAGCAAACAAAAAACTCCATATTAGTAAAGGGCAGAGGATCTGAATAGACATTTTTCCAAAGAGGACATAGAGATGGACACTAGGTACATAAAAAGGTCCTCAACATTACTAATTAGCAGGGAAATACAAATTACAACTGCAGCTGAGATGTCACCTCACACTTCCTGAATGGCTACTTTCAAAAAGACAAGAAATACCAAATGTTGGCAAAGATGTGAAGAAAATGGAACCTTCGTGCACTGTTGGTGACAATGTAAATTGTTGCAGCCACTACAGAAAACAGTATGGTGGTTCCTCAAAAAAAAAAGTAAAAATAGAACTACTATATGATCCTGCAATTCCACTTCTGGGTACTTTACTAATGGAAATAAAAATACTAATTCAAAAAAGTATCTGTGAACCAAGGATTTACAAAAGAAGTCACATGGAGACTGTAGAAGTGCAGAGAGACAAAAAAGGCTGACTGTGCTCCCACGAGTGGTGGCTGAGGTTCTGGAGGGATATCTTAGTTGCAGGGGTTCCCCCTGAGAAGTGTAGGATCTAAACCCTAAGCCAGAGTCCCCCTCCCAGAGCACTAGAACTGGGCATACGTGCCCACATAACATCTGGCTGTGAAAAGCAGCAAGGTTTCTGTCCACAAAAAAAGATATGGGAGTTTTCTGGAGACACAGGCACCCTCTCAAAGGACCAATGCACAAAACTTCATTTGGGTCCACTCACCCTGGGCTCCAGTGGAGAGAGGCCAGAGTGCACTGGAGTCACATGAAAAGAGTCTGGGGTTTGTGGCTCTGGGGAGAGAGCTCCAGAGAGCTCTGCCAGGATCCCTATGCTGCGTCCCTTTCTCCCATCCTGCAGATGCCATCTTTCTTGGGTGGAGCACTCCCCTCCCTAAGGCATCAGTCTAGGGAAAGGCAATAGCACCACCCTCAGGAATCCCTCTTGCCCCACCCTCTGGAACTGTTGAGGAGTCAGCTGCCTTGGTTAGGGTTTAGAGGCCTGGGCAGATTCAGGGAGGATCAGTGCCTGAGTTACGTGTGGTCAGCATCTGCACAGCAGCTAAGATGCAGCGGTGGGGGGTGAGCCTCACAGTCCATCAGCCTGAGGGTTGACCCTATGCATGAATGGGCCAATACTAATCAAGGCTCAATTACAACAGGAGGGTCCACACAACCTGCACAAGGGACACACTTGGAGCACCCGGCTCAAGTGATCAAGGAGACTGCACCACTGGACCCCGCAGGGTGCCTATTACATATGCCAACCAATGAAGACTGGAAATCATAGTAGATCTATCTAATACATACAATCACAAACATGCAGCCAAAATGGGGAGACAAAGAAACAGACCCCTAAGGCAAGAA
Organism: Phyllostomus hastatus; assembly: GCF_019186645.2. Classification (NCBI taxonomy): domain Eukaryota; kingdom Metazoa; phylum Chordata; class Mammalia; order Chiroptera; family Phyllostomidae; genus Phyllostomus; species Phyllostomus hastatus. Next base: position 13,255,253 of record NW_025334028.1, read on the forward strand.
CAGGAGGAATCTCCAGAAAAAGAGTTAAATGAAATGCAGGTAGGCAATTTATCAGATTATAGAGTTCAAAGTAATGATTATAAGGATGTTCAACACATGAAAAAAGACATAGAAACCATAAAAAAGGACCAGTCAGAAATGAAGAATACAATATCTGAAATGGAGACTACACCTGAAGGAATAAATAGTAGGTTGGATGAAGCAAAGGATCAAATCAGTGATTTGGAAAACAAAGTAGGAAAAAAATACCCAATCAGAGCAGCAAAAAGAAAAAAATAATTAAAAAGAATGAGGATAGTTTACGGGACCTTTAGGACAACATCTGCATTATAGGGGTACCAGAAGGAGAAGACAGAAAGGGATCAAGAACTGGTTTGAAGAAATAATGGCTGAAAACTGTCAATGAGTGTATTTTACAACATGTAAATTACACTTCAAAAGAGCTGTTAAAACAGAAAGTAATTTTTTGTGTCAGTAGAAAGAATATACTGATTTAATCTGCTTTTAGAAACACTGCTCATTCTTCATTATCACACATACACCTTGTCCCTTTTCAATGAATCTGGAGGAAATAAGTTCTGGAATGGGCCACTTTAAATTACCAGTGCTGTTACACTTACATGTAAAAAACCTGAAAGCCCAGAAACATTCATGTGCTTATAGGCACTAGGTTATTTGGAGAAAAGGAGACAACTCTTAACGTCACTAATGTTATACCTTTTGTTTATCATTGTTAGCAGTCCCAGTAGAGCCCAGAGGGATTTTAACAGAAGAGAACAATTTTGCAGGAGGTTGCTATGAATTAAATTTGAAAAATAATCCTGAAAGTGCTATTCTTACTACTGTTTCTCAACAAATTTAAAGCAGAATATGAGTCAAAAACAGAAGGATTTTTTAAAACTTACAAAGACTTATTTAACCTTCAAGACCTAATACAGTCAAGAGCTACAGTGTTAAACATTTTGTTTTTGCAAAAATTAAGGCTAAACTGTTTAGCTTCAGAAAACTCAAAATGTGCTTAAAACTAATGCTGCATATAAGTATTTGAAGGACTACTTGACTTATTTATAGAATAAACTGCAGAAATAAAAATATCTGAGATCATTTATTTATATTTTAACAAAAACTAGTTTTTTAAATATTAAGAAAATCTCTAGAAATTAAAACCAAAAGTAAATTAACTGATTATAAAACAATTTTATAACAACTATTTTTCTTTTAGCACATCTTTTCCACTACTACTGTCTACAAACACTTTTCCTAGAAAGAACCATTTGCCTGAGTTCCATTGTATAATTTTAAGTAATTTATACAATTTTATATGATGAAATGTAGTAACAAATTAGCAATCCTGAAGTAATATTCCTAATTACATCACTTTAAAAAATCTCTACTGTTTATAAGCTAATAAGACTTCACTTATCAATTAAAATGTTCTCCCGCCTTCCCTCATTCTAGCTCTATTATTAACATCGTGGCACCCTACCTTCACTTTCGGCTAATCCTCCAATCCTCTAGGTAAAGGAAGCCCTAATTGAAGCAAGTCAGGGGGTTGGGGGAGCCATGTGTGTTCTAAATACCTAACAGTCTTAATAAAAAAAAACTGGCTGAGAGCTACAAATTTGAGGAAGCACACAATTAGAGAGTCTTAGAAATGGAGAACATTACAAAAACATCTCACCTTACCATTCTAATTTCGTGACAGACTGCCAAGTCAACCTGTGACCATTCAGCCTTCTCTGTCTCACTTTTGGTCATGGGTGCTGACCATCTCATTAGACCACCAGCTCAATTTTTTAGACACTAGAATCTTTAGACACTTCTTCCTACTGTGTTGAAACTGCTTCATTACATTCTACCTGGCTCCAGGTCTATTCTGTGAAATTTGGGGGAAAAGTCTGTTTCCTTTTACATATTAAACAAGTTCAAATAATTTATATAGTTCAACATGCTTCTGTGAAGGTTCTTATTATTCAAACTTAATACTATTGCCTTTATGATTTTAAACCAATCTTATTTCTAGACAGAGCTACCTGTGTCTGTTCTTTAAGCAGTCTCTATTTTTATTAATTGAAATTTAACAAAAGTAACACATGAACTTGATCAAACTCATACGACACACACAAGAATTTAAACTGAAATATCTTCCTATCCCAGCTTTCAAAGCTCTCGTTTTGTTGCAGAAATTTTCTATGCGTAATTAAGTACATATATATGCATATTCTTTTTTTTGAAAAGCAAATAGAACTATACTATTGCATATTTTTGCACTTTGGTTTTGCTACTTGATCTATTTGGAGATCTTTCCATATTGGCACTAATAGCTGTTTAATATTACATCACATAGAGATACTGTAATTGATTTAACCAATATTACTAACATCTAGATTTACCATTCTTACTATTACAAATAATTCAGCAATTCATATTCTTGCAAACATTTTTACATAACTGTACAAGCACTTGGAAGATAAATTTCTAGAGATGAGTTTGCTAGATCAGCAGGTATACAAATGATAAATTTTGATATATTGCCACACTTCCTTACAAAGATGCTTCAGGGGTTCACAGGTTGATCGACAGCATGTGAAAGTGCCTGCTTCCCATTCTCTCATCATCCTTTGGTGTTAAATTGTTTTAATTTGTCAATATTTATAACCATGAATGACAGTGAACAAGTTTCATGTTTATTTGCAATTGTATTTCCGACTTGTGCTCTTTCTGCTTACAAGCTTTGCCCACTTTTTAGCTGGGTACATTGGGGTATACATAATAATTTCTCGTTTCCATTCAGACAGGAGAGATGAACACAATGTAACACAGGGTGCTGGGAGTGTAGTCCTTTCATTCCACTTCAATGCTAAGTAGGTAAACCTACCCCATCATTCCCACTCCTTTGCTTTGTATTTTGTTTTAAGTCAATTCAATGAGTCAGCGTCAAGAGTATCTTCATTTGATCTATGGTGAGTGAGCCTTTGTGTACTGTAACCATAGCTCCTGCCTGAACTGTGAGGTACATGTAAGGTAGCTGATGGTACCAGGTGGTAAGGCCACAGGAGTGGAGGTGCCCAAGGTAGGGACAAAGGCTATAGGGCCTGATACCCTTGGAATTGTTTCCAGCTCCAGCAAGACTTGGAGCTGAGTCAGGATGGGTGGACACTGGGCTCTGATAGTACCCAGAGGAACTGACTGCAATTTCATTAGTCACAGACACGATACCTGAACTTGCCCACAAATAGGAAAATCCAGAGTACAGTATAAGAACCTACACACATGCATTCTAAGTCCTCTCATTCTTTATCCACCAGAATATGCTACCTCCTCACTCTCACCTACACATCCTCTAAATGCCCAGATGCTACCTGGACAAATAGCAGGACAGGCAGGGAACCTGAAAGACTCAGGATTCACCTGAGAGAGCTTGAGTCACCCAAAAGTGACATTTCAAACTAGAAGAGATTACGATAACCTTAACTGTCAAGTATAGTTTCTAGTTCTGCCTGACTCTCAGTGATTTACTGAGGGAAAAAAAAGATATTTCACAGTAAAGAACCTACCTCTTCTTTGTACATGAGTAGCAATGTAGGCGTAAGTAAATTTGGTGAGCCCACCACAGTTTTACTGACAGCACTACCAATATAGGAAATGAGGAAAACAAAAGAAATGAAGAATAGAAGTTGATTAGTCAATGGATATAGGAAATATCTTTAAACCAGTCTGAGTCCCACTTCAAGAATCTGTAAGTACACATGCATACTCTACAAATCCTTGACGGGTCTGTTATTTTGTGTGAAGACTGTCTTGAGCAGCACACCTGAGAAGCTGCTACACATAAGATATGTTCACTGGGCAGAAAAGTCCCAAACTAAGAAAAGTGTATCAGCTCACAGGCATGCATTCATGTGTCACTTAGTTCTCACTTTTCTGCCACGTTTTTTAAAAAAAGTTTTTTACTCTCCAATCGCTTCTCTTTTTACATAAATACTATGTTGCAATTCCCCCTACAGTAAAACTGGGGCACTCATATCAATCATATCAAAGTGAATAATCTCTTAGATAGCATGATTTTTATGTCAACCTTAAATGAAATTTTGCACATGCTTTGGATATAAATGAAGGGCGGCATGGAGTTTCATACATGGGTCAGTGTGTTCAGCCAACGTAAGATCAATGTACACAAGAGGGCAAGAAATATGGATCCAATCAGACAACCAGAAATGACTGCAAATCTTATGACAAAGGTCAAGCTGCTGCCTCACTCCACACATTTCTGGTTCTTAAGTATTTCTTTTACAAAGCTGGAAAAATGCAGATGTATATCTGTAGTAAAAGCTTAGTTTTTTATACATAAAAATAAGTCAGACTTTAAAGGGAACACATTGAAGTGATATAAAGATAACTAGCTGGATGCCTGGATGCTCAGGCCTCAGGACCAAAAGGGAGAGATGCAGACTGGCACACGGCCTGAGGAATTCTGAGTGTGGACTGAGGGAGCCACCCTGCAGTTCTACTAAAAAAATTCAATCTGTGGGGCTGGTACACCACCTGGTGACCATTTGGGGCCTGTATGTCAAAAATTGCCTGGATATTTCTGGATGTTTTAGGATGGATCACAACCCAGAACAAATTGCAGGTTTTCCTGAAATTTTTTTTTTAAAAAGGATCTGACCTAAATGTGATGAAACATAAAGGGGCAGTCAAGGTGACGAAGAGCAAGATACTTCTCACTCAGCACCTCTGAAGACGTAAAATTCTCCCTTGGAATACACTACCAAGGAATATATGTACTTGAAACATAAGTACATATATTTATGCATTTTCCATATATTGAAATAAAAATTTTAATTACAGCATATAATTGACAATACCTGGTTATTGCAAAAGGTTATGTATAAGCACCAAAACAATTGCTTTTGAAATTAATGAGTTTCAGCCCTAGAGATATACACATTTTCCCTATGGATTTTATATCAGTGTTATCTGTTAATGCTACTGTACTATAACAACCAGAAGTTTCTACATTAAGAGTCACAAACATTTCTCAACCATGCTTTTTCACCACCACTTTCAGCAACCATGCTAAAACAGAAATTCCAGCATTAGTAAATGAAAACAAGAATGTGAATACAAAGATGTCATAAACATACTCAGAGGTAATATATTATGATTGTATTGATTCTTTCTCAGTCTTGCCACAAAATTTTTCCAATAACTACAACTGAGAATTCATATTTAACTCTTTGGAAACAAGACAGTCTCAAACGCTCGGAGTGCTCTACATTAAATAAAGCTGACTTAACCCAATAAACTCAGCTGCACTCTCCTTCACCTTGTTTGGAAAGTAGGCAGACATGCTGACTGCCCTAAATACTGCTTAGTGTCCACTTGAATAGAAATAAATTTAAGTAACGAATCTGCCCCCACCTCCTAGGAAGGACAAGCAAAGTCGCACAAACAACTCAGCAAACCCAGGAGGACAGAGGCCTCTCCAGAGCCCTTCGTGCTCGTGCTCGAGGAAGACAGGGAGGCCTGTACTCACACAGATGCCGAGGGCTCCTGCCCCCATCCTCGCAGGAAGTGTCTGGCAGAACTGATGAAGGCCAGATGAAATCATCAAAATGACAGCAAAATACTGAAATTCCATTCAGTGGAGATGCTTTGATTTGAACACCAGCTCCCAAATCCCGAGGCTACAGTAAGCGGAGAGCAGCTTCTCACATTTTCAGAAGAGTGGTTTTGTTTCTTATTCGGCTAAACCCACAGGAGCACCGAGGACTGCCTGGAGTTGAAATCTGATCCACGGCGTCTAGTATTGGCAAGGAGAGGGAGTCATGTGACATGGGTCTTAAGTTGCTGACATCTTTTTCTTAAACCTGACCCGCTGGATGCCACACACGCAGGCTCCTTCCGTTCAGAAAATGCTGATCAGCTAGTGGTATTCACCGCCAGAACTAACAGTGCAGAGAGCAAAGACACCAACTTGCTTCCTCATCGCTGTTCGTTTCTAAGAAAAAAAATCCCATATTTACACTTAGGTTCCAATCTACAGGAATATTCCTCACTGTTCTGAGGCAGTTTTCACTTCTGCTGCCCCCTAGAAACCAGTTAAAGTCTATGAAAATTTTCTTCCTTCCACTCTATTCTATAAGAATTTTCCTAAGTAAAAATGCTCTACTTTATGTAGCTGTTACTTATTACTTCTAATTATTTTCAAATAATCTTATTAACATATACTGGTGAGAAACATTAAACAATATGTTTTTAGACATCCATAATTCTATGTATGTGGATTTACATACAGTCTGGGAAATTAGCCTCTTTCAGTAACTTCCTACTCCATGTGTGTATCACTAGAAAATCAGGCGGACTTTATAAGTTCAAATATTTGAACTGATGGCTATAATATCCACTTCACATAAGCCAGAAGGAAACTGTCATGTTTTTATTTTTTATTGTCACTTTTCTGTCACTTTTCTTTTTTACTGGCACACTTAAGACAATGCTGACTAAATACTACATGCGAGGTTTTAGTTGACCCAACTTTAAAAGACTTATTTGCCACAATAACAAAGACATAATAAATTGCATCTTAAAGGGAGGTGGTGGTAGGAAAAGGGAAAACTAGCATCAGCTCCCATTTCAATACATCCCCTCAAATCTAACACTCCTTGCATATCTGTAGCCAACCAACACTACCCAGAGCAGAGGCAAAGGAGCACATTGTGTTGAGCAAGCCAGGGGCCAGGGCACGTTTTACTTCCATGTGTGCACACAAAACACTGCACAGGCTCTGCTTCCACAAGGCAGAAAAACACAGTCCCAGGCTGACTTGGGATAGGAAGCACTTACATCTGTAATGATCACCCCAACTTCAGGCTTGGGAACCAAGAGAACTGCTGCATTTTCTTTTGAATATAGTTTCAGTTATTTTCCCAGTAAGTTTGCTAAAGCCATCATTTAACTTTTTAATTTCACAAGTCTTATACAATGCACAACAGGTACCTACTATCATTTAAGAATTATGGCTAAGGGGAATTATGGATGGTTTATCACTTAAGCTAGAAAGTACATGTACAAAGAAAGTTGGACACAATTTGAAAATCTTGTGAAGGTACTGTTTGGCCATTTTGTCTGATATGCATAGTAACTTTTAAAGGCCATGTACCTAGTTTGGAATTACTATTGCTTAGCAATCAACACAAGCACTTTAATACCTAGTGTACTTCACTCTGCCAGTTTCACAATTTATGATCAACTCCTGGCCCCGGAGAGCACTTGAGTCATTTAAAAAAATTTTATAACATATATTTATTGATATTGGAGGAGAAAGAAGTGGAGGGAGGGAGAAAAAGAGAGACAGACATCAATCTGTTATTCCACTTATTTATGTATTCATTGGTTGATTCTTGTATATGCCCTGACTGGGGATGGAACCAGCAACCTTGGCATATTGAGATGACGCTCTAACCAGCTGAGCTACAGGGCCAGCGCAAGCACTTGAATCTTAATCCTTCAGTTAGCAAATACAATACACTAAATTGCTTAATCAAATTTGAAATGTGTGCCTTTAGCACTTGAAAATTAGAAGACAGAAAGAAACGTGATGAATAGAAGTGGCTGGAGCTAGAGCCGCAAGAAGCCACAGATTAGGACGGAGAGGGCATTCTAACGGACCGGTGTGATGAGCACAGAGACAGACCTCAGCATGAAAAGCAATGTAGGTTAAACAGCAAAATAAGAAGTCTAAGCTGGGCCTCAAACAATCAGGAACTAGTCCAGGTTCTTAAGTAGAATAAATAGCTTAATAAACTAGTGACAAACTAATCTGGAAGTTTGACTAGAATGTGAAGGAGACTTATTACAGTGGACCTTGTTTACAATAATCCAGCAGAGATGAAAATGTCTTTCCCTACCTAAATTCAAGACAAGTCACATGAATTTTGTAGAAAGAACTCATAAAACTGATAACTGAGTGTATGTATGAGGCAAAAGAAGTGCCATCCTAGTCCAGATAAGAGAAGCATAAAGGATGATTCTAAAGTCTGCTTCCTTGGACACTGAAGCAGTGCCTAATAAATAGGGTATTTAAACTACAGTCTGCCTGGAAAACTTCCAATTTATGCTTGCCGACTTCCTGTAATAATTAATAGTGTACCTTCTTCACTCTTGAAAGTGTTCTGGGAAAGTTGAGTCTAAAAGAAGGTAACAGCAAAAGCTTTTGCCAGAGTTTCAGAAGGACCCTCTCCACTAGGATCCTAAGAATGTAGGACCACCAAAAAGTCCACCTTCACCAGGGAGATCTCTTCATTCCCCTCCACTCCCTGCTGGAATCCAGGCTTCATCCCTCCACCTCTAACTCCAGTGCACAGTCCTGTGGGCCAGTTCATGAGGTGAGGGCCTAAGAAAGTATGTGTGGACCACCCCAAAACACTCACTCCACCAGGGGATTTTCTGGACCACCATGTCCTAAGTAACAACAGGAAATGTCTACCTACCACGGGAGTTTTCGTCTTCCTCTAGCATGTGAACTTTCTTCCACTATCCCCATACCCTGAAAACAACATTGAGACACCATCAGCGGTGATTGAGTCTTCAAACTAGTCTGCTGCATAAATCTAGAACCACCAGAATCTTGAGGCTTTGTCTCTCTTCTAATGTAATTTTGAATGCTTTCTCATTTTCATTTATTTTTATTTTTTCTAAAACTTGTATTTTATATTTTATTGTTGTTGTTGTTACTGTTGTTCCTATCCGCCCCCCCCGCCTGCCCCCAACCTTGCTCTCCCCTGCTCCGCCCATCTCCCACAGTCAATCCCCATGCTTTTGTTCATGTCCATGGGTCATTTATACCTGTTTGTTGATCAGACCCTTCCCCTTCTTTCCTCTGTTATCCCGCTCCCCCCACCCCCATCACTGTCAGTTGGTTCCTTGTTTTCATGTCTCTGGTTCTATTTTGCTCATTTGTTTGTTTTGTTCATTTGGTTCCTCTTACAGGTGAGATCATATGCTATTTCTCTTTCACTGCCTAGGTTATTTCACTTAGCATAACGCTCTCTAGTTCCATCCATGCTGTCATAAAAGGTGAGAGTTACTTCTTTCTCATTTTTCATTTAGAAAATTGTACTACTTAAGTGATTATACCATTAACAAAGGAAGCTTTAAAGAAATATAATTTTGAGGTTAGTGTTTTATAAGTAAGTTTGATTTAAATATTTTTTAAATGGTTATAAAAATCATTGTCCCAGTTTGTACTGCGTATCATATGGTTACTCGGCTAACAGAAGGAATTAATTAGTTGGGAAATAGAACCATGTTTGAGCAGAAACTTGCACTTGATTCTAGGCGAACACTAGAAATCAGTCACTAGAAATAAAATAAGCTGGTCACAAAGGATATTTATTACATGATTTCACTGATATGAACAGTCTAGAGTAGGCAAATCTATAGAGACAAGTGGTTGCCAAGAGCTGGAAAACAGGAGAGAAGGTGGTAGGGAATGGAGGTGACTGCTAATGGTATGGGATTTCTTTTCGGGAACTTGAAAGTTCCAAAACTGATCAAAGCTCAGTTTGAGAAACACTATTATGAGGCTTTTAAAATCTAGATGCACTAAAGCCAGGTGTTAATAACTGTCTTCCTAAAGCATAAGAGAGTCTCACTAAGGCAGAATTGAATCAAGATGTATTTACCCAGATAAATTGGGGATCACTTAAAGGCTGAATGAGCTAATCTATCAATGATTATTTAAACTTTTTTTGAATCCCAGGTCTTTTGAGAATGTGTTGAAAGCTTTGAATGACATAGGCATGATGTTACCCTGAGGAATCTAAATAATTCATGGATATTAGAAGAGGGCTCAACATGACTGTGGTGAACCAAGACAAACACAGGGTCACTCCATAATCCTGCCTGAATAAAGACTTCGCAAGGATGGAGGGCGGAATGCTGTCAACCTCAAAACTGACTGAGCATTGCCCTCTCCTTGCTAGTACTGCTTCTGCTCCAGTGATAACTCTAGATTCTCTATTCTGACAGCTTCCTAGAAAAAAATTAAGATACCAAAAAGCCAAATTAATCCTGCTTTCTGAGACCACCCAATCCAGAGGAGACTCTTCATTTTCTTTAAGCCTTGCTAAAATCACCTTATCCAAATCTTATAACAAGCTCCACCTGATTCCCTCCATGGTTTTTCCAAGGTCTTGATCTCCCCTGCTGCAATAGTAAGCCCACTTTTGGCAACCTGGTGGTATTTGGCTGATGGGAATCAATAATATCATAAAATATATATACTATGTTGTTAAAAAAGCATATACAAAATTATGTGTATTTCAACTTAATGTTCTCATTAGATACACACACGATATAATTACACTGATACAAAAAAAGAGTGGATATACACCAAAATGTTAAGAGTAGTTACTGCTGAATGCTGGTATTATTATTTTCCTCTTTTCCTTTTCTGCATTTCACATTTTCCTTCAAAGACTGCATATAATTTAAAAAGAAGGGGGAGGAGTAAAATGAAAAATTCCCTCCCAAATACATTATGAGAAAGGAATCTTATATTCAAAATGATGATCAAGATACTACAAAGTTTCCAAACTTTAGTATGTTGGAATCAGTTGAGAGATCACTGGGTTTCATCCCTTGAGTGCCCTCCAGAATTGGTATGTTGGACACAGGTAATTCTGACCCATCAGGTCTGAGGAGAAACCTTGAGAAATGCACTTTCTGGACAAACTAAAACTTGAAGGCTTTAGAGACTGACAGAGCAAGGAGAGGACTTTCTGGGCTAACAGAAAAGCACAGAGAACCTGAAAGCCCATGCTGCACGTGCCGGGGATTGTGAGAGTGAGTGGCCTGATGCACAGGGGACTCTAACCAAACTAGCAGAACTGCGGGATCCTTTGGAGAACAGTTGGAGACTGGGCAGGCTTGGAAAAGTAAGGCAGGCATATAAACGTCACTCAAGTTTCCCACCCACACTGTTGACATCAATCAGCAATTCACTGGTTTCTTCCATTTTTATCCACGTTTTTTTAGGAACACAAGTCTAACTTTTTCTTAAACATTTCCAACAGCAATTTTTATTTTTTCAACCCTATTAAATCTTTCCTACTCTCCTAAGAACTCAATTTTGTCTTTGTTTATGCAGCCATTCAACTGAAAACCTACTGCCAGCCACCAAGGAAACAAAGAAAGCAAGTTTAAAAGCCCCCTATTGGGCATCTATATGACTCAAGAGTATAAGACCTCACTCTCTTCCAATATCATGTTAACTTTTTTAAAAAATATATGGGATTTCCTAATGAGTAATCTGATATTTCACTTGTGTCCAGAAACTTTTAAGTGGAAAAGTGTTCCTAACTTTACCATTTTAAAAGGGAATTTTTCATATTAAAAAGGAATAATTTGGGCTGTTGTCTACAACAAAGTAATTGTCTCCTTTACAGTTCAAGGAGACTTCAAAAAACAAGCTTTCATTTTACCAATGACAACTATTTTACATCCTGTTTGTCCTAAAATACACAAACACACATCCCAAACAAAGACAAAAATATTTTAGTTGGAAAATGCTCCTCAAAAATTTGCCCTTTAAAGTAGGTGACAGTTAATGGTTTTTGTGAAAACCACTGATTTTCAAGTAACTGGAACTCCAAAAGCAAAAGAGAAGCAATTCCTTTAAAATCAAAAATTTACCAAGAGATGTCCTATCCTATTATGAAACTATTGTGAATAAAAAATACTACTGAAAATGAGGCCACATAATGTACTTGTTTTGATATTATGTCAGTAGAAAAGGGAATTTAGAGCTTATAACAATGAGAAGCATAACCTACTTTCAGTTGATTGGGAGTAGTTTTCAGAAAACCCACATTTCAATGAACCAAATGCTCATGCTTAGTCTGATAAACACTGTTTCAGACTTAATGTGCTCTCAGTGTTAGAATGACTTTTTGGTAGGTTAATGCCAAAATTCCATTTTAATAAATGGCAATTTTAATCACACATAAATAATCATAATATACTTTTTCTTTTTTTCATGTCTTTAAGCTAAATGCCTTGCTTATGATAGCGTGAGCAGAGCACAGTATTTTAAAGACTGACTTGGCTCAAATCTCATTCTGCCACCTACATTTAACAAATTCATATACTTTTTTAGGCTTTGTTTCCTTGTACACAAACCAGAAATATCATCTACCTTATACTACTGTTGCAAGGATTAAGAAAGAAGGAAAGATATACTAGTGGCAGAATTGCCCAAGGAGTGAAATGTCTTTTGATTAGAGAATAAACCACAGCAAATGGTAAAGGACAGTTAGAAGACAAAGAATACAAAATCGCTCTGCATAAGAAAGTAAAAAGAATCTTAAGATTTCACAAGCAGCTGAAAGGAAAGGAGAAAGGGGACCTAGATGTAGGAAAATGCTGGGGAGAGACTATCACCCAAAGAGAGAAACTGACAACTTCACTGTAGCCAGCCAGTCTCTTAATAAAACAAATATGCCTCAAATTCTATTTTAAGGTCCCCCTACTCTTGTATTCTAATATAAATTTGTCATATTGCAATTCCTCCCTCCAAGAAAATGTGAAAAGTCTATTAAGTAAAACTATCTCCTGTAAAGACACAGCTGTCTTGGGTAAAGTCTCATGAAACATCTGTCAAATACAGCTGCCTTGTGTGTGAAGTGGTGCCTTGAGGAAATTGAGGGATGTGGGCTGTACTCCAGATTTTAACATACATAAGGTAATGAAAAGGGAACAAGCTATAAGAGATAAAATACCAGCAAGCTGGAAAATTCAGCAGAAACAGAGAAACAATTCAAGTGATATCTGCCAGAAAATTAAACCTCAAAGATATTGGGAGATAGAGATAAAAAGCAGGTTATCTTATTTAAGTATCATGGGACACAGTGACCCCAGTAGGCTGGAGGTAAGGGCAAAGCTAGGCTGCTAACATCTGGTTATAGGCCACAGTTTACTGACTGCAGCTCTTCCCTTATGATGGTGATACAATGGATTGTATCAGATATAAATGTTTTCACGCTTCTTGTAAATATCAAAGAGGCAAACTTTTAAACGTGATTTAAAACTAGTATGAAGTTGTATTTTAGCCAAAATAGTCAACCAAGACTGCAGAAACTGTCCGGTTGATATGGGGAGGAGGTAGAGAAAGATTCGCCTTCCGGAAAAACAGACATTTGTCAAAAACCATTTAAAACTTCTCAGCATAGCTAGACCAGCAAATATTTTTCCATTATGCGTAATAGAGGAAAGCTGTGATTTTGAGGAAGGCATTGAGCAATTTGGGCCGGGGAGTTAAATAGTTACAAATCAACATCTCTTTTCTATAGTATGAAGGCTCAAGTCAGTTCCCTTTTTAAACAGTCTAGCAACCATATGGTCTTTGCAAATAAATGACGAATTATTATGCTACGGTGTTAACGAAAAAGGTTAGTCATTTATGTTCTGATGCTAGGGAAACTTAACTGAAACTTTTCCATTCTTCAAGGTATACAAAAAAGAAAGAAAAAGCTAACCGCATTTTCCCGGTAAACGGGTGCTGCAGAATGTGGGGATAGCCTCTTCCTTCTCCCGGGACGGCTCAGAGGGCCCCTCAGGCAACCGAGTCCTGGAGTGGCCACAAGGCACTCACGGCAGCGGCAGTTATTAGGGCACCGGTGCGGGCCTGGCATGCGCTCCATTTAAAATGCCAAAATAAAAATGTATGGTATCTCCATACGTTTGAAACAGCTCAAGGGACTCTTTGTCAAACTGCAATTCCCTTATTACTACTGAGAAGAGGAGTAAAGGAGCCGCAGGAAATTCTCGGAGCCTCCAAGCTCACACGTCTCCCAGGTGTAGTCGGTTTTGCACAAGATCTGCTTCTACAGAGAACGTAGCTTCAACTGTCGAGCTACAGTTGGGGAGATTCAGAGCCAGTTTGCCCTCCTCCCCCCCTCCCCCAGTCCCACAACACCTGCTGCGCCCCAGCTACCCAGACCTGCGTCGGGTGGGACGTGCAGAGTGTAAGCCCCAGCCCCTTTCCAGAACCCGGTACCCACCAGTAACCAGCCTCCCCTCAGCCAGCAGCCGCGTCCGCTCGCTCCTACCGCGGCTCAAGATCCTTTTCTCCAGCTCGTCCAGTGCGGGTTGGCGAGCGCTAGGAGGCGCAAGCGCCAGGGCCGCTATTTGTAAACATGGTCCACGTGCGCCTGCGCTTCCCAGTTGCAGGCGGCTCCTGGCACCTGAGGATGCACACTTTTCTCGTGAGCCCTCTTGAAAGTGTAAATTTTATCCCACCTGAGCATTGAAGAAGCCTCACTTTCCTAGCCAGGACCCTGGGAGAAGGACCAAAATAGGATGAACCAGTACCGCCCCCTGCTGGTCCATGAGTGAGTCGGCGGGCTGGAGCAGCCCGGCCCTTAGCGGAACCCTCGCGGCACCTACAGTCGCTTCACCCGCCGGTCCGCCCCGCCCCGCCACCTAGCGCCCGTTTGCCAACGACCCCGCCCCCGGGCCGCGCGTGCTCGCCCGCGCAGGCCCCGCCCGGTCGCCGACAAACGTTCCTGCGGGGGCGCGCGCGTGCACCCTAATCCCCCGCCTTCCGGCTCCGGCAGCGACGCTTGCTCCTAGCTGCTGCCGCGACCAGTGTCAACCTTCCTCCAGAGACTCCATTTGCTCTCGGGGCGGGCTGGCCGCAGCGCAGGCAGACGGAGAGCGATGCCCCCCGCCCGCGGACTGGCGTTCCCTGGGCCGAGCTGCGGCTCGCTCGTCGGCTGGCTGCAGCGGTGACACACGGTCGCCAGCGGCCACAGACGAACCCGGGCTCCCTCCGCGTGAGCAAAGACGTCCCGCGCTCCGGAGCTCGCCCTTCAGGGAGAGGCCCTCGCTTACACGACTTCACTCTGACCTCTTAATTTCAGGAGGTAGGCAATTCAGGTCCCGCTCTCTGTCACTTCAGATAACGCCTAAAAGCATTATTTGTCGTATTTAGCCATCGCATTGATAGGAAACGTTAATTTTTTCAACATAGTTTCAGGATAGGTGTGGGTAATGCCACAGACCCTGATATTGAAAAAAAAATGTTTTTGGTATTTTCCTTTAGGTTTCGGAGGCTCCGAGTACCTCTACAGCCCCCCCCCCACAGGAACTGCAGTACTACTATTGGCCCATCGAGGATCATCCTCCACCAGGATTATTGTATAACATCACCACAGCCGTCCACCCCATACCCTCTACCATGAGTCCTGATTTCCACCAGTGAAGTTTTTTGATGCTTTTTTGAATCATGTAACACCACCTATTGTCTACCCTTTTCCCTTTCCAGTTGTTAAATACATTAGGTATAAGTTTGTGTCTATTAACGTACAAAGTTTTCTGCCTGTCCACTTTCGCCTTATTTGCACCGCTCACTTCTCTCCAGCCTGCCTTACCTTGCTTGCTTATGATTTCCATAACTACTCACTTCGCGTAACCTGTAATATCCCTTGTCTGGAAGAGGCAGCATTCCATACAATGCGCTGCCTGAAAGGGAACAGTCAGGGAATGGGTTTTCCCATTATATTTTCCTATATGTCAAGTATGCAAGTCCTCTCTTAAACTATTTATTCTCCAGCACATTTCTCAAAATATTTCCAATTGAACCTTAGTCCTTTAGCAATAACTTCACCTGTAATGGTGGCATGAAGAATTGAGTATGCAATAAGACTGTTTTTGAGACTTTGCTGGTACAGTATTGGGTGCAGTCTCCACTGAAATTGTAGTTCATGAAAAGACCTTAAACTAAATGAGGAGGAAGAAAGATAGAAAGGTTCATTGGAGCTAGTCCTTGTTGAAGGAATTTCTAAGTTTTAAAACAGCAAAGTGAGAGTCACAGAGGCCTTGCTTGGAAATTGGCCAGCACACTATCCATCTAGACCCTCGGGGGCAGGAGGGATTTTAAAACCCCCTTTTCTAATCTCATTGTGTTTAAGTCTAAGTTCTTAAATATCTTGTTCTAGTAATTGCCTAAAATATTGGACATTATAATGTTGGGGAAACGTAAGCGTGTGGTATTGACAATTAAGGACAAGCTTGACATTATTAAGAAACTTGAGGAGGGCATATCTTTCAAAAAACTTTCTGTGGTGTATGGAATTGGTGAATCCACAGTTCGGGACATTAAAAAGAACAAGGAAAGGATAATAAACTATGCAAACAGTTCAGATCCTACAAGTGGGGTATCCAAACGTAAATCTATGAAGTCATCAACATATGAGGAACTTGATAGAGTTATGATAGAGTGGTTTAACCAACAGAAAACAGATGGAATTCCAGTGTCTGGAACAATTTGTGCAAAGCAAGCCAAATTCTTTTTTGATGCTTTAGGGATGGAAGGTGATTTTAATGCATCATCTGGCTGGCTAACTCGATTTAAGCAGCGCCATGGTATTCCCAAGGCTGCTGGTAAAGGAACAAAATTAAAAGGAGATGAAACTGCTGCCAGTGAATTTTGTGGTAACTTTCAGGAATTTGTTGAAAGAGAGAATCTGCAACCAGAGCAAATTTATGGTGCTGATCAAACTGGATTGTTCTGGAAATGTTTACCACCCAGGACATTAGTTCTTGAAAGTGAGCAAAGTACTTCTGGTTATAGGTCAAGCAGAGAGAGAATCATTATTATGTGTTGTGCAAATGCCACAGGTTTGCACAAACTTAATCTTTGTGTTGTGGGAAAGGCAAAAAAACCCCGTGCGTT
The DNA here is from genome assembly GCF_019186645.2 of Phyllostomus hastatus. Taxonomy (NCBI): domain Eukaryota; kingdom Metazoa; phylum Chordata; class Mammalia; order Chiroptera; family Phyllostomidae; genus Phyllostomus; species Phyllostomus hastatus. The sequence goes on from NW_025334028.1 coordinate 13,271,994, forward strand.
CAAAGGAGCTGACCTTTCAAACCTTCCTGTCACTTATTTCAGTCAAAAAAGTGCATGGATAGAACATTCTGTTTTCAGACAGTGGTTTGAAAAATACTTTGTGCCACAGGTACAGAAGCATTTGAAATCCAAGGGGCTTCTAGAAAAAGCAGTGCTTCTTTTGGATTTTCCTCCAGCATATCCAAATGAAGAATCGTTGAGTTCAGATGATGGCAGAATAATTGTCAAATATCTGCCACCAAATGTCACAAGTCTAATTCAACCTATGAGCCAGGGAATTCTAGCCATGGTAAAAAGATACTACCGAGCAGGACTTCTCCAGAAATACATGGATGAAGGAATTGATCCAAAAATGTTTTGGAAGAACTTGACAGTGTTGGATGCAATTTATGAAGTATCAAGAGCTTGGAACATGGTAAAATCAAGTACCATAACCAAAGCTTGGAAAAAACTTTTCCCTGGCAATGAGGAGAATTCAGGTATGAACATTGATGAAGGAGCCATTTTAGCAGCTAATTTGGCAACAGTTTTACAGAATACAGAAGACTGTGAACACGTTGATATTGAGAATATTGATCAGTGGTTTGACTCTCAGAGTAATAACTCAAGCTGTCAGGTGTTAACTGACAGTGAAGGTGCTGAGGACCAGTCCAAGCCTGCTGAGCAAAGACCTGCTAACAAGACTAGAAAAACAGAAGTGAATCCAGAGAAGCACATTAGCCATAAATCAGCACTTGAATGGACTGAAAATTTACTGGATTATCTAGAACAACAAGATGACATGCTTCTGTCTGATAAACTGGTATTACGGAGGCTGCGAACGATAATAAGAAGAAAACAGAAGATCCAAAATAACAAAAATCATTAATAATGCTCTTAAGGGTTTCAGTGTATTTGAATCTTTGTGACTATCTGTAGCTGAGCTTATCTTGCTTGAAGTGCTATGAATTTCAAGGCCAAATAAATTTTATAAATAATTTTAGGACTAGATGCCATTTTGGATTACTTAAATTACTGCTCTTTAATGTCAATTCTAGTAAGTGAGCATTGACATGTAACTTGTCTGTCTTTGTTTCTAATCTGTATTATGGTAATTAGATCATAAGGTTCCTGAAGCCAGGGATCTTGTATCTGTTTTGTGCCTGAATTTCATTGTGTCTAACAAAGGACCATGCACACTATAGGCAATCAATAAATCTAAATTAAATTGATTTTTATGACTTTCTATGAGCTTCAGTTTCCAAATTGAAATATGTTGGAAGTAACTTTCCATTTCCATGATTTTCCAACCTGCTGAAAATTTTAGAAGTCAGCCAAGGTTATGCTTAAAGAATTTCACTGTGAAAGCAGAGAACTAAAGGAAAACAGTATAAAGCTTTAAATATAACATTCTATACTAACAGTATGTGGCACTCAGCAATTCAGATTGGCCATCTCTGAGTATAATGAAGAAGAAATAGGTTAAGATATCCCTAGGGCTTACATTTCACTTTTATTTTATCTTCATAGCAGAAAGAATGCCATCCATGTTCCAAAAAAATAGATTTCAATTCCCAAGCCATTATGATTAGAAGAGGTAAGGGTTAATTTTTATTATCTGTTATTTTGATCTTTTATTAGTATAGATGTCAACATTTTTCTCTTTAATAAGCTATTTGATATTTATGTAACACTTCTAAGCCTATAAAGTATGTCACTTTTCTCTCAGCCTATTTTTTTCTGTGAGAAATACTGAGAATATAAGCATCAGGTACGTTGTGGAACCATCTCATGAACAATGGGCTGACATTAAATAGAACAGAAAGGCACTGTTGAACGGCCATGTGACCATGGGCTAGTTACTTAATCTCTCTGTAAAATAGGAATACCTGTCCTGGAGAGGTTTTGTGAGGAGTAAATTAGTTAATATATGGATTTTAAGTGACATGGGTTTAGATCAGGTCCTGACTCAGAATTAAGTCCTCTTTAAGTGTTAGCTACTGCAGAGTTATAGAAATTAGGAGTTTCAGAAGTGTGCTGAACTGATCAAGAGTGTGACTCAACTGTGCTGTTGCTGCATTAGGAAAACCATTTAGAGATGGACGTGAGATCAAAGAGATACAAATAGTTAGTTTTTGTTGAAATACAGTAATATTTATTGCAGTGGAAAATGAAAGGTTAAGTATCATTTCATTACCACCTACTGCTAGGTACAGTGTGGTATGCAGGTATGTGTAAGACATCTTAGGTTGAATTATAAAAAATGGGAATGGAATTGTAATTTCTTTGCTCCTGCTAATAAATAGATATTGGCTTTGTTCATAAAAGAGAACCTATGTTATTAATATTGACACAATTTAAGTAACAAAGTACCTTTAAAGTAGGTGAGGTAGCAGTAAGCAGAACACTTGAAATATTTTATCAAACTAAACTAACACATGAGTCAGTAGAAAATCAAAGCAAATGAAATGTCACAGGAGACCCTGGTCATAGTAATTAGACCAAGCCATATATAGGCATACCTCAAAGATATTTTGGGTTTGATTCCAGACCAGCACCATAAAATGAGTATAACAATAAAATGAGTTGTAATACAATGTTTTTGCTGGTGGAGGGTTCTGCCTTCAGTTTGTAAAAAATGCAAAATCTGTGAAGCACAGTAAAATGAAGCTCAATAAATGAGGTATGCCTGTATTTAAATACTGCTTTGCTTTTCACAGAGTTTTTTGCCTTTTTTTCAAAAACTTCTCAAACTTACTTCAGTCATGACATTGGAGTGATTTGATGCAGTGTTTTATCACAAATGTAGTAAACTAATTCCATAATTGTAATACAGTCCTTCCACATCCAGGTATTATACTACATGAATTATATCTGTAGGAAGATGAATTGTGTGATCTTAGGTTACCACATGCTCCTTGTATGTATCTGAGTTTGAGAAGCACAGAAATACTGTGCTTTGACTTGACCACGTGCACCTTAAAGAAGATATCCATAAATTCTGGCATTTGGTTACCATTGATAAAAGTGCATTTTTTTTTAGAGGATTTGAAAACTAACAGATCTCAGACCAAATGGAAAGTGTTTGGCAACTATAAAAAAATTGTGTAATGGTATTTACTATTTTATAGTTCAATCTCAGAGTAATGCAGGGGTTGAGTGGGAAATTTTGAGTGCTCAATAAAGAATGGAGTTGGCAGGACCAAGATCAGTAACCTCAGTCAATCTAAGCAGAATAGTAACATCATAATGACGCTCTTGTCCTAGGAGGATCATAGTGGGCTAAAAGGCAGAGCTGACATGAAGCAGGGTGTAGTAACTTAGGTCACAGGCTCAGAGGCACTCTGCCTCCAGTGATGTGGCTAGAGCCTTACACAGAGTATTACAAATCAGAGCTAGGATCTGACTCCAAATTTAGCCCCCTGCAGGATGGGCTCTGTCCACTTATCACCTTAGTATTTTCACAAAGTTGACCTTTCTCATTCAAATATATACTTCATAAGCAATAATATCTGCAACATCATATGTCTTATGTGCCAATTATGTTTTTTTGTTCAAGTTAAATATTAAATTTTTTTTTACAACTTGACCATCTGTAACCTAAAATCACTTGCATACCTCATTGCATACCACTTTGAGAAACAGCAAGCAGGAGTAGGTGGTTGAAGGCTAACAGATTATAATACAAACACCAGCCTCTGCTTTCTCCCTAGATAACTGGCAGCTTTTTGGCCTGCTCTGAGTCTCAGAATCTTCAAATGTGGAAGAGTTGCTGGTCAAAGTGACACATTCCAAACAAACACCAATCATTAAGCCAACCCTATGGCTATTCATTGAGAATCCTTGGTCTCCAGACTTGGCCTGGGAAATGAGTTACAACCCTTTCTTAGTAAAGCTCTGATCAGATCTCCAAGCCCAGGGGGCTTGGGCACCTCTGTTGAGGTCTAGGGCACGGCTTTATCAATGGGGATGCTGTGTCTGCACACAGGAGAGAGCGGTTCCGAGTCCTCCTGCCCTGAGCACCGCCCCCACTATGCCCTAAGACTACAGTGTGTGCTGTCAGTCATCACAGGGGCCCATCCATTTAAAAAAAAGGTTGGGGGGGGGGGCGGGGAGCAGGTGGGGCCTGTTCTACCTGCAGTTTAGGATAACTGGGCTCAAAGAGAAATGGGTTCTTCCAGGAAGCTGAAGGCATACTTATGAAATAATGAGCTCATATCCCAAAAGCAGAAATGCAAACTGCCTGTGTACAAATGCAGTGGGGAAATGGAGGAGCAGACTTGCATCCAGTCACCAAGCAGCACCGGCAGTACTGGCAGCACTGTCCACATCTAACTGATGTGTCCTGGTTTGCCCAGCAATGTCCTGGTTTCCATTGCTTGTCCCAAAGTGTTATAGTGCCCCTTTTACTCTCAGATGTTCCAGTTTAGCAGAGCAATTAAATGGTTTCCCTACCAGTGATCCAGAGAAGGGAGTTGATCTGCTCAAATTCATACAGTCAGCAGGGGCCAAAAATGGAGTAAAAATTACTTCTCTCAGACTCAGAAATGTAGCCCAGTGACCAAGGGCATGAGCTTCCTTCAGATAGTGAGCCTCTACGGGCTAGTCTGCAATCTTGATCCTAGAGCCTAACACAACACCTGCATCCTCAACACAGGTGGGAGGTCCCTTATTGAAATTTTGTCTCTCCAAGAGCACAATGAATGTTCCCAGTTCTTGTGCTAAATGTTGGCTATGTGCCAGGCACAGTGCTGGTTGTTCTGCAAGTCAGTGTCTAATTTGTGACCCGCCACGCCAGTCCTGTGAACTGTGGTACTTCACCCATTTCAGAGGGAGCCTCCAAAGGGAACTGGCAGAGACAACAAGACATTCTTGTCTGAGACAAGGCCAGAGATCTCAGCCCTTGCAGGAGGCTGTAGTCATCTTCTGCTCTCCCATGGGCATCTAAGCTGTAGGAATCCATGAGGCACTCAGCCAAGGCCTTCCTTAAAACCACTTTTAGCAACCAGCAATGTTTTGGGTGTAACTCCAGAGAATGCTTCCACCAGCGTTATTCCCCAGGCATCTGAATATCACTGTAAACCTATCAGGCTCAGAAAATCCTTGAATGAAGCTCCATGCAACTGACAGGCACAGCCATTATGAAGGCATCTTTGTAGTTCCCTTTTGATCAAAATATGAGGCCTGGGGCTGGAGGGTGGATCTAGCCTTGCCTCCACTTATCACCAGGGTGGCCAACATCCTTTCCCCTTAGAAATCTCTCTGATTGTGTGTGTGTGTGTGTGTGTGCGCGCGTGCGTGCGCGTGGGTGGGTGGGTGGGGGAGGCAGTGCAGAGGAGGCGAGGTGGTGTTGCCAGACTCCATCGTTGTTCCTGGTTCCTCCCTGTTTCTTCTCATCCAGGTTGCCACAAGCCCCAAGCCTCCCTGGCTCACAGGCCCATGTCATGAACGTATTTGTTTAGCATAATATGTCATACATGCATAATGAAATGTATAAGGCATCCTGTCTCTCACATTTGTGGCCAACCTAAAGATGGATATGATCACATTTAGTGTAGCTCCTTTATGGGAATTTAGTTGTGATTTATGACTTTAAACATCCATCTTTGGGGACTTTTTTCACAGCTAATCTGTAATGACATTATCAGCTATTACCACTGTAACTAATTAAATCTCAGAGGGATATGATGTATTAGAGTTACTATACAGATATTAAATCAGTGAGATTTTGGAACATTGAACTTTTCTTTTTAAGTTAGAAGAAAAAAATTGACTGTCAGACTCAGCCTCATTAACCTATGAAGTAACCTCTGCCAAAAAGTGCTTTTGTTGTCAAGGGAAATCTTAACAGCTATACTTGTAACCAAATTACATGTAAGCTCTTCCAGGATGAATAGAAGTGATACCTAATTCTTTCTACATTTCAGAATATGTTGATTTTCTGGAACTTATTTACAAAGAAAACACAATTACCTTTAAGCCTAAAATAAGACCAAGTAAACTTAAGGCAAACAGTTCTCCTCATCTACTGAAGCAATTATTTTTTTAAATGTCATATAACAAAATAAAGTTTTAAAAATATCTTTTGTTAGTTGATGAGAAATGTCTGAGGTCATGCACATAAATTTGAGATGACAGAAGAATATCCAGATATTTTTTCTTTTTTGCTTTAAAAATTAACTTAAAACTTGACTTCAATAGTTTTGATAATTGATGTGATCTAAGCCAAACTAAGACACTTTAAGCTATTTCAATATAGTAATTACAACATATAGCTGATTCACAAAGTATGATTATATTTTTAAACATTGTTACTGTGGGACAGTATGTAGGGATAGCTTTTCCATTTTCTGTAATCAGCTTTTTGAGAGCTTTTGCCAATTTACTTAAAAGATTTAGGAGAGTTTGTGTCCCCTCAGTGTATTTTTTAAAAATATTTTATTTATTTATTTTTAGATAGATGGGAAGGGCGGGGAGAAAGAGGGAGAGAAACATCAATGTGTGGTTGCCCCTCATGCGCCCCCTACTGGGGACCTGGCCTGCAACCCAAGTATGTGCCCTGACTGGGAATTGAACCAGCGATCCTTTGGTTCACAGACCAGCACTCAATCCACTGAGCCACACCAGCCAGGGCCCCTCAGTGTATTAATAAGACATTTCACCTATAGCACATAAAATATCTAAATTACTTTTCTATAAAACCAGAAAATGCAGGGGTTTTTTCTGCACTGAGCAGATATTCAGCACTATAAATGAGACTTGTCAGTTAAATCGGCATAATACATGATAAAAATGTTTCTACCATGAAAAAAACTACTGTATTCTATTGATTATAAAGAGACACATTTTAATACCTGTGAAATCAGGATACTTCTTACAATCAATAGCATCTTACAATTATAGATGATTATTTTATGTACCATTCAGAAAGCATTTTTGTCTTTCTATAAATGGCATGTAAAATTTTATCTTTTAGATTCTTTGAAATATAATAAAATTTTTTGTGTGTAAATCTTGTCTTCCTTTTGAAAGTAGAACTAGAAATAATGGTATATTTAAAAAGTTTACATGTAGTAGATTTATATTTATAAAAGCATAGTTACATATTACATACAAATATGTAAAAGTTAGATATTAAAAGGACAATCTAGCTTCAATAGTCTAATTATAATACTATTAGTTGCTCATGCATACATGATACAGAGAGATCAGATCACATCACTGGGGAGGAGTAGGAAGGGGCTGTAGGAGGAATTTGCCAAAGCAATGGTAAACAGCCTAGGACAGGATTGGCTGAAAAGCTGAATGACTCCATGTGGAGCACATGGAATTATGGGCCAGAAGATTTAAAATAGAAGGAGGGTAGAGACTGGCTCTTGGGCTCTCTTCCTCGAGGAAGCCTAGATGATTGTGCTGCATCTTCCTGCATTTCCCAAAGGGTGGTATTTTCGATGGGAAGGAACTTGGCACAGCCTAGGATGGGGCTGGCCTGGCAGAGGGTGGCAGGGTTATTATTTGGGTGGTCTAGAAGGGACAGGCTCTGAGGCAGAAGCCTGCCGTTTTTCCAAAATTGTGTGTCTTTTGTATCTTATGTTGTTTTAATTTGTAAACTAGTCCTATAGAAATTAGATAATTAAAAACTAACAGGAGGAATGATAGGGGAACTCAGGTATTAAAGAGTTTAGCCTTAATTAAAAGGCTTAAGTAATTAAAGCTATAACTAACTAGTTAAAGACTTTAGCCTTAATTAATTGATAGGTTTAAGTGACTAATGCAAGTGGAAAGCTTTTACTCCAAAACTGTGTAATTTTTGAATAAAGACTCCTTTTCTTTATCACCAAACTTTTGCTTCTGGAATTTTACCTACAGCAGGGGTGTCAAATTCATTTTCACCGGGGGCCACATCAGCCTCGCAGTTGCCTTCAAAGGGCTGAATGTAATTTCAACTCCTTAACTATTAAGGAGTAGTTACATTTATACAGTCCTAAAAGTATTTCTGCCCTTTGAAGGCAACCTCGAAGCTGATATGGCCCCAGTGAAAATGAGTCTGACACCCCTGACCTAGAGGGTGGCGGCGGGCAGCAGGACCCCACTTTCGGTTCGGTAACACACACATTTATGTTTTACTAATTTAGGAGAAAAGGTTATCCTTTTAATTACTGATTTTTAAGACATGGTGATTTTATTTAAATATATAAAATAAATTATAGAGCTGTTAAATTGTGGCCAAATATTGGTTTTACTGTCCATACTTCTAAATTATTTGTATGTAAATTAACCTAGGTAAGAAGTTTTTAGATCATTCAAGAATAGCATGTTTTCCTCCTTTATATCTTCTACCCATGTAATATACCATAATAGGATTTTATTTTTCTATAATTTATTCAGATTTTGATCATTTTGACCTAATATCTGTTTTCTGTTCCTGAATCCCACTCAAGATAACACATATATTTAGTTTTCATATTCTTCAGACTCCTCTTGGCTATAACAGTTTCTCAGATTTTACTTGTTTTTGATGACTGACAGTTTTGAGGAGTACTGATCAAGTATTTTATAGAATGTCGCTATTTTATAAATTTTTTTTGTTTTTGCATTTCTTTTCTATTCTAACACAAAGTGGATTGTGAAAGTGCTATGATTAAAGATACATTTTAAGAAATGAAAGAATGAGAGTGAGAAAGATAAATTCTGATGAGAATCTGGGAAGGCTTCTCATTACTAGTAGGGTAGAAGCCTGTCCTTGAGGAAATTAGCTGTGTTTGAGTTGGGATGGGGGGATATGAGGAATGCATGTCATAGTCTAGTAATAGAGTAATATATTTTCAACATGAAGTTTATTAGAGGTGTAATTAGAAGTAATGGTCTAAAGTTTGGTAGCAGTTGGAGGGTTCTTTCCCTCCTGACACCAAACACCTGGTGTCTTTTCCAACACCACTTCTCCAGCTCTCTGTCATCAATAGGTGTTCTACAGATCTGACAGTGACTACCCAGGTTAGACTCTGCAGGTTTAAGGGCTCCATTCTACAAGACTCTCCTCACTTCAGGTGCTATCAAGTGCCCAGGTTACCCACGCTTCTGTTAGAACTGGCTACAAAGCCAGGTCTTGCCACAATCTCCCTCCCCAGTTGGTTACAAAGGACAAAAATGAACTGTCAGATGTAGCCATGCATAGGACGAGGTCCAGAAGGATCTTGAGCACAGGAGCTGCTGTCCATGTGGAGTTGGGTGTGCCACCTTCCTGGCCCATGGATGTTTGGCAACCTAGAAGCTCCCTGAATCTCGTTGTTTAGAGTTTTTTTTAATGTAGGCATGAGTGGCTGAATCATTTTGTCATTGATGGTTAACCTAATCTCCAGCCCCTGTTTCTTCCCCAGAGGCCAGGGGGTAGGGCTGAAAGCACTAAGCTTCTAATCAAAACAACCAGCCCCAACCTGAAGGAGCCCAGCAAGAGTCATCTCATTAGAAAAATTATCACCCTTATCACTCTGGAAATTTCAAGATAACCTAGAGAAAAAAAATGGAGAATAGTAAAAAATGGAAAAAAAATGGAGACATAGTAAGTGGAGAAGCAAAGTGTAAATATTTGAAGAAGAGTAAGAGATGGGAATTGAAACACAGAGAAGTGTGGAGGTCCCTGTCCTTTGAGAGAGAATCTTGAAGGAGGATGTACCCTTTAGATGCAGGGATGGGCAACCCTCGGGCTGCAGGCAGCCCAGGATGTCTAGGAATGTGGCCCCACACAAAATCGTAAATTTACTTAAAACCTTCAGTTTTGCTCATTAGTTTTTGTTAGTGTGTGTGGCCCAAGACAACTCTTCTTTTTCCCGTGTGGCCCACAGATGCCAAAAGGTTAGACACGCCTGACTGTCATCATCTTTACCTTATTTGTCAATATTCTTAACTGATGTGTGCACAAATAGCAAAGCTGTGATAAAAGCAAGTTATTCACAAACACTGCAAGGTTGTTGGGAGATTGTTTAGCTTCCTATTTCTAGGCTTCTGTAATCCAGTTAAGCCAGTTTATTCTCATCTTGGGCACCATCTGACATTCTGAACCTAGATTTGGTTCTAGAATACTCTCCATAGGAAGTTATTTTTAACTATCTCAGGCCCCCTTGCTGCTATTTCTATAAATGTAATTGTACCTTCTTTTGTGACTGACAATTCCCTTTTCTTCTTTCCTCTTGCTAGTCTTTATTGAGTGATTCATTTGTTTCACAAATACTTTTTTTGAGTACCCTAACAAATGAGCTCCAGGACAGCAGGGACACTGAATGCATTGACAATTTTTATATATCCAAAACCCTGACACAAACATGTTCAATAAATATTGGTTGATGAAATGAATCAATACCATATTGAGCACTGTATAAGATACAAGTTCTATTCTCAAGAATTACAATAAAGGAGTGGAGAGCATCATTTACAGTGACTACAGTAAAGAGTTGTGTAATAAAAAGCAGAGAGATAGGAGAAAATCTTCCATACTGCTGGGACCACAAAAGACTACATTTCAGTGAAAGCAAATTAGAAATAAACTTGTAGAATAGGGGGTGGGGAGGAGGACAGCAAGCAAGCTTTTCTGTCTTGATCTTGGCATAGGGTGGGAGGAATAGAAACATCTTTCCTGAGAATTTTAACATGAGCTGACTTGACATAGGTTTGCAATATAAATTTACTCTGCGTGGTCTCCAGACCATCAAACTGAGAATTTAAAGGGATTATTGTACTTGCAGGAGATTGGTAGGAGTACAGACAAATCCTCTCTGAAGGAATACAGCTTCAGTACAGGTACCAACAAATTTCCATGGATGAAATTACAAAGAACAAGAGCTCACAAGGCACCATGAGTGGGAGCCAGCAGAAACTGCTGAGAGCGGTATCAGACCAACTCAGCCTCTGCTTATGGGAATTGTTGGCATAGAATGCATATCCAGCAAAGTCTAGTTTACATAATGAGCAGCTGTAAAACATGAGCAAGGAGTAAGAAACAAAAACAAAAAAAGATCAAGCAGATTAGAAAAGAAACTAGGTAGAACTTGGAAAACTAAACCATAGTTCTCAATATAGTAATTGCAATTAAGTTACTTCGACCCTTTTCAGAGCAAGGCCATTGGAAAGTTAGGGGCAGAATCCAAACAGTCAGTTGTAGCGTTAGTGCAGTAAATAAACTGCATATATGTTCTTATGTGCTTTTCTGTACACAGGTGATAGTTTACAAGTTTTAAATATTAAATAGAAGGTAAGATGAGATGGAAAAACAAGAATGGTGAGTGCAGACTATTACTAGTAGCTTTCAGTGGTGATAAGACAGTGATGGTGATAGGGGAAGAGGGAATCCATTTTTCCATCAGTGTGTCTCATTGTTCCCAGGTACCAATTCTACTTCCTTGTCGCTGACTAAAGGAAAATGGGAGATGGCAGAAATGAGGGAGAAGGGGATGGTGAGGGAAAGTGGAGAAAATAATAGGAATAAGAACAAAGCAGAACTGCAGGGGATAAGGAGGGGGGGAGAACCTATATGGCTACCCTGAGTGACCACCCCCCACCCCATCACTGTGCAGGGTGCTGTGGCAATGGAGGAAAATAAAACGGTGGGAGAGAAATGGAGAACGTGTGAAGCACATTCTAATCAATCACCTTGAAAACTAACATTATAGTAAGATAATTTCTTACTGTGAATCATAAATATTACTTAAATTTTGACACTAATCTAATCCTAACTTCATTTTCAACTAGAGGAACTGGATTTGAACCTAACCAAAAGTGATAAGCTTCATTCTGCAAACCTTGAAATATCACTTCCTCTTAAAAATAAAAGGTGTAAAGTAGGACATTTAGTTGTCAGCTTGAGCTACTTTTCCTTTTTAAAAAAACACAGGTTAGGCCTCTCAGAGAGCCAGGCTTGGGAGGAAGGGAAGGGGATGAAGCCCACTGTTGGAGTTCATAGATCTATAGAAACACAATGCATATTTCTGATCTTGCAGTACAAAGAAGTAAACATCGATTCTATCCACTACTTTGAATGTGGTTTGAAGTCAGGTAATGTTGAAAAAGCACAATGCAATTTTTAGACAAATCAAATAGGTACGTCCATTTTAGTTCTTTTCAAAATAGCAAGTCAAAGCATTAACAGCCTAATTATGTAATTTGAAGCAGTATTTCTCAGTTCTACTGATTGTTCTCCCATCTTATTTTACAAAGTTCTTTAGAATGGTGATCACATTTTCTCCACATCATGCTTCTGCTCCAAAAGCAGCCTGATGTAGGATGTTGCCTTTATAAGGCAAGTGTCAAATTTCAAACCACACTGGTTTACAAGGAGTGAGGCAGTAGTGTATTGAGCACTAGAACTTAAAAGTCCAGAGGGAAGCCTGGCTTTAGGTGTGGCTTGATTAAAGGCTCTAACCACATTCTTAGGGTCCATCTTTAGGGTCAGCATTCCCTGTAGTCAGTTTTAGCACCAGGTTGTCTGCTCTTATCACAGAAAGTTATGGTGGAGTGCCAAGGTTCATGTCCTCACACCATCAAACCCACCCCAAGTAAAATTCTTCTCCTCCCTTTTTGGTTCTGATAACTAATGTGTACCCTGAGGCCTGAACTGTGGCCAGTGGCTGGCTTAACTCAGTCAGGGCCCAAAGCTCCCAAGTTTAGGGCAGGGATTGTCTTTTCTAAGCAGCATTGCTGAGAGCAGGAGAAGGGTGGTTTTCTAAAGAAACTAAAGCTGCCATTGCCTCATATTCTAGGAGGAAGAATGGATGCTTTGTGGCAAAAGAAATGGTTTGGACAATAATTGCTCATAGTTGGCTCTAGAAAAAAAATACTGAAGGGTAAAATTTGGTATTTTCTCTTATTTTGAGATCTTCCATTTTCAAACCCTTTCTTCCCATTTTCAGGTAATATTTTTTTTTACTCATGCACGGTAGCTTAAAATTTCTAAAGCGTCATTGCTAATGTATATTTGGCTTCTATCTACAATGGCTGATATATTGCCAGTCAGTGAAACATCAATGAGCACCAAGAATTGGGTTCTCACTTTGACATATTCGTTTTAGACCTTGAAATTTTAGAAGAAAATAGCATTTCTTTAATGTAAAATTATAGGTAGAGTAATACAAGTTGAAGTAAAATGTTACCCAATAGAAAGTGTTAGAGAACAAAAAAGGTTTCATTATTCATCAATTATAGATTTGTAATCTTTTCATGCTTATTCTTGTCCCTTAAAATACGAAATAGACATTTGAAATCTAATGTCACCAACCAGAATTATATTTTTATATAAACAAGTTTAAAAGATAACAAAATATAATAAAAGTATAAAAGCATATTATGCTTATTTGTGTATTTTGATCAAGACACAATGGCCAGTTTCTTTCTTCCCTTTGCCACTCTCCTGTTCCTTATTTATTCAGCAGTTACTGAGTACCTCCTATATCTCAGGGACTACTTTAGGAGATGGGGACATAAGACCAATGCTTCATTATATCACTGTCAATGGAATCCCAACTGTATAACCACAATAAAAATAATATTGTTTTGATGGATTATAATTAAAAGAGGAACCATATGTATGTGAATAAATATAAAATTATTTCTAATGTAGTAAGGATAACATTCTGGCTTCCAGGAGGAAGAATCAATTTTATTTAGACATACAAAATCTCAATCTGAAAGAAAAGATTCTCTATTTGGAACTATGATTGTGCTGAAGGTTTTTTTCATCACCATCCTTTACTTTTAGTGGAGATTGCTCAAACCACCAGTTGGCAGAAAGAGGATATGGAGCATCTAAACAGGGTTTTCCTAAATGTGGAACAGGTTAGTAACTTGAGGAAAAAAGAATCTTAACCTTGCTATTCTTTATTGTTCAAGCTTACCTGTTAAAAATCAAAGTTCATGTTTGTGAAACCATCTTATATTAATACAAATGAGAAGACAGATATGTAGTTTTTTGGTTAATCTATTTTTTTCCTTTGGATATTTGAGGCTATAAAACCAGATCCTGGAAAAAACAGATTTTACTGAAATTCCTACAAAAAGATGTCTAGAAGTCTTTGCTTCAGATGCAGCAAAATAGCATCTGATTGGCAAGTGGCCACTTAGGGTTTTCTTCTGCTTGGCCAGAATCCTAAACATTTCCCTATGTTTTGGCCTCATATAATCCTTGTGCTGTATAGACAGGCAGAATAGTAGGGTTCTTAAAAACATGGACTATGGATCATGCCTGTCTGGATTGGAGTTGTAGCTCTGCCATATGCTAGCTGTGTGATCTTACTCTCCATGTCTGTTTCCTCATCTATAAGATGAGGATAAAACAGGACCTACTTCATAGGATTGGTGTGAGGATTAACAGGATAAATATGGGTAAAGTGCTTAAAACAATGCCTGGGCCATAGTATATGTTATGTGTTTGGTTAACTACACACACACACACACACTCATTTTTAAAAATTCAATATAGTCAAACTGGGATTCTGACGTTATAATAACCTGATATAACTATAAGATGGTATTTTATTATTTGACTTAGCATTTTCACTGAATTATTAACATAATAAGTTAAATTATTAAAAATTAAATGATAAGACTTGATAGCTAACATGCAAGTGGGCTTTCTAACTCTGCCACTTGAGATGCCAGTCAGAACTATTCTGTGTACTTGTATTTAACAGATGTTTTATAATGTCATATTTGTGTGTTTTCCTCAACAAATCCACAATGGGTATAAAAATTCACAAGTAGCATAAAAGTAAAGGGGAATAAAAGTTCTTATTTCTAGTGACAGCTCCCCAGTGGTGTTCAGTTTTTACTTCTGCACACATATCAGCAATGGAATACAGAAACCATAAGGAAGTGTATCCATATATCTTCAAGAAATGTCTTAGGGAGTTGAGGAATGATGACATGACCACCGGCCGGCAGTGACCACAGAATGCTGTGGATGGCTCCTCAACATGCGAGAAAAACATACATAGAGACAACCAGGTCCTGTGGGGAAGTAGGAATGAAATGGCCACTCTCTCTGGTGGGGAGAGCGCTTGTTCCCCCACCGGGGCAGCTTTTTATTGGTTTCGTTTGCATAAGAATTCAGGTAAAGCTCATTACTCATTTTTAGGAAGTAAGGATCAAATAATAGATATTGAGGAAGTCTGAGGGCCTATTTTGAGTTAGGGTCAAAGAGCTGTAGAAAACTTTAAGGAACAAACTTACTTCTTCCCTGGACCCTCATCACTCAACTGAGAGCATTCTAAACAAAGCAGGTTTCACAGGATTTTACCTATTCTTTCTTAGGCCTGATCACCAGGGGAACCCGCCCTTTTCAGCACAGAGCTGCACCACCCTGTCATTGTTTCAGGCTTAGTTGGAGCATGGGAACTAAGGCAACCAAGAGATAGGGAGATTTTCTCCCAGACGCAGAGGACTCAGGCTATGTCAAAGCCGAGGATCGAGGGTCCATCACCCCCTTTTGCTGTAGCCGCCAAAGTCCTTTCTTGGGGGCCTCCCACGTGATCATACCTGTCTTAGATCATTCCCCCCTTGGGGAATCTTACCCGTCATTGGCTAATTAACCAAGCATTGGGGTTCAGTTATGAATGAAGCAGCAGAAGCAGCACTCCTGCAGGGAGATAAGCTTTTGTCTCCTTGCTGACTTATGGTCCAAGGTCACTCCCTCAGCCTTAGCCTTGGTGGGGGTTACAGTTTCTGATACCAGGCAGGGTGGTTCCCAACAGAATGAAAGCAGAATGTCACAAGACAAAAGAACTCCTGTTCTTCACGTCCTAATACACAAACTTCTGAAGAATGTGGCATTACTTAACCTGGGCAGTACTGTCTGTCTTTCTAGAAGGCATTTAAAAGAATATGCAGGTAATTTAAAATTATACAGTGTTACTTGCTAATTATATTTCATTAAAGCTGGAACAAAAAAGAATGTGCAGTTGCAACTGGCATTTAATAGGGTTGGAAAAAGAATGTTAAATCTTATGCAAAGAGTGAGAGATTCTTGCAGGAAAAAAAAATTGAAATGCTGCAAATGCTGATAGCACATGGTCTTCCTGCATGGATGATCACAAAGAATTCTGTAAGAGAAATTGCTTGGGCCTGGAACATAGGACACCTAAGCTGTGGACACACTTTAATCCTCAGCTAGCCACATGACCTTGTGGGAGTTTTGGAATCACTCTGGATATCAGTTTAAATAAATATAATATAAATATAATGTAAATATATTTAATGAATATAAATATAATGCTAGTGGCCCCTTTCACCACAATTTATTTGACTTAAAAGTCTGAAGATGATTGCTTTGCTTTCTTGTTTAGCAATGACTTTCAGCAATACCCTCTCCAGGTGACAGAGTGACATGATGTCAATCCAGTTGGAGCCACAATTGTGCTAATATTGTCCTGTAAATATTCCAATAATCCTTTAACAAAAATACTTAGTTTTAATTGTAGTAAAAGAATTAAATTCAATTTTAATGTGAAAATAATTACTCTCTAATTTAATATATCTTGTACTATATTTTGATGTATTCCTATTCAATACCACTATACTAAAAACTACTTATAAAAAAGTGAAAGTAGGACTTCCAGCAAGATGGGTGCATAGGTGGACGCAACATACCTCCACGCACAACCAAGATTGGAACAACAATTTATAGGCAGAATAACACCCAGAACTGATAGAGAATTTATCTGAATGGAAGTCGGACAGCCAAGAAGTTGAAGCAGACCTGTTCATCCAGACCAGTAGGAGGGGCGGAGACGAGCAGCTGGCTCGGGTCACGGCGCGGAGAACAGGGAGAGTTGGGCGCATAAGGCAACTGGGAGTACGGAAGGCAGCTGGGGCACGCAAGGCATCTGCGGCGCGCAAGATCGCAGTGGGTGGACCCTGAGTACACAAGTGTCAGCTGGCAGACCCTGTGAGGCAGCGATTGTGGAGCAGGGCAGATCACGCAACCCAGGATCCCAGGGAAGGGACTGAGGTCCCATGGAGAACAGAGCTACCACCATTGTACCCTCTTGACCCCGCGCTCACATACAACGTCACAATCTAGCAACTGGGGTGCCCAGCCCTGGTGAACACCTAAGGCTCAGCCCCTCACCATAACGGGAGTGACCAGACACCCCCCCCCCCCCACAAAATGGCTCAAACAGAAGAACAAATCAGTGCCCCAGAACTCATCCTTTTGAGTGACTAAGAGATAGCCAACCTATCAGATGCACAGTTCAAAACACTGGTCATCAGGAAGCTCACAGAATTGGTTGATTTGGGTCGCAAATTAGATGAAAAAAATGCAGGTTACCATAAAAGAAATGAAGGAAAATGCACAGAGAACCAATAGTGATAGAAAGGAAACTGGGACTCAAAACAATAGAGTGGACCAGAAGGAAGAAAGAAACAACCAAACAGGAAAGAATAGAGAAATAAGAATTTAAAAAAATGAGGAGAAGCTTAGGAACCTCCAGGGCATCTTTAAACATTCCAACATCCAAATTATAGGGGTACCAGAAGGGGAAAAGGTAGAGCAACAGATTGAACATGTATTTGAACAAATAATAAAGGAGAACCTCCCCATTCTGGCAAAGGAAATAGACTTCCAGGAATTCCAGGAAGCTCAGAGAGTCCCAAAGAAGTTGGACCCAAGAAGAAGCACACCAAGGCACAGCATAATTACATTAGCCAAGGTAAAAATGAAGGAGAGAATCCTAGAAGCAGCAAGAGATAAGGGTACAGTAACCACAAAGGAGTTCCCATCAGACTGTCAGCTGATTTCTCAAAAGACACCTTATAGGCAAGAAGGGGCTGGAAAGAAGTATTCCAAGTCATGAAAGGCAAGGACCTATATCCCAGATTGCTCTATCCAGGAAAGCTTTCATTTAGAATGGAAGGGCAGATAAAGTGCTTCTCAGATAAGGTCAAGTTAAAGGAGTTCATCATCACCAAGCCCTTATTATATGAAATGTTAAAGGGACTTATCTAAGAAAAGAAGATTTAAAAAAAAAAACATGTATAGTAAAAGGACAGCAAACTCACAATTATTAACAACCACACCTAAAGCAAAGCCGAAAGAAACTAAGCAAACAACTAGAACAGGAACAGAACCACAGAAATGGAGATCACATGGAGGGTTAGCAACAGGGGAGTGGGAGGAGGAGAGAGGGGGAAAAGGTACAGAGAATAAGTAGCATAGATTGTAGGTAGGAAATAGATAGGGGGAGGGTAACAATAGTACGAGAAATGTAGAAGCTGAAGAACTTATAAGCATGACACATGGACATGAACTAAAGGGGGGGAAGTGGGTGGGAGAGGGTGTACAGGGTGGAGGGGAGTGAAGGGGGGGAATGGGACAACTGTAATAGCATAATCAATAAAATATATTTAAAAAAGTGAAAGTACATAACAATTCAGTTATAATTAAAATTGTATTTTTCATAAATACTAAATAATGCACATAAGAAAAGGCCCATTTGATAAGCAAGACTAATCATCTCTTTTATAAAAACAATTTATCAGCAAATTTTGACCATGTTTAAAGTTGATGAATTTTACTATTCGTATTCTGAACATAATAATAACTATAACTTGCCCCAAAATATGTTAATTTTTTAACTTCTTACAAAGGGTTAACTGATGTATAGTGTATTTAAATTTACATTGTGAGCACCTGCATTTTAGTTCTTTCATTTTTATTATATAACTACTAATTTCATGTAGCTAGACTCATTCTATATAAATATTAAATATTGATGTTAAAGTAATAAGAAAGAAATACAGTTCAATACTCTGCTTTTGCCTTGCTGAAACCCAATGATGAAAAATTTCCCACGTGATATTTTTCCTCTTACGACAAGCAGTGTGTTGTCAATATCATGAAAATTCCTGTTTGAAAAAGGAGGTCACTTATGCTTCTGAGACAAGGTTTCTTGCAAAAGTATTTTATTCATTTTTGAGTCAGGAGAGGTGCTATAAGTGTTCTGCATTCAGTCCATTCGGACAGATTCACTAATCTGTCCCAGCTCTGCAGTTCCATTTTGTGACCCATAAAAAAATGCATAAAAGCTGTTACTGAATAAAAATCGGCAAACATCAGATCTAAAATAGATTTCTTACAAAAAATCTCTAAATCTTTGAGCTCCTGATCACAACAATGTAAATTTTTGTGGCAAATGAATTAAAAAAAATAATTGCTTCATCCTCCAGTGACCTTTTTAATTCATGTTACTTTTAAATATACACTTATCGTAAGAGTTAAAAGGATTCATGAGAGAGTTTTTCATTTGTTTTGTTAACCTTGTAGGAAAATAAATTCTCTCTCAGGACAAAGATAAATTCTCTATGAGTATGCAGCTACCTCAGCTTTTAAAGTATTTTGTATAACAGATATGGACATGTGGCTATTCAATTGTATTATAATGAATTCACTTTGAAAAATTACAATCATACTTTTAAAAAATAGTTAATTTATTTCATTATAAATTGTGTGCTTATTATAAAACCTTGGAAAATAATGAGAGTAAAAGTTAAGAAAATATCTATTATGGCATCTAAGAGAAAATCATTGCTAATGTTTTTATATATATAAAATTTTTATTCATGCAAATTAATAAATTAACATGTCATGTCTATGCAAAGTAAAACACAGCCATTGCTTTAAAAATCACAGTATTTGCAAAATTTGTAACAGCAATCCCCTCTCTTTTCTAACCCTGAGTCCCTATCCCAGGTTCAACAATTCTTTTCAACATTTTTTTATGTGGTTTCCAATATTGTCTCCATATATAAAAGTATCTGCATCCTAATCTCCAGAACCTATGAATATGTTACCTTACATGATAAAAGGGACTTTGCAGATGTGATGAAGTTAAGGCTGTTAAGATGGGGACATTTCCTGGGTTGCCTGGGTGGGCTCAATAATGTAACCTCAAGGGCCCTTATAAGAGGGTGGCAGAAGGATCAGAGTCAATAGTAAGAAATGTAATGGCAGAAGCAAGAGTTGGGGTGTTGTAAGGGAGGGGCCATTGTTACAGAACACGCAGGGCCAAAGGAGGGTAGATATACTATTACCAAAAGGACCCCCCGCTAGTTTCGCTTGCCCACCACCAGAGGAAAGACGTCTCTCAATGCCAGAGATTTGTGAAAAGGAAAGGAAATGTTTACTTAAAGCTGTAGAGACTTAAAATAGTGACCTAATGTCTTCATTAAAATATCAAAGTCCTTTAGGATACCCAGACACACTTGGTGCTTCCTTCTCCCTCTGCCCTAATTTGGGGTACTGTATCTCAGGAAAAGAAGTAGATTCAGGCTCCTGATACCATTAGCTGTGTTGTTGGCCAGGATCAAGCTGCGTGGTTCTCCTCTGCAAAGCTGTGGGGATCTGCACTCTAGCAAAACACAGTGGTTCTCCTTGGCAAAGCTGCGAGGGGGACTCTACTCTGCCAAAACTGTGTGGTTCTCCTTAGCATGACTGCTGTGCCTGGGTTTAAATCCCCACTCCAGTCCTCCTCTGAAGCCCCATTTCCGACTCCTCCCACAATCGGCTCCACTTGCCAGCACTCCCATATCCTTCCAGATTTACTGGGCTGCCTTAGTGGGTCTGGGCAGGTGTGGCCCCATGGCATGAAGCCAATTATCTCCAAGCTCTCATGCAGGCACTGTAATCAGAGGGAGCTGTCTCCCATTTATGTCTTGGGTGGAAGTCACTTCCATCCCCCTGGCTCAAAGTGTGGCCACAGCTATTTAACATATCTATGCAACCATTTAAAGGTTATAGATATGTTAAATGACCATACAGGAGGTTAGCTGCAAAGCTGTTGCTGTTCAAAACACCTCTCAATTGCCCTGCTCCATGTGTCCCTTCCCCCAGCTCACACCTGTGTGGGGGAAGTGGTGAGGACATCTTATATATTTTTCTAATATTTCCTGGACACCTTGAGGTCTGGACCCCATTCCAAATCCCTATTTGCCCCCACCACTTGGCTGCACCCTGTTTCACCATGAGCCAAAGGATGCAGTAGGCCTTTGGAAGGTGAAAAAGGCAAGGAAGTGGATTCTTCCTCCAGAGCCTCCAGGAGGAATCAGCCTGTTCAGGTCCATTTTGGATTTCTGACCTCCAGAACTGTATGTGATGTTTGTGTGGTTTTAAGCCCCTAAGTTTATGGTAATTTGTTATACCAGCAATAGAAAACTAATACAGCCTGTTATTTTTTCAAAGAACCCTGTTGTTATTTTTTTATAGGCAAATTACATTCTCATCTCTCTGAGAATATTGTTTTTTAAAAAATAAATCAGGTTACCTCTTATTCTGTGCCTTGCTTCTGATTTTGGGGTCCTCTTTTTTGGCTAGTGACACAGACACTGGCCCGCACTGTCTGCAGTGTTATGGATGAAATGAAACATTCACATGGACTACCGAGTCCAGTGGAGGAAAAGGGACGGCATGGCTATCCTCTCAAGGGGAGGGTGCCTCAGAGCAGCCTGGCCACTCTCTCTAGGGGAGAGCACACCGATCCTTGCCTTCACCAATTTTTTATTGGCTTTTAATTTGCACAGGAATACAGGTAAAGTTCATTAATCATTGTCAGGCAGTAAGGATCAAACAATAGATAGCATACAAAGAACTACGATGTCTTATTCTGAGTCAGGGTCTGTTAGCTAAAGGTCTACAAAACTTAAGGAAACAAATTCATTTCCTGCTTGGACCTTTATCATTTAATTAAGAGCATTCATAGCAAAGCAGGTTTCACAGGAGTTGATGTATTCTTTCTTAGGGCTGATTACCCGAGGAACCCGCCCTCTGTCATTGTTTTAAGATTAAGTTAGGCAGGGGAAGTAAGGCAGCCAAGAGATTAGGATACATCTCGCAGACAGAATAAGGACTCAGGTTTTGTCAAAGCCGAGGGGTGAGGGTCCATCACCTCCTTTCTCCATAGCCCCCCAAGTCCTTCCCTGGGACTTCCATGTGATCATGCCTGTCTTAGATCATTCTCCCCTTAGGGAATCTTACCTGTCATTGGCTAACTGATCAAGCACTGGGGCCCAGTTATGGAAAAAGGAGCTGAAGCGGCGCTCCTGCCAGGGAGATAAGCTTTGTCTCCTTAGTGGCTTATGGTCCAAAGGTCTCTCACTCAGCCTTAGCATGGGTGGGGGTTACAGCTCCTGAAACCAGGCAGGGTGGTTCCCAACAGGTTAGTTTTCCTCATCCCATTGTTTTGTTATCTTTGGATAGCTATTTACATCTGAGTGAAACCCTAAAAAGCTGTGAGAAACCATTTCTAAGGGTGCATATTTATCCCTAGGAGAACTTTACTATACATGCAATAATAGGTGGGTATATGGCTATTTCACGGAAAGCTCCCTATTGTTGTTACTATTGCTTCATAATAAGTTACCCTAAAGTTCTGTGGTTTAAAATAATTATTTTATTTAGAATAAAATAAGTTTATGGGTCAAGAATTCAGGATAGGCTCAGTTGGGCAGTTCTCAAGTGGAGTGTCTTATGCATCTGGAGTCACATGTGAGCTGGGATTGAAGTTATAAAGTAGCTCATTCACTTGGCTGGCAGTTGATGTTGGCTGTTGGCTAGGTGTTTAGATGGATTGTCAACCAGATCATGTGGCCATACAATATCAAGTAGTCAAACTTTTTACATTGTGATTATATTCTTTTAGATTCTAGAGCAAGCATCCCAAGACAACTATGTGGGAGCTTATTATCCTTTCTGACCCTTCTTCAGAAGTCACACAGTGTTACTCCTCTTCATTTCATAGGTTGAAGAGGTCACATGTCCACCCAAATTCAGGGGGACGGGATGGATATAGACTCATATTCAACTGGCGGAGTGTACAGAATTTGAAACTTGATGTTTTTTTTGTTCCACTGACCTATTGTCTGTCTTAGTGCCAATATTGTAGCTCTGCGATGAATGTTGAAATTAGATAGTGCTAGTCCCTTTAATATGTTCTTATTTTTCAAAATTGAGGTATTGTAGGTCCTTTGTATTTTCATATGAATTTTAGAATCAGTTTGCCAACTTAAAAAAAAAAGAAGCCTGCTGAGATATTCATCTGGATTGCATTGAATCTATAGACTGATTCGGGAAGAAGTGACATCTGAACAATACTGAGTTTTCTGACTCATGAGTATGCTATATCTCCCCATTAATTTAGGTCCTCTTTAATTTCACTCTGCAATGTTTGTACTTTTCAGTGTCCAGGTCTTCCACATCTTTGTTAATTTATTCTTAAATATTTAACATTTTTAATACTGTCAATTTGTAATTTCAATTTCCAATTGTTCATTACCAGTATATAGAAATGAAATTGACTTTTGTGTATTAATCTGGTAACCTACAACCTTGCTACACTCATGTTATTATTACTAGTAGCTTTTTTGTAAGTTTCATTGGATTTCCCACACAGGCAATTATGACATTTGTGAGTAAAGACAGCTTTAATTTTTCCTTTCCAATGTGGATAGATTTTATTTATTTTCCTTGCCTGATTGTGCTTGCTAAAACCTCCAGTACAATGTTGAATGAAAGTGGTGATAGTGGATACTTTTTACTTATTTCTGAGGTTAGAAGGAAAGCATTCTTTCTTTTACCATTAAGGTATGATATTAGCTATAGGATATTATAGATGTTGTTTATCAGGTTGAGGAATTTTTCCTTTTTCCTCAGTTGCTGAAATTTTTTGTAAAAAATTAGGAATAAATGTTAGATTTTTGTCAAGTAATTTCACTGAGTCTATTGAGATTGTTGTATGGCTTTTGTTTTCCAGTTTGTATATAGGGTGATTTATACTGAAGAATTAAAAAAATTAAAACAACCTTGCATTCCTGAGATAAACCTTATTTAGTCATGATGTATTATACTTTTTTTAAACGCCTCTTCATTGTGTCTTTTTTTTTAAAAGATTTTATTTATTTATTTTTAGAGAGGGAAGGGAGGGAGAAAGAGAGAGAGAGAGAAACATCAATGTGTGGTTGCTGGGGGCCGTGGCCTGCAACCCAGGCATATGCCCTGACTGGGAATCGAACCTGCAATGCTTTGGTTCGCAGCCTGCGCTCAATCCACTGAGCTATGCCAGCCAGGGCTGATGTATTATACTTTTTTAAAAAATATATTTTATTGATTATGCTATTGCAGTTGTCCCATCTCCCCTTTATTCCCCTCCACCCTGCATACCCCCTCCCATCCACATCCCCCCCTTTAGTTCATGTCCATTGGTCATACATATAAGTTCTTTGGCTTCTACTTTTCCCATATTATTCTTACCCTCCCCCTATCTATTTTCTACCTACCATTTATGCTACTTATTTTCTGTACCTTTTCCCCCTCTCTCCCCCTCCCACTCCCCTGTTGATAACCCTCCATGTGATCTTCATTTCTGTGGTTCTATCCTGTTCTAGTTGTTTGCTTAGTTGGCTTTTGTTTTTGTTTTACGTGTGGTTGTCCATAACTGTGAGTTTGTTGTCATGTTATTGTTCATATTTTTAATCTTTTTTTTATATAAATCCCTTTTTATATAAAATTTTGACTAATGTCAAAAACTCTGTTAGGTGGTCCTGGCTGGGGTGACTCAGTGGATTGAGTGCTGGCCTGCAAACCAAGAGGCCATCAGTTTGATTCCCAGTCAGGGCACATGCCTGGGTTGCAGGCCAGTTCCCCAGTTGAGGGCATGAAAGAGGCAACCAATTGATGTTATCTCTCGCACATTGATGTTTCTCTCCTCTTTCTTCCTCCCTTCCCCTCACTCTAAAAAAAATATATATATAATAAAATAAATAAATAAATAAATAAATTAAAAGTCTGGTAGGTGAAATGAAGGAAGTTCTAAATGATACTTCAAAATTGTTAATGTTATTAAATAAATGCCAGTTCATTCCAGAATTGTGTTTTAAAATTGTGTCATCATTTGGATGAGGATCACATAAGCCTCCCAAGTTACAGATAAAGTGCTTGTGGGCTAAGCAGAGAAACAGCTTGCAACAGTGTGTTTTAGCTACATGGTGAATTGCAGGAGGATTTTTAAGAAGCAGTAGCCAGATTTTGTTGAGCATTTTGAAAAAGAAGATTGCTGCAACTAGCTACTTAGCAGACATTTTCTTCAGAAGATGAACCAGACAAATAAGTATTCACAAGACAATGGAGAAACTAGTTTAACTTGGAGTGACAAGATTCTTCAGTTTATAAGAATCTGAATCTTTGGAAAAATTATATTCAATAAAATATCTTTAAATGTTCCCGCTGTTGCTTGGGCTTGAGAATATAGAAGGATATTAGTAAGACTTAAGATTTATTGAAACTACCTGGAAGGTCCACAGAACAAAATGGAACAGTATTTTCTCTTTCTTTCAACACAAGGGTGAGAGACTATTTGTCTCAGTCTTCTGCTCAGCCTGAGGACCTGACTCTGAGAGAAGAGCAGGGGTTTCGTGAGCTGCAGTCTAGTCATGCAGTCAAGACTAGCTTTACTGGTCCGCCCCCAGACAAGTTCTGGATTTCTGTGAGGGAAGAGCATCTTGCCATTCATAGGCAAACAGTAAACATTTCACTGCAGTTTTCCACGCATTACAAATGTGAGCAAGCTTTGACTTGTTAACAATTACCACAAGCAACAGTGAAAAGTCATCTCTTTCTGTTGAAAATGAAATCCATGTGTGCTTATCTCAAGTTTGAGACAGGTAATTGTGCAGTAGAAAAACAGGCTCAAGTTTCAAGTTACTTTATTCTTGATTTCTGGTTTCAGAAATTAAAAAAAACATGCATAAATTGGTATATAAAAGAGAATTTGAAAAGCCAAAATTTATGTCTAATAACTTCATAATTACTAGGCCTATAGGACTATATTTGAGTCTGATGATGCTGCTCAGAAAAAAATTGTTTTTTCAAAGCTTTGTCTTAAAGTCTGTTTTAAGATACACTTTTATTTTTATTCTTTTGGCTTATGGTTTAATAGCTTTACTAATTGCTTTGTCAGTAATTTTCATGTAAATGACATTGACTAAATCAATTTATAACTTTTATTTAAATTAAATTAATCCAGCCTACTTTTAGAAAAAGTAAATCACATTTTTTGGCATAAATAGCTATTTAATAGAAATTTTTAATGTTTGTCATATATATTTATAATCAATTAAATTATATATGTTACATATTTATAATTTATGAAAGGGGAAAAGTAAGATATCACTTTTAGGAAAGTTGGGATAAGAGTCATTGCAGTTTCAAATAGGGGATAAAAACAGCTTACCTTACTAGCTACTTATAGAATAGACATTCATTAGAGATGATTAGGCCTTGGATGTGGCAGCCACAAGAATTGCATTGCAGAACTCCAACTACAGGGAATTTCATTGACCATGGCCCCAGCTGCTGTGCTGTGAACCCCTCACTGAGTTGGTGCTAAGGCCACACTTCCCATGAACTGCTTCCAGCTGGTAACTGAGTACAGCAGGAACACTGAGGCAGGCCCATACCTGGATGTCACCAAATCCCTCTGCAGGCCAACTTTGGCTCAAAGGTTCTCTGACTGCCTTACTGACCCTTCCCTGGGCCAAAGGGAATCTAGACCACTTCCGCCACACTTTCCTTCCTCTCTCCTTCACACAGACTCATCCATGCTTCACGGTCTGATGGCTCTCCCAGTCTTCCCAGTTGCTTTCCCCATTTTCTCTCAAAGATGCTTCCATAATAAAATCCTTGCAAGACAGCATTTATTAATCCTGTCTTGGTGTCTTGGAGAACTTGGACTAACACATGAGATATGGTTAAAAAAATGAAGTTAGAAATAAAAATAAAAAGCGAAGCTAAATTTTCTCTGCTTATACTACCAACTTAGAATTGTCTGTTGTTGGGAGAGAGAACCACATAAAAAGACTAGGCTAGTAAGTTTGTATGTAAAGAAATAGAATAGAATAGAATAATAAAATAAAAATAAAATAAAATAAGCTACTTTAAAATGGGGTAGGAGCCGCCATCTCAGAGAAATCACCTTGCACATCTCATGCCTCAAACCTCTGGAATGTTAAACCAGGGCAAAATAACCTTTGGATTGAGTCTAAGGCAATACTGTGTCCCAAAGAACTGTTTGCAAGGGTAACAACAAAGCAGAAATTGTGACTACAGGACTGATGATTACCAGGCTGAATATTAAAAATATTGTTTAGAAATAGCATCACTATGTTAGCTTCTCTGCACAAATGGAAATGTGTTTCTTTTATTGATGAAATTGTTCCTCTTTCCTGTCTCGTAAGTACCTTTTTATCTCCTAATTGGAACACTATTTGGCTTTCTGCCTGTGTCAGTGCTTCCCAAATAGCTACTCTTTTTTGACCTCAAATAAATGCTTGTTGTCTCTCACTTTGGCCTTTTATTTATAGGTAAACAAATTACTCACAGTACTCATGGAAACAGATTATTCTCATTTTCTGTGACAATTATTGGCAATTGTTATTGGCTTATTATATCTATAGCTTACGAATCACATTAACATTCTGTGATTTATAGATATAAGAATATTTATGTAGGGGTTCCCTGAGACTTGAAAATTATTTAGAAAATTCCTCCAGGTAAAAAGATTGAAAACAAGTACTCTGGGCTATTTCTGATGTGCTTCAATTCAATCTCATTTCATTTCTTGATCCTCTGGGTGTTGTATTTTATATTGAAACAGAAATATTCTGTTCCTACTTTGCAGCTAAAAGTCACTGAGTCCAATTCTTGCCAACACAGAAGCCCATTGTAAAAGCTATTTCCTGTCTGTTTCCACCTACCTCTCCTTTTATATGATTTGTGGGATCTCTGATAAGAGTCTAGCCGTCCTACAGAGTTAAAAGGCTGGATTCTAATCCTAGAGGGATTATATATTTTTACAGGCTTATTAAGAAAAAATTATGCATGGGGTAATATAGGACTACTATTCACTGATTTAGAAGAGAAAAAAAGCAATATTTGGGTTTTAAACATGGGGAAAAATCTCTTGCTATAACTGGTATTCAAGGTCAGGACCAGAAGTGGAGCAAAATACTATATAGTACTGAACATTCTTCATTGGAATAAATCTGCTTGATCACTGACTAACTGTATGATATTTGGCTAGTCACATTATCCCTCTGTTTACCTAATGTATAAAAATAGGAATAATAATACCTGCTTAGAAGAATTAAATGCAAAAATGTATGTAAAGTGCTCACTACTATGCCTGGCACAGTATTACCACTCAATAAAGGGTAGTTCTAATTATTAGCAAGGATGATTTCATATAATTTTCATTTTAGTGCTATTCTGTAAAGTCTCCTTGCATCTTGCATTGAGGTCAAATTCTTTTCATAAATTGGTTTGTGTTGCTATCAAGGAAATACAGAAAAATATGAAAAAGATAAGATGTTGAGGCTGTTACAGTTCAGCATGTACTTATTTATTTATTTAAGTTTGTTGGGGGGATTAGTTAAAACAATTACCCATATTTTTGGACCATAAGACGCACCTAGGTTTTAGAGGAAGAAAATAGGAAAAAAAATTGAAGCAAAAAATTACTAAAATATTTAATAACATAAATAGCATAATATTTCACCAATGTAAATGTAAACAGAACTCAACAGCAGCATTGACAACCTTATTCCTCCCAAATTTGGGGGAGAAAGAAAAAAAAAGTGCATCTTATAGTCTGAAAAATACGGTATATAGGTTTCAGTTATACTGTTCTATGATACATTGTCTATATATTGCATGGTGTGCCCACCATCCAAAGTCAAGTCTACTTCCATCACTAGACACTTAATGCCCTCTACCTTTCACTACCCCCAGCTCCCTTTCCCTATGGTAATCACCGTACCATTGTCTGTGTTTATGAGCATGCACACTTTCATTTAATGCCTCTACCTGAAGTCCCTCTTTTCACTGCAGCTCCCCAAGGTGTCATTAAGCCTGGAGCTTCTCCATTCATCTTCTCCATAGATTAAGTGTTGGAGGGGAGGGGAGGGAAGGAATAGGGGATTGCAGGAGGACTGTGGGGTAGCTGCTTCCTTGTCTGGGTCGGAGAGGAGCCCTGGCCATCTGAACTTTTAGTATACAATTTTTCAGCCTGTCCTCCACTTTTAGATCCTGCCTGACACATTTCTGAAGTAGTTGGTGCCTCCACGGCTGAGCCTCTACTTACAGACATATTCATTTATATAATTCAAAATATAACAACATTCAAAATGAGATAATGTATTGCTTAAGTACTTTATGCTTTGATTAGTTCAGTTTCTTTACCTCAATTTATCCTCACAATAATTTAGTAACATAGAGGGGTAAATTAGGGCTTGAAGGGGCTGAATAACTTCAGGTTTTATAGTGGCAGGACAGAGCTTTGGTTTTTTTCACCACTATACTCTGAGTGGGGGAGACAGCTGCTTTTTAACTTAAACACTTAACAGAGTATGATCACAATGGCCAACAATGAATTGTTGTATAGCTCTGTATTGCCTCTAAAAGTAAGCTCATAGCTCTTGGAATAAACAAAATGTTAGGGGCAACAAGAGGAGGAACCGGAGAGAAGAATATTTTGTGCTTGTGACTGACTCATCCAAAATAAGAGATTACGATGATGGTCAACTCACCAAGTTTTCTGGACATCTAGGTAAGAATTTTTGTCAAAAGGTATCTGGACTCAACAATCACACTGGTCTAACATTGCTGTTTTCTCAACTGAGACTTAGAGAAGTAGTTATTAGGACTGCTGTTCAAAGAGTGCTCAGTTTCATTTCAGCTTTATAGTGCCACAGATTTATTCATGCTAATGAAAATCTTTTTGCACACTGGCAATTTATTCTAAAACTACTTACCTAAAAATGCTAAATCTGCCAATGATTATAATATGACATAATTAAATTTCTCACTTAAAAAAGTAGCCTCCCATCCCTGCTCCCCCTTCTGATTCAACATTACTTTAAGACTTATTTTGCTTCCACCCTCCCCCTTGGTTTTGGGTGGGGGGGGGGAGAAAATACAGACAACTGTAATTGAACAACAATAAAGTAATTTAAAAAAATAAAAAAATAAAAGGTATCCCAACCCCCCCAAAAAAGACTTATTTTGGTTTATATTTTCAGACTACATCTGCTATCAGCCAGAGAAAAATAAAAGACCCCAAACCTCAAATGATATCCAAACCATCTATTATATTTTATGTACACACTTTTATATGCTGACCTTTATTTCTAATCGACAGAAAACTGTTTTATGAACAAAGGAATCATTTACTGAAAATATTTTTTATCTACATAAAGGCTTACATAATAAGCCTTTAATGTGATTACCTCATGCCTTTAACATTAATGAAACAAAGTTTTTTTCCTGTTATAAAACAAAATGATATTTGTTTGGGATCAAGTAATGAGGCTATTTCACTCAGGAAATTGCTAACTGGCTTTGCTGGGAATGTATTAATGTTACGATGATCAGTTTCATTTTACAATACTTTCTTAACATATCTACATGTTTAAAAAACTCAATGCAATAATAAAATACTTATGATAAGCTATAAAAGAAATATGCAGAGATCAGTATTATGTTTCCTTTAGAATATACTTCAGAAAGCACTTGTGGGTTTAAAATATAGTTTCCCTAAAAATATCTTTTATTATGTGCATTCAGCTAGAAAAATATTATGACTATCTTTGTGATTTTGACATGTTCCTTCCAGTTTCTAAAAATATCTGCCAATAATATCCTAGTGCCTTCAAAGTCAGTGGTCATTGAGTGATTCCTCTTCTTTCCTATAACATTGCTGTCACAGGCAAAAGTTTAACTGCCTTCCATTGTAAACATTACTTTTTAAACATGAATTATAATGGCTTATAAAACATGTCTGAAATAATAATAGGATTACAGTGAAAAGTTATATACCATTTACTTCAGAAACAACAATGAAATTAAAAGATCACTACAATTAAACATAACCTAAGTTTGTCTTAAATTACAACACAGCAGTTTGGCAACACATCTGTGTACAAAACAGAATAAAGAAACCAGACCTAAACTGCTGATGACAAGGAGAATACGTGCAATTCAGCGCATTCGGGACTCTCAGTTCCGGTCACAGACGTAACCTTTGAGCACACTGGCTAAAAATTGACTCTAAATGATCAGTGCTCAGGCTTTTTATCTAATATATATATTTTATATTAGATATAGAATATATATAATATATATAATTATAATATTATAATTATATTATAATTAAATAGAATATAATTATTATAATATTATAATTATAATATATATATAATATATATATATTAGCTTTAAAATAGTGGCCCATTTGGAAATTTTAAACAAGCTAAAAGTTCAACAGAGTTGTAAGTGCAATTTTAAGACTTGATAATTTTTTTTATTTTTTAAGTCAGATTTATTAAAATGTAGGGTCTTTTAAAGTTACATTGTTAGCACACAAGACACTCTGTCGCTGTCTCTTGTGGAAAGGGCAAATGCCACTAACAGAGTATTTAGGAGCCAGATTAAAATGAGGGTACATAGGATTTTCTACCCTTGTTTTTGAAGGTTATTCTTCATTCCATGCACACATCAGCCACTTTGGCTCAAAAACCTTGCAGTGTGGGGAAGCCAAATGTCCCATCTTCTTTCCCGGTGCCATGGGATGGACCTGACTTCCTGAAACCAAGACTTGTAAAGTGGCCTTGGCACCCCTGAAACCAGCAGTGTGGGGTAGCATGTCCAGGCTTTCTGGCCGGGACATTGAGATGGTATTGCTCAAAAGATCCAAAATTTCTTTTCTTTTTAAAATATGTTTTATTGATTATGCTATTACAGGTGTCCCATTCCCCCACTTTATTCCCCCCTGCCCTGCACTCCCCCTCTAACTCACATTGCCCCCTTTAGTTCATGTCCATTGGTCATACATATAAGTTCTTTGGCTTCTACATTTCTATACTATTCTTAACCTTCCCCTGTCTATTTTCTACCTACTATTTATGGTACTTATTCTCTGTACCTTTTCCCCCTCTCTCCCTCTCTCACTCCCCTGTTCATAACCCTCCATGTGATCTCCATTTCTGTGGTTCTGTTCCTGTTCTAGATGTTTGCTTAGTTGGCTTTTGTTTTTGTTTTACCTGTGGTTGTCTATAACTGTGAGTTTGTTGTCATGTTATTGTTCAAATTTTCTATCTTCTTTTTCTTAGATAAGTCCCTTTAACATTTCATATAATAGGGGCTTGGTGATGATGAACTCCTTTAACTTGACCTTATCTGGGAAGCACTTTATCTGCCCTTCCATTCTAAATGAAAGCTTTGCTGGATAGAGCAATCTTGGATATAGGTCCTTGCCTTTCATGACTTGGAATACTTCTTTCCAGCCCCTTCTTGCCTGTAAGGTCTCTTTTGATTAATCAGCTGACAGTCTTATGGGCACCCCTTTGCAGGTAACTATCTTCTTTTTTGTTGCTGCTTCTAAAATTCTCTCCTTATTTTTAATCTTGGGTAATGTAATTATGATGTGCCTTGGTGTGTTCTTCCTTGGGTCCAACTTCTTGGGGACTCTGAGCTTCCTGGACTTCCTGGAAGTCTATATCCTTTGCCAGATTGGGGAAGTTCTCCTTCATTATTTGTTCAAATAAGTTTTCAATTTGTTGCTTTTCCTTTTCTCCTTCTGGCACCCCTATAATCCGGATGCTGGAATGTTTAAAGATGTCCTGGAGGTTCCTGAGCCTCTCCTCAGTTTTTTGAATTCTAGTTTCTTCATTCTTTTCCGGTTGAATGTGTCTTTCTTCCTTCTTGTCCACACCATTGATTTGAGTCCCAGTTTCTTTCCTATCACTATTGATTTCCTGTACATTTTCCTTTATTTCACTTAGCATAGCCTTCATTTTTTCATCTAATTTGTGACCAAATTTAACCAATTCTGTGAGCATCCTGATCACCAGTGTTTTTAACTGTGCATCTGATAGGTTGGCTACCTCTTTGTTGCTTAGTTGTATTTTTTCTGGAGCTTTGATCTGTTCTTTCATTTGGGCCATTTTTTTTTTTGTCTTGACATGCCTGTTATGTAGTGAGGGATGGAGCCTTAGGTGTTCACCAGGGAGTGACAACCCTGTCCCTGTGTTGTGATGCTGTATGTTGGGGTGGAGTCTGAGAGGGAATAATGGCGCTCTCTGTGAGATTTCAGTCACTTCCCCTGCTTTCCACAAGCAAATTGTGCTGATTCCTGGGTGGATGTGTTTGTGTATGTTCTGGGACCCTGTGGGTCTCTCCAACAAACTCTCCTGTGAGGCTGGGAGTTTCTCCTGCTGCCGCCTCAACCCCCACAGGTGTTTTCAATTGGTTGTTTGAGGCTTTATTTCCATGCCCTGGCACCCCAGGTGCTAGGTGTTTCTTGCCTCCCAGGTGTTTCTCCTGGTTTATCTGCACTCAAATGTGGGACTGCCCACTCTGCCAGCTGCCGCCTTGTGAATCTGCCTGCTACTATCTTGCCTGCCAGCTGCATCCTTGTCTGTCCCAGTCCTCTACAGCAGCTTTGCTGCAAGTCCTCTCCACCCTGCTACCCATCTCCAACCCTCCTACTGGTCTGGATGGATGTTTCTTTTTTAACTCTTTGGTTGTCGGACTTCCATAGAGTTTGATTTTCTGTCAGTTCTGGTTATTTTTTGTTTTTAAATCATTGTTGCCTTTCTTTTGGTTGTGCGAGGAGCCATAGTGTATCTACCTATGCCTACATCCTGGCCAGAAGTCCTGATAAATTTTTTTAAAGCATTCAAGCTATAATGATACATCCATTTTTAAATATTCACTTAAAATGAATATTTAAATAAACAAATTGTAATGTTTATAATTAATAGAAATATATAAATAACCTTTTAAAATATGTAAATATTTATATATAATATGTATATTTATATTATACATCACATGTAAATATAAATAGTATTTATAGATATTTAAATATTTAAGTATAGAAATATTTTAAAAATAATTTTATTTTACCAAGAATACTACATATAAATTTTTGGCCAAGGGACAGTGTTCTTTAGCATAATAAAAATCCACTAAAAATAAAATTCACTTAGCAATTTTAGGAAAAAAGTCTTTGTGATCATAACATGTGCATGTTGTTTTTCTAATTAAAAAATATAGTTTATATTTAAAATTAGAGATTATATAAAAATTAGATATTAGATAACATATTTACATACCAATAGTTTAATGGTCTACTTCTCAGGTGCTTGGCATCCTTATTCTTATTCAGCATAATGCAATGATCTTATTCTTTATAATGCAATGATCTTCTAATATCTTTGATGTAAAAAAGCTGGTCAGATTTATTTTCTTAATAATATTTGCTTCAAGAACCATAAGGAATGGAATCTATTACTAAATGTAGCCATCTACCCTGTAAAAAAGTTGACCTTTCAGTCTTTTACTTTTTCTAATTCACATTTTGATCTTTGATATGGACAAAAAATCATCTGTTTTTAGTCATTTCATGGTGATAAGTCTTGCTTCACTACTAGAGTATAAATGCAGTGACAATTCATAGTGATTAATACCACAGCTTTTGCAGCCAGAATCCCTGGGTTCAAATCCTAGTTTTGCCAGTTAATAGTTGCATGGCTTTGATCAATTTACTTAATCTTTTTGTGTCCCAGTTTTCTCAGTTGTAAAATGGGGATCATAATAATTCTTACTTTGTAGGGTTATGGAATGGATTGAATGGATTCATACCAGTCAGACCTTTAGAACAGTGTCTGAAAACTATAAAATCTAAAAAATTCAAGCTATTATGAATATGAATATTTACTTCTATAATATTTTATTACCAAGACACTGACTCAGCCAGCTAGGCAAAAATTCATCTTAATCAGTGTCTCTATGTTTCCTGATGGTTCTGGATAGCTGTATCTTGTTTAGGTGATGACAGCCCTGTCTGACATTTCTTTCAGTTCCTGGTCCCTGACAAAAATTTGTGGGGGGAATATGTTGTTATGAGCTGCATTCTGTCCCCCCAAAAAGACGCATTGAAATTCTAACCCCCAGTATCTCAGAGCATTACTTTATGTGGAAATAGGGTCTTTGAGGTTTAATGAGGTTAAGATGAGTTCAGTCTGGAGGACCTTAATCCAATATGACTATTGTTCTTACAAAAAAGGGAAAAATCTGAGCACAGAAACATGGAAAGAAGAAGATGTGAAGATGGCCATGAGACTGAAGTGATATATCTACAAGCAAAGGAGTGCCAAGGATAGTTGGCAAACACTAGAAGCCAGGAAGGCAAGGAAAGATTCTCTCTTAGAGCCTTGGGAGAGAACATGGTCCCGGGACACCTTGATTGCTACCTTCCAGCTTCCAGAACAATGAGACAATAAACTTTCATTGGTTTAAGCCACCCAACTTTTGGTATTGTGTTAGAGAAGCCCTATGAAATGCATACAGATATAATATAGATTTATCTACTTTCTGATTACTTTTCCTGTCATCTAACTAAAAACTGAGGAAGCTACAGATGAATCATTTCTTCCTTTTTTCCCATTGAGGATCATACACTCTGGATGTGAAGAAATGAATACTTAATTTCTAAGTGTAAATAAACTAATAAAATCATTTTTAATCAATGAGTGAAAAAATAGCTGATAGGTGACTTACCAGTATCACTACAAGCTGCTTGGGCCTAATTTATTTTTTTTTCATTCCATATCTTCTTACCGATGTACTTTTCAAGACTGTCTTGGTTAGTGTCTTTTTTTAACCACCAGTGCTATTTTCTAAAATGATCTATTTTTATATTCTGATAGACAAGTACACTTGTTAATTAAACTGTCCTTAGCTCCCTAAGTGCCCACCACAGTCATATAAACACACAGTGGCATTTTAGCATGGAATTAATGGATCAGGTAATATAACTGCTTTATTTCTCAGAGGAGGAAACAGAGGTCAAGAGAGGTTTAAGTGACTTGGACTTCTTCTTCTTCTTTTTTTTTAAGATTTTATTTGTTTTTAGACAGACGGGAAGGGAGGGAGAAAGAAAGGAAGAGAAACCTTAATGTGTGCTTGCCTCTTGAGCGCCCCCTACCATGGACCTGGCCCTCAACCCAGGCATGTGCCATGATTGGGAATCAAACCAGTGATCCTTTGATTCACAGGCCAGTGCTCAATCCATTGAGCTACACCAGCCAGGGCCTAAGTGACTTAGATTTCTGATGCACAGTCTAAAGGTTGTATTTATTATAGCCTTCCTTTCTGTATTGCATCACCAGGGATTTAAGCACAATTTAAATCATACTTAAGATATCAGATTTTATGGATCATTTTTTATATCCTTTTCATAGCTTGTAGCATAGTGGCCTACTATAGAGTAAGTGATAACTGTTTATTGGAAAGAATGCTTATATGCAAGTTATCTTGTATGTGGTTATATATATGATTTACTGTGTTTTAGGCACAGCATCTTACTTTCAGTGTATGTAAATAAAGCCTATACTGTTTTCTAAAGGCAGAAGGGATATTTCTAAATGAGGCATCAAGTAGAGACTGACCCTGAGTTTCAGAAGCACATAGACATTTTTAGTACGACCTCACTTCCTACTATAGCTGACTTCGGAAGTTCGGGGTGAGGAGGTCATGAGAAAGATTAACAAACCAAAATAAAGAATCTAAGAAAAACTACCAAGATTAAACAAAAGAGAAAAGGCATAACATCTTTAATCAATGACTTTGCATAGAGCTATTAGTCAATTCATAGCTTGCAGATTTTCCCTGGTAGTGAATACCTTAATTAATATCTATTTATCTATAGTAATTAAAGATCTCTCTTCAAATAATACTGTTAAATTTACTTTCTGCCAGAAATTGTGATAATCACTTTGCAGATGTTGTCTTTTTTAATGCAACAAAACTATAAAAAACTGTTCTTAATATCTTTCGTTTCACAATGAAAATGAAGTTTAGAGAGTTTATAAACTCACCTAATGTTGAACTGCTAGCAAATGCTTGGGCCAAGACTTAGACTTAGATCTATTTAACTCCAATGAGCATTTCTATTTAGTGTCCAATCATAGGATTGTTAGGATCCCCACCTGGGCATCTTTCCCATCTCCCTGCTGGTAAGTAACACATAGATCCTCTTCCTGGTTAAGCCCTTGGGTCAGCCTCTTCATCTAGGCTCAACTTTCAGTATAATCCCTTCCCCTGCAGGCCCTGGAGGGTCTCCTTACTTTTCTTTTTCCAGTTATCACTACTGATTCTCCCTCCTGTGATTCATCTTCTATAAGAATTCTGGAGTAGAATACTGATTCCCTCTTTTCCTTTTCCTCTTATTTCTAATGAAAGAACTTCAAATTTTCAGTAAGAATTTTACTAGCAACTTGAAGTTGGAATAGAATATTAACAATTTCTACTGTGCTTCACTAGTAAATGGTTGCTTTTGCTATTGTTAATTTTTGTTTATAATTATTTTTGCATGTGTTCTTAGACACTTCTATGGCATGACTAAAATTTTAGTTTATCTCATAATAGCAAGTTCTTAAAATTGCCCTTGCTTCAGGCTTGCAACTGCCCTGATTTATCTTGCTATAGTTGATATGTGAAAAATAATAAAAGATATTATTGAAGATCACATATATCAAGATTTACATTAAAAAATAAACTAAAAGAGAGAGAGACAACTGAATATTAGGGATTTTAGAAAAAGCTCTCCTAATATTCGCCAACCTTGCTTTACTGAGGTTAATATTTACTGAGTTCTTAATGTTCTAAATACTTTCTATATAAAAAGTCATGATGATTACATTTTACTGATGGAGGAACTAAAGCACAGAGCCTGTCCATGGATGCTGGTTAGGTGTTTGACCCAAGGCTCAGACCCAAGCCTCTATGCACAGATGCATTAAGCAACTCTAGGAGATGTGATATATAGGTCCAAATCATGGGTGTCAAGTACAGACCAAGTTTCATTTTTTATATTTTTTATCCTGCAATCTCCTTGACTCTTGCTTTGTCTTCATAAATTATGCCTTTGAAAAATTGACCTCATTTTGCTCAAAAAGCCTAGAGTTAATAAAGTAAATGTACTATAAATATGAATTTTAAAATTTAGTCCTTGTGAGGTTAGTTGGTTAGCTAATTCTTTTGAGATCCATGGCTTAAATTAGTAGATCTAAATTTAAACTCTAAAAAATTTATACCAGCCAGTTGTCTCCTGAGTTTTTTGATAAATACAAGTACATACCATATTTATGATAAGGCTTCAGTTACACCATCAAGTTTCTAGTCCTCTTCTTATAAACTTTACCAGGTGAAACCTTCTTTTCAGTTAAATTTGTTTTGTAAATATTAAACCCTTAAAAGACATCAGGCATTCTGAATAAATTAACAATTTCTATAGATTTGTTTTCTTTTATTATTATTATTTTTAATTGTTATTCAAATAGAGTTTTCTGCCTTTCCCCCCCAAGCCTTCCCCACCTCCTTCCCCAGTCCCCCTTTATTTGTTATTGTCCACCTGTCCTTTATAATTGTTCCTGTAAACCCTTCACCCTTTTCTCCCATTATCCACTTGCTTCTCCCCTCTGGTCACTGTTGGCCTGTTCTCAATTTCAATATCTTTGGTTATATTTTGCTTGCTTGTTCATTTTGTTGATTAGGTTATAGTTAAAGGTGAGATCATATAGTATTTGTCTTTCACTGCCTGGCTTATTTCACTTAGCAGAATGCTCTCCAGTGCCATCCATGCTGTCACAGAGGGTAGGAGCTCCTTCTTTCTTTCTGCTGTGTGGAACTCCATTGTGTAAATGTACCATAGTTTTTTGATCCATTCATTTACTGATGGGCACCTAAGTTGCTTCCAACACTTGGCTATTGTAAATTGTGCTGCTATGAACATTGGGGCTCATAGGTTCGTTTGGATTGGTATTTCAGGGTTCTTAGGATATAATCCTAGCAGTGGAATTGTCAGGTCAAAAGGCAGATCCATTTTTTCTGAGAAAACTCCATACTGTTTTCCACAGTGGCTGCACCAGTCTGCATTCCCACCAAGAGTGCAGTAGGGTTCCCATTTCTCCACAACCTCTTCAACACTTGTTTGTTGCTTTGTTTATGATGGCCATTCTGACTGGTGTGAAGTGGTATCTCATTGTGGTTTTAATTTTCATCTCTCTCATGGCTAGCTATACTGAGCATCTTTTCATATGTCTCTGGACCCTTTGTATGTCCTTGGAGAAGTGTCTGTTCAAGTCCTTTGCCCATTTTTTAATTGGGTTGCTTATCTTCTTAGAGTACAGTCCTGTAAGTTCTTTATATATTTTGGAGATCAAACCCTTGTCTGAGGTATCATTGGCAAATATGTTTTCCCATATGGTTGGTTCTCTTTTAATTTATTGCTGTTTTCTTTAGCTATGCAGAAGGTTTTATTTTGATGAGATCCCATTTGTTTATTCTTTCCTTTATGTCCCTTGCTCTAGGGGACATATCAGTGAAAATATTGCTTCATGGAATATCTGAGATTTTCCTGCCTATGTTCTCCTCTAGGACTTTTATGGTGTCATGACTTATATTTAAGATTTTAACCACCTTGAATTCATTTTTGTGTATGGTGTAAGTTGGTGATCAAATTTCATTTTTTTGCATGTAGCTGTCCAGCTCTCCCAGCACCATTTGCTGAAGGGGATATTTTTGCTACATTTTATGCTGACGTCTCCTTTGTCAAATATTAATTGACTGTAGAGACTTGGGTTTATTTCTGGGCTCTCTGTTATGTTCCATTGGTCCACCTGTCTGTTCTTATGCTAGATACAGACTGTTTTGATTACAGTGGCCTTGTAATATAGTTTGATATCAGGTATTGTGATCCCTCCTACTTTGTTCTTCCCCATAATTGCTGCAGCTATTCAGGGTCATTTATGGTTCCATATAAATTTTTGAAGTGTTTATTCTATCTGTAAAATATGCCATTGGTACTTTAATAGGTATTGCATGGAATCGATAAATTGCTTTGGGTGTTATGGACATTTTGATGATGTTAATTCTTAAAATCCATGAACATGGTATACGTTTCCATTTGTCTGTGTCTTCCTTAATTGATTTCTTCAGTGTTGTATAGTTTTCTGAGTACAGGGCTTTTACCTCCTTGGTTAGGTTTATTCCTAGGTATTTTATTTTTCTTTTTGCTATATCAAAAGGGATTTTTTAAAATTTCTGTTTCTGATATTTCATTGTTGGTGTACAAACATGCCTTTGATTTCTGA
Source organism: Phyllostomus hastatus (assembly GCF_019186645.2). Classification (NCBI taxonomy): domain Eukaryota; kingdom Metazoa; phylum Chordata; class Mammalia; order Chiroptera; family Phyllostomidae; genus Phyllostomus; species Phyllostomus hastatus. Next base: position 13,312,215 of record NW_025334028.1, read on the forward strand.
ATATTGACTTTGTATCCCCTTTTATTACCCATATTCATTTATTAGGTTGAGCAGTTTTTTGGTGGAGTCTATAGGATTTTCTATGTACATTATCATGTCATTTGCAAACAATGACAGTTTTGTTTTCTCTTTTAAAATTTGAATGCTTTTTATTTCTTTTTCTTGTCTGATTGCTGCATCTAGGACTTCCAATACTATGTTGAATAGAAGTGGTGAAAGGGGACAACCTTGTCTTGTTTCTGATCTTAGTGGGAAAGTTTATAGTTTTTGCCCATTGAGTATGAGGTTGGCTGTAGGTCTCTCATATATTACCTTTATTATGTTGAGGAATGCTCCCACTGTTCCCACTTTGCTGAGTGTTTTATCATAAATGGGTGCTATACCTTATCATATGTTTTTTCCAAATCTATTGATATGATCATGTGATTTTTGTCTTTGCTTTTATGTGATGTATTATGTTTATTGATTTGTGAATATTGTACTATCCTTGCATCCCTGGGATGAATCCCACTTGGTCATGGTGTATGATCTTTGTAATGTATTGTTGGATGTGGTTTGCCAATATTTTGTTGAGGGTTTTAGCATCAATGTTCATCAGTGATATTGGCCTGAAGTTTTCTTTCTTTCTTGAGTCTTTATTTAGTTTTGGGATTAGGATGATGCTGGCTTCATAAAAAAAGTTCAGGAGTCTTCCATCTTGGATTTTTTGGAATAGTCTGTGAAGAATAGGGGTTAACTCTTCCTTAAATGCTTTATAGAATTCTCCTGTGAAACTGTCCAGTGCAGGGCTTTTGTGTGTTGGGAGTTTTTTTATTACTGCTTCAATTTCATCAGCTGCTATTGGTCTGCTCAGGCTTTGTGCTTCTTCTTCTTTTGGTTTTGGAAAATTGTATTTTTCTAGAAATTTGTCCATTTCACCTAGGTTTTCTAATTTCTTGGTATATAGTTCTTCATTGTCATTTCTTACAATCCTTTGTATTTCTGTGGTATCAGTTGTAATCTCACCTCTTTCATTTCTGATTCTGTTTATTTGGGTTCTCTCTCTTTTTTTCTTGATGAGCCTGCTTAAAGGCTTGTTGATTTTGTTTATCTTTTCAAAGAATCAGCTCCTGGATTCACTGTTCCTTAGAATTGTGCTTTTAGTCTCTATGTCATTTAATTCTGCTCTGATCTTGGTTATTTCCTTCCTTCTACTTTCTCTGGACTGTTTTTGTTATTCTTCAAGTTCTTGTAGGTGTAGGGTTAGGTTGTTTATTTGAAATGTTTCTATCTTTTTTTGGTAGGCCTCTTTCACTATGAACTTCCCTCTTAGATTTTCCTTTGCTGTGTCCCATAAGTTTTGGGTTGTTGTGAGTTCATTTTCATTTGTTTTCAGAAACTTTTCGATATCTTCCTTGATCTCATTCTTTACCCACTCATTGTTTAATAGCATGATATTCAATCTCCATGAGTTTGAGTGTTATTGAGTTTTTTCCTTGAGATTGGTTTCTAGTTTCATTCCCTTGTGGTCAGAGAAAATGCTTGATGTGATTTCAATTGTCTTGAATTTGTTGAGGCTTGTTTTGTGTCCTATCATGTGGTCTATCTTTGAAAATGTTCCATGTGCAGTTGAAAAGAATGTCTTTTTAGCTTCTTTGGGATGGAGGGCTCTATATATATCAATTAAGTTAATTTGATTTAGGACATTGTTCATTGTTGCAATATCTTAGTTGATATTCTGTTTGGAAGATCTATCCATTTTTGACAGTGGGGTGTTAAAATCCCCGAGTATAATTGTGTTGCTGTCAATATCTTTCTCGAAGTCCTCCAAGATTTTCTTTATATATTTGGGTGCTCCTATGTTGGGTGTACGTATATTTACAACATTTATGTCTTCTTGATGGATTCTTCCCTTGAGTATTATGAAGTGACCTTCTGGGTCTCTTTTTATGGCCCTTTTTTGAAGTCTATTTTGTCTGATATGAGTATTGCTACCCTGGCTTTTTTTTTTCCTGTCCATTTGCTTGGAATAATTGTTTCCTGCCCTTCATTTTCAGTCTGTGTAGGTCTTTTGTTCTGAGGTGGGTCTCTTGTAGTCAGTGTATGTGTGGGTCAGGCTTTCTTATCCATTCAGCTATTCCATATCTTTTGATTGGGGCATTTAAACTGTTTACATTTAAGGTTATTATTGATAGGTGCTTATTCATTGCCATTTTTTCATACCTGTGTTCCTCCCTCTCTCACTGTTTTTCTTCTTTAAAGTGTACCCTTTGGCATCTCTTGCAGAGCTGGTTTGGTGGAGGTGTATTCTTTTAGACCTCTTTTGTCTGGGAAGCTCCTTATTTGGCCTTCCATTTTAATTGAGAGCCTTGCTGGATAAAGTAGTCTTGGTTGCAGGCCTCTGGTTTTCATTACTTGGAATATTTCTTGCTATTCCCTTTTGGCTTGAAGTGTTTCCATTGAGAAGTCAGCTGTTAGCCTTATCAGGGCTCCCTTGTATGTTGCTTCCTGTTTCTCCCTTGCTGCCTTTAAGATTCTCTCTTTGTCTTAGAATTTTGCCATTTTAATTATGATGTGTCTTGAGGTGGTCCTCTTTGGGTGCCTCTTGATTGGGACTCTCTGTGTTTCCTGGATTTGTGTTGCTTTTTCTCTCATCAAATTAGGGAAATTTTCCATTATTACTTTTTCAAATAGGTTTTCTATCCCTTGCTCTTCTTCTCCTTCTGGTATCCCTATTATTTGGATATTATTATATTTCATATTGTCTTGCAGCTCCCTTACCACCTGTTCATTCTTTCTGAATCTCTTTTCCTTTTCTTGCTCTATCTGGGTGTTTCTTTCTACCTTGTCCTCCCGCTCACTGATTTGATCCTCTTCTTCATCCAGCCTGCTTGTAATTCATTCTAGTGTGTTTTTTATTTCTAAGATTTTATTGTTCATTTCTTCCTGTTTTTTTGTTTATAGTTTTTATTTCCTTTTTCATGCTGATGTAGTTTTCACTCAGTTCCTTGTAGTTGTCTGTGAGTTCCTTGAGCTTCTTTATCCCCACTACTTTTGAGTTCTATATCTGATAATTTTTTTACCTCCATTTTGTTTAGCTCTTCTTGTGGGGAGTTGTTTTGTTTTGATTGCATGTTCTTTTTTTTCTGTCCCCATTTTAGGTGACTCATTTTGTTTGTTTCTGCACTTCCTGGTGTTTTGCTTTGCTAGCTGTCTTTGTGGGGTGAACTTCCATGGTAGAAATTCTGTGAGGCTCAGTGGTGTGGTCTCTTTGATCTCCTTGTCTGGATGCTCTAGGTTTGCCTTTTCTTCTGTTTGTGTGGGCTCTGTTGTTGTACTTGGGTTTTTACCTTTTGGTGGTTCCTTTGTTGGTGGTTTCTCTCCTCCAGCAGGTATACTGATGTTCACAATTCCCACCTATTCTTGTATGTGATCAGTGGCAGGGGGTAGGCAAAATGAATTAAGACAGCAGGGGAGTATTTCATGGGATTTAAAGTACCAGCAAGTAAAGAAGAGATAGGAGATTCTTTGGATAAGTATAGCATTGACTGTGATATTTCACCAAACTAGCCACTTTTTATGAAAGGTGAAAGAGAGATAAGTCTCTTTTTAAAGGGGAGGAGGATTGTGCTGTATAATATGTACAATTGTATGGAACAATAATTATTTACAATAGTACTAGAACAACAATAATATGACAAGAGATACATATGATTTGGATAACCAGAATAGAGAGTACCTGATCATGAATTGTGTATTATTGGAACATGGGTGAAGTGAAAGAAGGAAAATTAAAATATAATACAGGGAAAATAAGGAAAACCAGTCAAACAATACAATTAAACAGAGAAATAAAACAAGGAAAACTAAACATAAGGAAAAGAAAGAAAAAAATACTAATAAAATAAAAATGGTAAAAATAATAAAAAATAATACACATAAACAATAAAATGCCAGCTCTATGGGATAGCAAAAGTGACATTTGTCTCAGTTTCTCAGCTTTTGGGATTAGCCTTGTGCTCCCCCTTTGAATCTGTCTCTGGACCTTTCATAACTCTACGTCTTATTGTTTCACTTGGGGGAAGAAAAAAAGGGAAAAAAAGAGGAACACAAAAGAGAGACAAAAAACTAATAAGCCTCCTGCTGACTTTAAACCTGTTCAGCAAGTCATGCTTGTCTTCCTAGATGCCACAGGAAGAGGGGGGCTGGGCTTCACTTTTCTCCGTTTCTATGGTTTTGAGAGGATGGGGACTAGGTCTGGGCCACAATATTCAGTTTCCCAGCTTCCAGCTCAGGTCCTCCATGAGCTTCCAGGCTCAAATCAGCCACTCAGCTACACACAGCGCAAGTCAATCTCAGGCACACGGTTCCACTTGGCCACTCAGCCTCTGGGTGCACAGCTCAAATCACCCTTGGGTAAGCTTGCTGCTGCTTGAGAGTCCCTTACAAGGCAGTGCCTGCCATTCTTAACAAGCACCTGGTTTTTCATACAGCTCAACTTTCCAACCAGTCTGGAGACTATCCCAATCAGGGTCCACACAGTCCAATGCCTCCCTTCTCCAGGTGTTGCCTGACACCCCAATTTCTCTGGTGTCAGTGTCTAACATCCCAGCAGACATGTACTGCCACTGTGTGTCTCCCACTTCATCTCTATTTCCCCCAGTGCCTTCCAGAACCCAGGTCTTTCCTGCTGCAGAGGTGCCCTCTCTGCTCTGGTAGGGGAGGGAGCTGGTGATCTAACTCTCCTCCCCGTATCCTGCGGCAGGCCCCAGGCTGGGGGGCCACAGCAGCCTAAGACCCTGTGCAGATCCCAGGGACCTTACCATCCCAGCAAAGTCTCCTCACTGTCTGTTTTTCAATATCCTCTGCAATTTTTGTCCTCCAAACTTCATATAAGCTGGGATTCTGTAGCTGTTCACTCTGTTCCTCAGAAGATCGGCTAGGTATTCCAGCTGGGCACAGGGAGGACTAGGCTCCACTCCCACCTACCTTGCCACCATCTTCCCCCTCTCCCTCTGTTTTCTCTTTTTGAGGAAAAGAGCAAAAATGCCTTTTCCCCAAAACTGGCATTGGCTTTGTGTTGAATAATTTAATTTAGGTGTATTTTGTAAACTGTGCCTTGCTATCTTAACAGAATGGCTCTATAATCTCAGGAAAACTTTTTCTAAGGAGAGACTAAAATAAAGATTATTTATCAACAATAAATAGTATGTTTATTTGATAGTAAAAATATATCATACTGCATAAAATGTCTTCCCACTCAGATTTATAAACTTCCTTGAAAAAACTCCTACTCTGGCCAGGTGGCTCAGTTGATTAGAGCATCATCCCAATATGCCAAGGTTTCAGGTTTGATCCCTGGTCAGAGCACACACAAGAATTAACCAATGAGTGCATAAATAAGTGGAATAAGTGGAACAGCAAATTGATGCTTCTCTCTCTCTCTCTCAAATCAATCAATTAAAAAAAAATTTAAAAAGAACCCTGACTGGAGTGGCTCAGTGGGTTGGGCATCCTCCTACAAACTGAAATGCCACCAGTTTCATCCCCCATCAGGGCACATACCTAGGTTGAGAACCAGGTCCCTAGTTATTAAAAACAGCAAAAAATCAATGATGCCACTGAATTCTAAGGCCCTTTTTTTTTAAAAAAAGAAAAGATTATCTTATCAATATCCATTCTTTTTTTTTTTTAAATAGCCACTTTTTTTTAAGATTTTTTATTTTTTTTTATTTTTTATTTTTTTATTTTTAGAGAGGGAAGGGAGGGAGATAGAGAGAAAGAGAGAGAAACATCAATGTGCGGTTGCTGGGGTTTATGGCCTGCAACCCAGGCATGTACCCTGGCTGGGAATCGAACCTGGGACACTTTGGTTCCCAGCCCGTGCTCAATCCACTGAGCTATGCCAGCCAGGGCTCAATATCCATTCTTGATGAGATTATTTTCCTCTATATCTTTAGTCAGTTCAAGTTGAAAAGGTGACTTTCAGAGAGAAGAAGCTGATAAAGCTGTGTCTGTGGCATTTTTTAAAAGACTCGGACTCATAGGTTACTCTGTGGAGTGTTTACACACTGGCAAACATCCAGTGCCGTGCTAACCACATTTCAAGTTCATAACAACCACCGTTGCAGAAAATTCTACCGGGCACCACTGATCCAAAGGGTCAAAAATGGCAGTAAACATTTCAATTGTTAGATAGATTTCAATATCCATTCAGGTATTTGGTAACATATAAAAATAACTGTGAGTTATTTTTCCCAAGCATGGAACATTTAGAGAAAATAAAAATAACAAGTTTACTCAAGAAAAATTCAATAAAACTCACCACTATGTGTGGCACTAGTTAGGCAAAGCTGACTAAAGTGTAATTTTTGACCTCAAAATTATTATAGTCTTATGGATGGACAGACATCTAATTGCCAGACATCTAATTGCCATACAATGTGGTTTTGTAATAATGATACTATGAACTAAACAAAGAAGACATTAGCTCTGTCTGGAGGAATTAAGGGAAACCTCACATAGCAGATGGTAGCTGAGCTATTACATTAATGAAGCTAATTTTTAAGGATTTGTGGTAGGAAGATGAATGAAAAGGCTGAGTCTTTTTTAAAAAAAGATTTTATTTATTTATTTATTTATTTATAGAGAGAGGGGAAGGCAGGGAGAAAGAGAGGGAGAGAAACATCAATGTGTGGTTGCTTCTAGTACTCCCCCAGCTGGGGACCTGGCCAGCAACCAAAGCTTGTGTCCTGACTGGGAATCCAACTGGTGACCTTTGGTTTGCAGGCAGGTGCTCAATCCACTGAGAGACACAAGCCAGGGTGTAAAAGGCTGAGTCTTTTTGTAAAAATAAGAATAACACTATTATGATGAAGGTAGTAAATGTTATAAAAACTTCAGACAGTACATAAAGGTATAAAGAATTGATTGACATTTACATGTAATCCTAAAACCTAGAAATACTGTGTATGCATATAATTAGTCTGGTTTTATTTCACATTAATTTATATTTAAGTTACATTACATTAATTTATTCTTTTTTGTTGTTTATTCTATTATGTTGTCCCATTTTTTTCCTTTTTGCCTCCTTCCACCCAGCCCCATCTCTCTCCCACAGTCAATCCCCTCTCCATTGTCCATGGGTCATTCATACACGTTCTTTGACTAATCCCTTCCCCTTCCTTCCACCATTTCTTACTCCCTCCTTGCCTCCTACAGCTGTTAGTCTGCTCTATGTCTCCATGTCTCTGGTCCTATTTTCTCATTAGTTAATTTTGTTCATTAGATTCCAGTTATAAGTCAGGTCATATAGTATTTTTCTTTTACTGACTGGCTTATTTCAGTTAGCATAATATTCTCCAGTTCTATCCATGCTGTAATGAAAGGAAGGAACCACTTCTTTCTACTGTGTGGTATTCCACTGTGTAAATGTACCATTTTTTGATCCACTCATTTACTGATGGGCACTTATGCTGTTTCCAGTGCTTGGCTATTGTAAATTGTGCTGGGTTGTATAGTTTCTCTTGAATTAGTGTTTCAGGATTCTTAGGGTAAAATCCCAGCAGTGGAATTGCTGGATCAAAAGGCAGTTCCATCTTTAGTTTCCTGAGGAAATTCTATACTGTTTTCCACAGTGGCTGCACTGTCTGCATTCCCACCAACAGTGCACTAGGGTTCCCTTTTTTCCACAACCTTGCCAGCACTTGTTGCTTGTTGATTTATTGATAGCCATTCTCAGGGACATGAAGTAGTATCTCATTGTGGTTTTAATTTGCATCTCTCTGATGGCTAGTAATGTTGAGCATCCTTTCATATGTCTATGGGCCTTCCGTATTTCCCTGTTAGAGAAGTGTCTGTTTAGGTCCTTTGCCCATTTTTTAATTGGATTGCTTGTCTTCCTGGTGTTAAGATGTATGTATGAGCTCTTTATTTTGGAGACAAAACCCTTATCCAATGTATAATTGGCAAATATGTTCTCCCATGTAGTCGGTTCCCTTTTCATTTTGATTATGGTTTCTTTAGCTGTGCAAAAGCTTTTTAATTTGATATAGTCCCATATGTTTATTTTTTCCTATATTTCCCTTGCCCTAGGACATATATCTGCCACCATATTCTTATATGGGATATCTGACATTTTACTGCCTATATTTTCTGCTAGGACCTTTATGGTATCATGACTTATATTTAAATCCTTTATCCATTTTTGAGTTTATTCTGGTATATGTATATTAGTGATATAGTTTTATTTTTTGAGATATAACAGTGTAGTTATCCCAATAGAAGAGACTGTTTTTACTCCATTGTATGCTTGTGCCCCCTTTGTCAAATATAATTGACCATAGAGACTTGGGTTTATTTCTGAGATCACTATTCTGTTCCATTGGTCTAAGTGTCTGTTCTTATGCCAGTACCAGACTATCTTGATTATAGTTGCCTTATAGTATGGTTTAATAGGTATTATGATTCCTCCTATTTTATTCTTCTTTCTCAGGATTGCTGAGGCTATTCAGAATCTTTTTGGGTTCCATATAAATTTTTGGAATATTTGTTCTATATCTGTGAAATATGCCATTGGTATTTTAATAGGAATTGCATTGAATCTATAGATTTCTTTGAGTAGTATGGGCATTTTAATGATGTTAATTCTTCCAGTTCATGAACATGGTATATGCTTCCATTTATTTATATGTTCCTCAATTTCTTTCTTCAGTGTTCTGTAGTTTACTGAGTACAGGTCTTTTATATCCTTGGTTAAATTTATTCCTAGGTACTTTATTTTCCTTGTTGCTATGGTAAATGGGATTTTTTTCCCTTACTTTCTCCTTCTGATAATTCATTTTTGGTGTATAAGAATGTCATTGATTTCTAAATATTGGCATTGTATACTGTTACTTTGCTGAATTCACTTATTAGGCAATATAGTTTTTGGTGGAGTCTATATGGTTTTCTATGTACACTATCATGTTGTCCGTGAATAATGACAGTTTTACTTCCTCCTTCCCAATTTGGATGCCTTTTATTTATTTTTTTTCTTGTCTAATTGCTGTGGCTAGAACTTCCAGTACTATGTTGTATAGGAGTGGTAAGAGTGGACACCCTGGTCTTATTCCTGATCTTAAGTAAAGTGCTTTTAGTTTTTGCTCATTGAGTATGATGTTGGCAGTAGGTTTCTCATACATGGACTTTATTATGTTGAGGTATGCTCCCTCTACTCCCACTCTGATGAGTGTTTTTATCATAAATGGGTACTGGATTTTATCAAATGCTTTTCCAGTATCTATTGATATGATCTTGTGATTTTTCTTTCAGTCTTTCCTGATATCTGTATAAGTAAGTTTGGAATTGACCCTGAGGTAGTACACCTCCCCAACCTTCCAAAGCATGCCTTTGGAAATATATATCTACTGAATACTATTCTAAAGACATATACCATATTTTTTTATATAACCTAGCCAGTGTATATTTTGGGTGGGGGGTGGAAATGCTGGACTAACAACAGGAATTGCCATAGCACATAAGATGGTAGACGTGGAGTGATTCCACAATGATGAGCCTGAGCACTCCCAAGCTACTGCCACCAGGCCGTGATTAATGTTGTAACATGGAGAATGTCTCAGGGCTGCAGAACGGGTGGCTTTATCCTCAGTGTGACTCTTTTAGGTTTTTAAATGTCCCACGCCCCAATACCACAGCTTATGGAGAAGGCTGAATGCTCAAGAGCATGCTGAATAAGGAGAATAAGAGAACGGAAGGCTCAGGCTGAGAACACTGAGGATTCCTGTCTCTGAACACCATCCAGTGTGGATTTTGTGGGACAGGCATGGCAGGGCACATGGGGAGTCCTGGTCTGGGGATGAGGGGTGCAGGCAGGGTCAGAATAGAGACTGCCCTTTAACTATACTGGTTCATTCCATCCTTAAGCGAAAAGCTTTAGAAAGTAATCACAGAGACACTGTAGTATATTGTACATAAATATGTACAAGTCTGTCAGGTTTCAATTAGAGAAGCAAAACCATTAGGATATGGATCTGTAACAATCAATGATTTGCTATAGGGATTTGATTTGATGCAATTGTGGGAGCTGGTAGAACAGTGTGTAGAAAGCTGTCATCCTCATGTCTGATGCTGGAGTTTAAAGCCCACAGGGTGGGTGGCAGGAAGAGAAGATGGACAGTAAGTGAGGGTAGGCAAGAACAAGATGGGCCCATAAGCATGAGCAGGAGCCCACCAAGAGAGACTGAAACCCATGTCAGTTCTCTCTCTGTCCTTGATGGTATGGGTGTCTTGCAGAGGCTGGCACCCTTTGTTATGTAACTAAACACATAAGCAGACTCAAGATTTGGAGGAGCTGTTGGGAAGGCCCTGGGGAAGACAGAGCAGTGACAGGTCTGGCTCCTGCCTCACACCAGTGAGGAGAGAAAGCAGATAAGTGACCACGTGTGCAAGCTACCGGAGGACTGCTGCTTCACCACCACTCTCTAAGTCTCACACAAGAGTCTCTCTTGGGGCTCACCTAACCAGAAAAAAATGGGAAAGAGAGTTCTGGAAAAGGGATGTCAGCCTAGCCAAGTGGACATATTGCAAAACCACGATAGTCTCGTTGCGAAATGGTGTTTCCTCACATGCAACAAACTTTGTTAACTTCATAGAGCCAGGTGTTAAAGCAATCAATGACAGCTTCATGTATTTATAGAGAGTCTATAATATAATGAGGTGGATTCTGACTAGTCTAGATAAGGGCCTATTCCCCCAAGTAGGCAAAACCTCTTAGAATTTTATCTGGGTGAGGAAAGTCCTCTGTAATGAACTTGCACAATCACATCAACTCAGCTACTTACTCCCTTCTTGGAAGTTAAAATCACGAGCTAGATGTATATTTCTTCATAAGTATGTAAAAATTAACTAGGAAGACAAAAAAATCACTAAATAAAATTCTTAAATATGCGTTGATGTGTTCCCATGAGGTTGAGTAACTCCTTTATGCATGAAAATAAATATAGACATAAATAGATCTTACCAAGCTCTAAATATATCCCTTACTCAACTTCTGCTTGGCAAGATCTCAAAATGCCTAAGCACTCTGGAAGTAATGAACATGAGGGGAAGCAGGAATTGAAAGAGACAGTGGTCTTAACTGATTGTGGTTTAATTCTCTTGGTTTGCAAATTTTACAAAACCATTTAAACATGTGAAACCATTGCAAAGTCCCTTTGAAACCATGAATGTGTTGGACACAGAAGTGTAAGCTTTTGGAGGTGTAGAGTAAATCTTTCAGTCATGCTTTATTATGATTGACTATGAGGTCCCTTAGATCACTGCTCGTACTGCTCAGCAGTATTCACCTTATTTAATATTCACTTTATTAAATGTTTGCTGAAGGAAGAATAAAATAAAGGGGGAGGGGAGAGAGGGAGAGATAGAGAGGAGAAGGTGAAGAAGAAAAGGGAGGAGGGAAGAAAGAGGAAGGAAGAAAGATAGAAAAGAAGAAAGAAAAGGAGGAAAGGAAGAAGAGAAAGAGAGAGGGAGGCGAGGAAGAGAAATGCACAAGGTCACCAAATCAATGCAAAACAAATCCTGGACTAGAATTCAGGTGATCATCCATTCCTCAAGAAATCAAATCAAACTACATGTGAATTGGTAGACCTACATTTGGTAATCCATGATTATAAAAATATTAGAACTATCCTATGTCAGGATATGTTCATAGGATATGAATGTTCTAAATGTTCATTATAGTATAGTGTAGAAAAGAAGTATTTGTGAGAAAAAAATTAGTGTTTTGTTCTTTAAAAATACCTTATTCAGTGAACATTTCCACGGATTTATAGGGTCCTGAAAATTATTTTTGAAACTTTGATGTCTAATATTTGCTTGTTCAGTTACCAGAATGTGAACAACATTAGGTGTTGGGAATGATTACTTTATACAGTCTCCTCATACCCAGGGCCCATGGCTAGAACTCAGGTGGTCCATAAACTGAAAAAAGAAGTAACACTTTTTCCCACTAACTTCTAGTTGTGATTTAGCATTTCCTTCACCTTATAAACATGGCAGCAAACCACATGGGATTAGCCTGTGACATCCATTTTTATACGAAATTACTGGTGTCCCTGGTATCTCAAAATATGTTTGTACTATTTACTAATTCAAGATCATAGTGGTTATTAGGCTTTCCAGTAGATTTTGTTAATGTGTTAATTAGGAAGGGCACATATAAGTCTATTACACATTCATCATTTTAAATGATATTTTGATAATTGTATTTGATAGCTATATTTCAGTACAATTATCCTACCTAGTCCTGGTATTTTATTTCATGCATTTAAAAAACAGTATGAAAAGCAATCCATAGGTTGCCAAAGAGTCCCATGGGGACAGAAAGGATTACAAAACCCTGCCTTTTGCAAGGACAAAATGTCTCCCTTCACCGCAGTCTCTTTTCCTCATTGGTATTCTGCAGGTGCTAACGGAGGATGATGGTGCTTACAGGCCTAGAACACCAGATGGCAGCACATCATAGTTTAATCTCCCCAGATCAAACTCCTTCATTCCTGGCCATATCTGGATGCTAAGTGTCAATTTTAAGATAATTAGAATGTAATGCATTTTCAAAAATAGCTGTGGATACTTTTTAGCCTTCTAGTTTACATTAGTATGTTCTTTTGTGTGTGTGCGTGGTATACAGCACACACAAAAAAGTTTCTCAGTTTGAGAAACAGACCAAGAAATTAAGTTAAATGACTTAGACCTTTCTCTAAATATCTTTTCTAAAAAGAAACAAACAAACCAAACACTAAAAAAAATGAAACTCCCCAAATGAGCCAGCCTTATGAAGAAAGACTCTTTTCCTACTACAGGCAACGTGGTCTCATTTACTCAAACATGATCTATGTGCCCAAAGGGTAATTGAGAAATTGTGTAAAACTTTTCCACTGACATACACCATTTATAATCACATAGTCTATCTAATTTAAATTTTTTATTTTTTTAAGCAAAAAGAAAAAAAAAGGATGGGGAGGTGGAAGTGGCAAGACAGTGGAGTCAAGTGCCAAATGGCTGTGATTCCTCATCTCTCCCATGAAGACGCCAAGTCTGTTTCTCCACCTCTTGAATATGAATTGTGATTGTGGCTTGCTTTGGTCAGTGCAGTGTGACAGAAGTGACAGTGTGCTGCTTCCAAGCCCAAGCTTTAAGTCACCTTGAGTGTTTCCTTTCACTGTCTGCTTCCAGCTTTAGGAACAGAGCTCTTTCTCATCTGCACCTCATCAGAGAACTTGCCCAGGCTAGCCTGCTGGGAAGGTCTGAGACACATGGACGAGAAGACCTGGGAGCACAACTAGAAAAATGAGATCCCACTCAACAGTCAGTCTACTTCCAGACAAACAAGAGAGGCCACTGAGGCAGGAGAATCATGCAGCCTAAGCCTCTGACCTGGGTCTGACTCCCATTGCATGAGCAGCAAATGCTACTATTTGTGCCCATTGAGTTATGGGGTAGTGTTTTACGCAGCACTGTTTGCAAAATAGGTAATTTTTACAAACTTGTCTTTGTTACTAACTAGACACAAACTCTTGATCAATCTCAATGATATCTTTTAACAAAATGTAGAAACTGTGAAGTACAGTACCTGTTGTCACCATTGACATCATCCATTGCATAAGATATGTTGGCTTGTTTGACATTCAGTTAATGTTTCTAGCAAATCTGGAAACTTAGAAAATCTAGTTTTGACTTTAGATATAGGAAGGGAGGGTAAAAGGGGAAATTGAATATGGGTATGTGGAGGAATGTGTTATGGATAAATGTTTATGTCTCCCTAAAATTTCTATGTTGGAGCCCCAGTCCCCTGTGTGGGCTCTATTTGGAGATAGGGCCTCCAAGGAAGTAATTCAGGTGAAATAGGGTCATAAGGGTGGGCCCTGACAGGATTAATGTCCTTGTAAGAAGAAACTTCAATGCGTGCATTTGTACTTGCTTTTGACTGACCTCCCTCTCCTGCCACCAGCCCCAGCCAACACACACCAAAGAGATCATATGAGCTCACAGCAAGGTGGTAGCCACCCATAAGCCAAGAGAAGAGGCCTCAGAATAAAATCTACCTTTCTGGTACCTTGATCTTGGACTTCTCAGCCTCAGAACTGTGAGAAGTAAATATTTATTTTTTAAGAACACAGTCAATGAAATTTTGTTATAGCAGCCCAAATTGACTAGTACAAAATAGAAAGGCAAAATGAAAAAGAATAATGGTAACTAACAATTATTGTTTTCCTGCATTCTAAGAACTTAACAAGTATAATTTCATTTAGTCCCCACACCAGCCTAGTAGGGTAGATCCTATTACTAGCAAACTCATTTTATTTGCAGATGAGAAAAACTAAAAAAAAAAAAAAAAGGCTAAGTACATGACCAAGATCTCATGGCTAGTAAATGGCAAAGTTGGAATTTGAATTAAAGATGTCTCTATTAAGTTGTGCTCTTAACTTCTGCTTGATACTGCTAAGAAGAAGCAAGCAGGGGTAGGTGAAAGATGGGAGAGAAGAGGCAGGAGAAGAGGATTTATAGCATGAGCTCAGTGCTGCAATCGGAACCGCTGTCACCTCTCAGGACAGCTTTGCCTGACCAACAGGGTTCACACCCAAAGGATATCTCTCCAAGCTGGTGGGTCCCTGAAGGCCCAACTCAGGGTGAGATCTTGGCTATGGAGATCTGAAAGGCCTTTTCAATATGTTTTCCATTCTTTCTTTTATCGCTTTCACAGACTGAATTGCTAAACCTTTTCAGGATGTTTGAGCTCCCTCTTGCTCCCACCCTGAGATCTGGCTTTGTGTAGAAGCACAATCGTGACTTCATACTAAAAGCTGTGTGGTCTGGCACATGGTACACTGCCATGTATGGGATGCTGTTCTGTTGCAGATAAAAACAGGCATGCTTTACTATAATAAAACAATTCTATGTACTTGTAGACATGAATAAGAAGGTACTGAAAAGCATTGCTGCATACTGGATACATACAGGATGAATTTACAAATTGGTCATGTTATTAATTTTGCCCACAAGGTAGGAGATTAACTTGATGATGACTAGGTCTTCTGTAATTGACTAAACAGAACATCTGAAATAGGAAAAAGAGTTTTCCTCAGGCTCTCTCCCTGTCAGAGAATGAATTGCTACTGTCTTTTTACCAGCAAGGTGGCATTATAAAACTGCACAACACTGTGACTAGCTGAAGAAGAGAAGACTCACTGAGCAAGTTAGCCCCCACTCCCAAGTACCCCTCAGCTCCAGATCATGCAGAGGAGAAGCAAGACAATTTCCATTCTCACTGAGATGCGTGAGGAAGGTCTAAAAATTGAGAGCCACTGTGCCTGGCAGAGGGCCCTATTTTTAGGGAGTGGATGCTGTTGTGAGGCTGCAGAGTGACTTGACTATATGGCACAATTTCAGCTGATTAACAGCACCAGCATGGACCAAGGGCAAGAGTGAGGTGGGTACAATGCCAGAAGTGGGGTACCATGAACCAACTGTGTAAGATAATAATTTCCTCTAGTTACACCAGTCTCAGACACCTCAGCAGCCGATGCAGTCGGGAGAGGGAACATCCCAAGATGAGGCTGGACCAGCTGCAGCTTAGAGAAGGCCAGTAAAGATGAGAGGCTTCCTGGCTGGCATAGCTCAGTGGATGGAGCGCAGGCTGCAAATCAAAGTGTCGCAGGTTCAATTCCCAGTCAGGGTACATACCTGGGTTGCAGGCCATGACCCCCAGCAACCGCACATTTATGTTTCTCTCTCTCTCTCTCTTTCTCCCTCCCTTCCCTCTCTAAACATAAATAAATAAAATCTTAAAAAAAAAAGATGAGAGGCTAATGCTCAGATCAAAGTTATGCCCTCACCCCTCATTTTGAGACATTATATAAGCTTTTTGGATCCAGACCTGCTTCTGGGGAGAATGAGAGCAGAGGAGGATGCATAAAGGGGGGCTGCTGTCCAGAAATGAAGTTTGGAGTTTGAATGGACTAACAATTCTTGAGACTAGAATTTATGTGGAAAGTAATTATATTACTTTTAATTACTAGTGTCAATATCTCATTTCCTGCCTTCCCTCCCTATGTCCAGCCAGGTGCAATAAGGAATGCACAAGCAAACTCTGGGCTTAGTTACAGACTAGAGAGATTTCTGCCCTATGAGTTGTGACTATCAAAAAATCAACAAACTAAGCTCCTATATGTCCAAAACAAGCTACTTTCTACCAAGAATTCAGTCAGATGCACATTAGAACTATGTGCATATGCTGCAACACATCCCTGCTGTTATAGATTCTCTTCAATAACCAAATTACACAGTATCAACAGAGGCTCTGGCCAGAGGAAAAGGACTGTGGAATTAATTGTCTGCACATCTAAATCAACATTTTCAAAATGTACTAATACACTTACAGGGACATGAAAAAACATTAAAAAATGCCATTGGAAGATACTAAATATTCAATACATTTGTCTAATTATCTATTGCTACATAACAAATCATCCAAACTGAGTGGCTTAAAACAATACAAATATCCTCCATTTTGCTTTTTGAAAGTTTGCTTTTGTAAAAGACCTGTATTAGTACCTGTTTTTCTTAACAGAAACCCATAGAGGATTTTTAGCTTTACACACAATTCAAAAAGGGAAAACAGTGCTTAGTGTTTGTTTTGCAGTGAGCTATTTAGAGGCAGCGGCACCCCTCAATGAGAGTGGCCCCACCAAGCTCCTTCCCCAAGAACTGCACTCAGCATCTCAGCATCAAGCTCCAGAGCTTTGAACTGTCTGGCAGCATCTGTGCTTTAATGGGATTTATTTTCTGCAGCTGATAACTCGGTGTGTCCTAAAGTATCAGTAAAATCTAAGAAAGATCGTAAGGGTGTTACTCGTAGAGGAAAACTGGATATAATTAGGTGTTTTCATCATGGTGAATGAAATAAAGATGTAAGTACATCAAGCATACCTACATCCACCAATTGTACTATTTACATTCTTAGAGAAAGAATTTTGAAACCTACCAGTTACTATTGGTTCTATGTGGGGGTGCCCTGTCTGGCAGAGCTCTCCCAGCGGCAGCAGATGAGGGTGAGTTGTCCCAGACATAATCTGTTCTGGCAGGAAAGGGGATGGTAATTCCCTCTAGTGGAGAATGCCCTGAGCCCTTCTCTGAAATGGCTTTTATTGGGACTGTTGTGTGTAGAGGTATACAGCATGTATGCATAGGTCGTCAATCAATGTCCAAAGGCTATAGTTATAGAAAACAGATATTGTCTATAGATAACAATTGAGGAAACACACAGATCTGCCTCAAGTCAGGGTCTGTTAGATATGCTGATGCCAGAGGTGTGGTTCATCAGATTAAGGGTTCACTACCTTATGCTTTGAATTTAAACATCTGCTTTATATCAACAGGACTATACAAAGCAAAGCCAGCCTCAAGGGGTATAATGCATTCTTTAGGCCTGATTTCCTGTGGGAACCCTTGGTATTAGTATTGGGTCGAGCCTGCCACCTGCATTCCTGGGGTTCTGGTGGAGACTTACAGGCAGGGCCTTGCTCATGGTGGGACTACAGTTTCTGATACCACACAAAGTGGTCCCCAACAGTTCTGCTAGTAGCAAAGTGGTCTTCTTAAGTCAGCATCCAGTAATGGATAGTAAATCTATTTGATTGAATTGATGGATGCATAAATCATAGTGTATACTTGTTATATCCTTCCTGCTTTTACTACATGTCAGTGTTATGTTCAATTCTATGTGTTATTTGATAAATTTGGTAGGTTATTTTGACAGTTCTGCAAATGCTCATTTTTTTTTCATATAAATTGATGGTAATTGTTTCTTCACTTTGCATCATTTCGACTTACAAAATTTTCATAGGAACACTCTATTCTTGTATAGCAGGGGAAACCTGTTTTTATTATCTTATGGTTTGTGTGGGTCAAGAATTCAGAGAAGGTACAATTGGCATGCCTAGTCTCTGCTCTGCAATGTCTGGGGCCTCAGCTGGAAGACTTGGAGGCAGAAGGGCTGGAGTCAATGAAGGCTTGACTTGAGCTGGAAGATATACAGTCCCATTCCACTTAATGATGGGAGTGTCTCTTAGGTGATTTTGTAGTTGTGCAAACATCATAGAGTGCACATATAAAAAACTAGATGGTATAGCCTACTACACACCTAGGCATATGGTATGTTACCATTGTGTATGTGTTTCATTGTTGAATGAAACATCATTATGCAATGCATGACTATGCTTCTAAGGTTGCTCTTTCATTGGATAACAAGGTAGTGCAGGCAAGTTGGTTCCTGCACAAGGCTGCTTGGGTGTTCTCATGACTTGGTAGCTGGCATTCCCAAGACTGAATGATCCACATGTTCAAAGCAGAAGTTGGAATAATTTTTAGAACCTATCTTTAATAGTCTCACATCATTACTGCTGCAGTGTTCTACTGGTCACACAGGTCAGCCTGATTCTGTGTGGGAGGAAACTATATAAGATACTGTGTTAATCATCGATTGCTGCACTACAAATTACCCAGAAGTGTAGCAGGTTAAAGCAACAAACAATTATTAATCAAAGTTTCTGTGGGTTGGGAATCCAGGAGCAGCTTCACTGGGTGATTCTGACTTGGGGTTTCTCATGAGGTTACAGCCAAGCCGTTAGCTGGGCTTCAGTCATCTGAGATTCACCTAGGGCTGAAGAATGTGCTTCCAAGCTTACTTGCTTGCTGATAGGGTTCAGTTCCTCACTGCACGGGCCCCTCCATAGGCTGTTTGGTGTCCTTAACAACATTGCTCTGGCTTGCCCCAGAGTGAGCCATGTGAAAAGCTGAGAGAAAGAGCCTGAGATTAAACCAGTCTTTAGAACCTAATTTTGGAAGTGGCACACTGCATTAGTTTCTTATTGCTCCTGTGATAAAGTATCACAAACTTAGTAGCTTGAGCAACACAATTTATTATTTTACCATCTTGGAGATCAGAGGTCCAATATATATTTCTCTGAACTAAAATCAAGGTGTTGACAGGCTGTGTCCATTTTGGAGAGTTTAGGGAAGAATCAGTTTCCTTGCCTTTTCCAGCTTCTATAGGCCACATGCATTCTTTGGCTTGTGGCTCATTCTTTATCTTTGAAATCATAAGAATAGTATCTTCAAATGTCTCTCATTCTGACTCTGTCCTACGTGGTAAGAAGCATTTTGATTACACTGGGCCTACCCAGAAAATATTCTCAAATCTCAAGACCTTTCCTTTAATCACCTCTGCAAAATCCCTTTTGCCATGTAAGGAAACAGATTCACCATATTCAAAGGTTTAGGATGTGGAGATTAGGATGCAGATATTTGGGAAGCCATATCCTATTACCACACATACCATACTTTTGCAATATCGTGCTGGTCACAGAGAACAGTGCTGGTGCTGTGGAGAGAGAACTGCTCATGGGAGTGAAGAATGGGAGGTGGGGACCACCGGGCCATTCTGGACGCCACTGGCTACCACACTGGCTACTGCAACATTTTTCTATGACTATTACATAACTTTAACAAGTGTTAATTATTACTGCAAACTACAATACTGAAATAAAAACCCTATATTACTATTAAGGTTTACTTTTACTATTACTAATATTACTATTACTATTATTATTTTGTTTTTATCTAACTGAGAATAATAAAAATGATAAAATAACAATGGCTACCATTGTTTTAGTGCCTAATTTGAGCTGAGCACCTTAATAAGCATTTTAAAAGCATATCTATGTTATGTAACATCTTTAAATATAAGAAAGTCAAATTTTATCATTTTAATAATAAATATAAATATATAAAGAAATAGGTTCAGAGAAGTTAAAGTATTTAAATTCACACAGTGGTAGTGAATTTAAGAGATAGTTTGAATCCAATTTGGTCAGGTGTTAGCCTATGTGGTTTCTAGCCATCTCTTTGCCACTAAAATATACATGATGAATGATTTCAATGCTCCTGATCAAGTTTTCTTCATTGTCATTTCCTGGACTACAGCTCCTGGAGGAGTAAAGAGTCACAAGTATTCCTGCAATTTATTATTAACCTATAGATAGAATTTTTGTGTAACTAGAAGTTCAACATGTGTAGAGTAGCTCAATTTCTAAGCTTATGCCAAAGGCAATTATATCAGAAAATTAGGTCCTCATACATTTAAATAGCAGGCCATTCAAAGTAAAAGCAGAGAAATAGCCTCATGTGAAGATTTGCTAGATGAATTTTAATCTAGCCATATAATAACCCACCCACTGAGACAGTATAAAAAAGAACATTTACATGTAGGCCTATCCTCAGTTTACCAAATATCAGGAAAAATCCCTTTGTGAAGCACCAAAGTTCTATCCAAAGTCAAGGGATAGAATTTTTTTTTCTTGCCCTTTTTTTTCTCTTCCCCCACCATTTTTTTCTCTTCCCTTTCTGTCTAATTATGTGAAGAGTCTTTTTCATACTCACCTTTTTTCCTTAATTTGCAGTTGAGAGAACTCCACTAGAGAGTTACTTTAATTTTCAGGGCTTCAAAGGTTAATTTAGCATAATTCCCTTTCCTCAAAGGTTCATAACAAGGATGGCTTCTTGGTGGTGAGTGCCATCTTTGCTTTACCTGTGATGCCCATGACAGCACTGCACCACAGAACTCTTTCCAGTGACTTTAGGATTCCTCTTAACATAGTATTCATAGCAACTACTACTGAAATGAGTCTTGCAGAGGACAAGACTGAAATGTTCAGATAATCACCATCTGATAGTACTATGAGCACCACCCTGCCTGTGAGAAAAAAAACAAACAAACAGAGATCCTGTGGCCCAATGATAAAGTCATGGTTCCTGTGCTTGAAGAGTGGGAGCTCTCAGTAAGAGAAGCCTTAAGACACTGAGAGAGAGTCAACCATGTAAATGCATTACATACTGTATTTGTCTCACATTTGTCTCACACTCAACAGGAGAGATAAGGAAGGAAGTTAACTGACAGGTGTCTAGAACATGCCAGCATTATGCTAGATTTTTTGCATATATTTTAATCTTATGCTATATTTTAAGTATAATCAAGATTATACTTAATCTTGACAATGACTATATGAGGTAGTTGTCAATATCCCTCACAAAGGCAGGGTAGCTTTCTCCTCTCATGCCCTTCACCGGTGATGAAGGTTGGATTTCAGACTCGGTCTGTGGAAATCCCAAAGCTCATTTCTTTGCACTACATCGAGGAATCACATTATTCAGGTAAAGTTTCCAGTTATAAAATGGGAGAAACCCCAATTAGGTGGGAAAAACAAAATATGAATATAGCACAAGTGTATTTTCTCAAGTACTGGAAAAGCAGAGATTCAGTGTTAATGCTTTTTCAGCTATGTCCTTTACATAGAAATGGGTATCCAAGATCTAGTATTCAGCTCTAAAATGTCCATGATTTACAAAAAAAAAAAAAAATCTCGCTCTTGACAAAAAGAAGCATGATTTAAACTTAGATGTTAAAATCTTGAGAGAGTTGGGCTAATTTAATGGGGGAAAATCTATCTAAAGGTATTAAAATAAGGTAAATTATTCCTTAAATACTTAGACAAATCATTTAATATGCTTGGAAAAAATAATAAATAATACTTGACTTTTTCTTACCTATGAAGACTTTTTCTTGTTTCTTCTTTATCTGAAACTGGAGATGGAGGATGTTTGACTTGACACCTAAGGGAAAGAAAAAATCCTTCATTTATTATTTTATTCACTTACTTATCCAATAGATACTTACAAAGCTCTAAAATGTGCCAGCCACTGTGTTATCTGTTTCCACATGTCTTCTTATTTAACTATATAGAAAGGTGGTGGGAAAGTTCTTTTTGTCCCCATTTTATATATATGAGAGGGTAGAAGACCCAAAAGGTTAAATAATTATGGGGCAGAAGAAAGTATTTTTTTTCTGGGGGGCTATTTTTTTTGTGGGGCTACTGATTAAGAAACTTGGGTTTTAGATCCACCTTTGTGATTAATTCATGTGGGACTTGGGGAGAACTTCACATTCTCTGTGACTAGTTTATTCTTTTAGAGAAAAAGAGTCCTGAAACATACAACCCTGAAGGCAGCATAGGTTTCCTTCTGCTACTTGAGTTGTGAGTTCATCTTCTACATTTGCCTCTTCTTTGGCCATTTTTCCTTATATTTAATTAACTAATGAATTAATTTGAATTTATTAGGGTGACATTGGTTATTATACAGGTCTCAGGTGTACAATTTTATAACACACCATTTATATATTGTATTGTGTGTTCACTGCCCCAAGTCAAGTCTCCGTCCATTACCATTTATCTTCCCTATACCTTCTTCATATTCATTTTATCATGTTCATTTCACTATTACCATTGCTACTGGATTCATCTAGTCTGAATTTTTAACTGGAGGTAGGAAATCTGGGGTATTTGAGTCATATAAGGTCTCATTAGCTTTGAATCAGAATATAAATATATGTAGGCAGGTATATGCCTCATGTTTAGCTTCAGGTACTTACGTAACATGATGTTCCTGCCGCTGGTGCTAAACTTAGAGAGAACTATGCCTGATGGTAAATTTCAAATTAGTCTAACTTGGGAATAATTTTTTTCTTATATAAGTTACTGGAGCCAGTAGGAAACAAATGGAGAATGATTAATAGTATTTCAGAAGCTGAAATTGAAAATTGACTTATTATAATTTTTAATATAATTTTTAATAACAGCAACCATCACCAGTTTTAAATTTTAGAACATTTTTATTAACTACCTTCACCTCCCCCACACCAAATCCCATACTCATTAGCAAACACTCATTCCTCTTTTCCCCTGGCCTCTGGCAACCACGAATAATTTTCTGCTTCTTTTTTTAAAAAAATATTTTATTTATTTATTTTTAGAGAGAGGAGAAGGAAAGGAGAGAGAGAGAGAGAGAAACATCAATGTGTGGTTGCTTCTCATGTACCCCCCATTGGGGACCTGGCCCACAACCCAGGCACGTGCCCTGACTGGGAATCAAACCGGCAACCATTTGATTCATAGGCCCACGCTCAGCCCACTGAGCTACACCAGCCAGGTGATTTTCTGCCTCTATAGATTTGCCTATTATGAACCTTGCCCATAAATTAAATCATATATTACATGGTCTTTTTGAACTGCCTTCTTACACTTTACATAATGTTTTCAAATTTATCCATGTTGTAGCATGTATCAATACCTCACTTCTTTTTGTTGCTGAATAATATTCTAATACATACAAATTTTTAATTTATTCACTTGTCAATTGATGGATATTTGGGTTGTTTCTATATTTTGGTTATTATAAATAATGTTACCATGCAACACTGTGTAGTAGTTTCATGTGGTATGTGTGCACATACATTTAAATTATCTTGGACATATACACAGGCAACAAACAAAAACTCAGAGCTAGTAGATCAATTTATAACCCCAGGTCATGCATAGGATTATATTAATGTAAAATGAACATTTCTTACTGTTCAGGAAGAAAGAAGTTATAGTTGAAGAGTATCCTAGTGTCTTACAGTATTATCAGGGAAGAGTATTCCTGACCACTAGACATGTGCTCTAGGCTCTTTGAAAAGAATGATTCTTATAGTATGTATCAATACTTTTGAGATTTCTTGTCAGGATGGAAGCATAGTTAACATGGCTGGCCTCCTCGCACAACCACATCAAAATTACAACTAAATT
This sequence comes from Phyllostomus hastatus, assembly GCF_019186645.2. Lineage (NCBI taxonomy): Eukaryota > Metazoa > Chordata > Mammalia > Chiroptera > Phyllostomidae > Phyllostomus > Phyllostomus hastatus. The sequence goes on from NW_025334028.1 coordinate 13,335,932, forward strand.
ATGAAACAACCATCACTCAGAACCAACAGAAATTGAGTTGAGTGGAAGTCTGACAACTGCAGAATTAAAGAAACCACACCCATCCAGAAGTGGTAGGAGGGGCAGAGACGCAGAATAGGCTGATCTCACATACATGTGTGGTGGATAAAAATTTGGGAGAGATATCTCAGAGTGAGGAGTCCTGGACCCACACCAGGCTACCCAGGTGTTCTAGTGTCAGGAAGATAAGTCCCCATAACTTCTGGCTGCAAAAACTAGTGGGGATTGAGCTGGTGGAAGAAACTTCGGGAGCCCTAAGCAGTTACTGTTAAAGAACCCACACACAGAATTACTCAGACTCACTTCCTCTGAGCTTCAACACCCAAGTAGCAGCTTGAAAGGCACCAGTGGCGTACAGGGAAGAATTGTTTTGGGGCATCAAAGCAAGAGCTGGGAGACAGCTTTCTCCCCCCCAAAAGGCAGGCAGAGGCCATTGTCCCTTTTCTGAACCCTCCTCCAAAAGGGACACAGAACTGGCAGACAGTTTTCATATCTGATTCCATCAATCTTGCTAACACTGTTTGCCCTATCATGGAGATCACCTGAGACTCTGTCCCACCCAACTTATGGGCACACCCATGCTGTTAATCATGACTTTTCCATATGAACTGTGGGTCTTAGCTCTTGTTTCACAACTTCCTAAATCCTCTCAAACAAGCAACAGCTGGCCACAGTGAGTTTCCAGAAATCTACATAGCCCCAGGTCTGCCACTAGCAGCAGCCAGCCTAGAATCACAGCTTGACTTCCACTGGGAATCTCCTATCCCAGCACAAGTAGCAGCCATCAAGACTGCTTTATAGCTCAGGCAGGGTGGCGCCAGGCAGAGCACAGGTGTCGGCTGACCTTAGCTTGTACCACCTGGGAAACCCTAAGCCTGCACACCCAGTGGTCAGCTACAGGCCACATTAGAGCACCACCATCTGGCCCCTACCCAGTTGATCCTCCATGGAGGGTGGTGGTCAGTGGTTACAGCCAGTAACCACTGACTGGCCTGGGTAAATCCCTCCTATTGACCTGCTAACAGCAACCAAGGCTCAACTACAAGAGGAGGGTGTACTAAGCCTACATGAAGGGTGCACACCTTGAGTATCTGGCCTGGGTGATAGAGGAGGCTATTCAGCTGGACTCTACAGAACACCTTCTACAATAGGCCACACTACAAAGACAGGGTGTCATAGCAGCTCTACCTAGTACATAGAAACAAACACAGGGAGATTGCCAAAATGAGAAGATAAAGAAACATGGCCCAAATGAAAGAACAGATCAAAACTCCAGAAAAGGAGCTAAACAAATGGGAGATAAGTAATCTATCAGATACAGAGTTCAAAAAACTGGTAATAAGGATGCTCAAGGAACTTAGTGAGGACCTCCACAGGATAAAAGATCCACTCAAAAAAGAAAGACACACTTGAAATAAAGAACAATTTTCAGGGAAAAAACAGTTTACTGTAATTAAACTGGGTAAAGCCAAGAATCAAATCAATGATTTGAAACATAAGGAAGAAAAAGCCAATCAGAATGGCAAGAAGAAAAAGAACCCCCCAAAACAAGAATAGTGTAAGTAGCCTATGGGACAACTTCAAGCATTTCAACATTTGTATCATAAGGATACCAGAAGGAGAAGAGAAAGAGCAAGATATTAGAAGTCTATCTGAAAAAAATAATGAAAAAAACTTCTCTAATTTGATGAAGAAATAGACATGCAAGTCTGGGAAGCACAGAGTACCAAACAAGATGAATGCAAAGAGACCCACTCCAAGAAATGTCATAATTGAAATATTACTGGTTAAAGATAAAGAGAGAATGCTAAAAACAGCATAGAAAGGAAGTTAGTTACATATAGGGGAGTTCTAAGACTGTCAGCTGATTTCTCAAAAAACACTTTGAAGTCTAGAAGGGATTGGCAAGAAATATTCAAAGTCATTAAATCAAGGACCTACAGCCAAGATTGCTCTGCCCAGCAAAGACATCATTTGTAGTTGAAGGACAGATACAGAATTTCTCAAACAAGAAAAAACTAAAGGAGTTCATCAGCACAAAACCATTATTATATGAAATGTTAAAGAGACTTATTTAAGAAAAAGAAGATCAAAACTATGAACAATAAAATGGTAATAAATACATATCTATCAACAATTGAATCTAAAAAACAAACTAAGCAAACAAGAAGAACAGAGACAGAATCATTGATATGGAGATGGTTTTGAAGGTTGTCAGATGAGCAAGAGGTTTGGGGGAATGGATGAATAGGTGAGGGGAGTAAGAAGCACAAATAAGTAGTTACAGAATAGCTACAGGGATGTAAAGTACAGCATAGGAAATGGAGTAGCCAAAAAACTTCTACATATGACCCATGGACATGAACAATAGTGTGGGGATTGCCTGAGGGAGTGGGGGTGCTTGGTGGAGGAGGGCAGAGGGAGTAAAATTAGGACAACTGTAACAGCACAGCCAATAAAATGTAACTGAAAAATACTTTTAACTTCTAGATTAACATTTAGTACTTAGAAAGTTTACATAGCACTGAATTAGTCTTTCAAAGTCCAATATCAGTTCTCAGTAAACTGGAAAAATTGAATTTTTGGTCCTGTAAAGCCAAATGCCACATCCTGGACCCATGGTTATCAAAGTACTTTACCCTGTGAACAGAAACAATATTTAAAATATCCAGCACAATATGTGTGCTATTTACAGAGGTGGTTAATTGGGTGAATGCGGCAAGGATAGGAGGAAGATTTTTCACTGCTTGTGATGTATGTTGTAATTTTTAAAGGATATGTGTATAATCCAAGTGTTAATCCAAAGTTTTCTTGTTCTCTAAATTTAGTTTACTGCAAGGTGTGATCTTTATTTGCATCTTCTATACTCTCTGGAATCAAATAGGAAAGGAGTAGTAGTATAGATATCCAATGAGCAAATTCCAAGATAACTACAGAAACTTCCATGAAAAAGACCACTATTAAGCAACTCTACTTCTTGGAATCATTTTCTGAGTTTAGCAGGCCAAGCTTCTGATTTAAATATTCATAGGCTTAAAACATTGAACTGAATCCATAGAGGTGTACCCCTACTGACAGTGAAAGAAGATAGAAGATGCCAGGGGAGTGTGTATGGCAGTCATGTTTGTGACACCAGAGGACCACAATCATAGTTTACATTTACATGTTCACAGGAAATTAGGATTAGAACTCTGTCCTCATGCTTTCAGTCCTGAACCTTCTTCTCTTGCCTCATTTACTATTAAAGTCATGTACATTATAGCTGAGGAAAATTCAAGAGATAACCCTCAAAACAGCAAAGTTGCTTTCTTTTATAAGAGAACATAGATTACGAAAAATGGGGACAGAAAAACCAGTTTTTGTTACCTTCAGAAGTCTAATGACAAATTTTGGAATGGTGTAGTAACATAAAATACACACTTTCTATCTCCTTCCAGTGCCTTTGTCCCACCTCAAAATTTGTCCAGGGGAACTCTTTCATGTTACAAGATCACTCACAAACAGATGGTTTCAAACTGTTCTTTTGTTCTCAAAACTGGCAATTATTTTGTCCCTGAGTGCTTTAGGCTTGAATGGGAATGATTTTTTCACAACTATCAAGAACAACATGAACAAACAGAGGCCTTCATTTATTAGAAATAGACAGCAAGAGTAGAAATCTCTACGGCACATATTTCAGTGTTGTCATATAAAGTGGTGCCTCTTTTTTTTTAGCAAGTGGTTTCTAAATGTCCACAGCACCCCCTAAACAAACAGCTGGGTTTAAAACAACATATTTGTTAGTGTTTCAATTTATAATATTCAGTACCAAGCTTCAAGTATTATGCTCATGATTCAAGTAAACTGTTTAATTAAAGTTTTAACAAGCATCTCTAGAGCATTAATAGCAAAGCATTACATTTGAAAACAAGTACAGTGGTCCCCTCTTGTCTGTTGGGAATATATTCCAAGACCCCCAGTGGATGCCTACAACCACAGACAGAACCAAACCCTATACATATACCGTTTTTTCTATATATACCCATGGTGTGTATTAAGCACAGTAAGAGATTAATAACACTAACTAAAAGTAAAATAGAAAGATTATAACAATATATTGCAATAAAAGTCATGTGAATGTGGTCTTTCTCTTGAAATTCCTTATTATACTGTACCCACCTTTTCACTAGGAAATACTTTATGCCATCTCTTTGGTATAGCTGAATTGCTAGAATCACTTGAAAATTTGAATAATTGGCAGCATCTTGTGCTTTGAGGCCATTATTTAGTAGTAGAGGAGTTACTTGGACACAGCACTGTAGTAATACCATGACAGCCGATGTGGTTACAGAGAGGGCTACTAAGTAGCTAATGGCCAGGAGTGAATACAGTGTGGGATCACTGGACAAACGGACGGTTCCTGACCCAGTGTGATGTCTTGAGATTTCATCATGCTGCTCAGAAGGGAATGCAATTTAAAACTTATGAATTGTTTCTTTCTAGAATTTTCTACTTAATATTTTCAAACTGTGGTTGACTATGGATAACTGAAGCTGCAGAAAGTGAAACTGTGGGTAAGTGAAGTCTACTATAATAAATTTTTAAGAAATTTTTAAAGATTTTAATAATTTTTTAAATTTTAATTTTTTTATTTTATTTTTTTTAAGAATTTATTTATTTTTAGAGAGGGAATGGAGGGAGAAAGAGAGAGAGAGAGAGAGAGAGAGAGAGACATCAATGTGTGGTTGCTGGGGGTCATGGCCTGCAACCCAGGCATGTACCCTGACTGGGAATCGAACCTGCGACACTTTGGTTCGCAGCCCGAGCTCAATCCACTGAGCTACACCAGCCAGGGGCTTTTTTAAATTTTTATTTTAATTGTTGTTCAAGTACAGTTTTCTGTCTTCTACTCCCATCCCAGCCCACCCCCCAATTTTAATACATTTTTAATTAAGTATGGCTTTCTCATGCCAAGTAAATAAAATCTTACCTGATACTATGAATCTCGCATTCTGAAAAAATTGCATAAATACTGATCTAAAATTCTACTTTATGAACCATATTTCATACTTATTTGATCAATAAATAACACAGAATCCTAGGTTTGCTTCCACTTCTGCCACTTAGAAGTTACTTGACTTCTCTGAGCCTTAGTTTGCTCAACTCTAAAATAGGGATAACTCCACTCAGCTCATAGGGTTGATGTGACATTTAATTGAGAGAACATATGAAAAACACAGTGCTCAGTGCCTGGTAGATGCTGGTGAATCCTACTTGCCCCCCTCCCATGTCAATGGCACACTCACACTCAACAGACACATTCACACAAGTGTTACCACCAGAAGCCAAGGGATTGGCAAAGGAAAAGGGTCCCTAAGTGGAGTGAGTGACTTCCCTTCAGCTCCGGCATTTTCTATGCAGTCTTCGTCAAACAGGGTAGAAAGAGTAAGTATTTTATTAAACAGAAAAGCCTTTAGTACCCATCGCTTTTCAAACTTCTCTAGAATTTTCATATAATTCCAAGAAGAAACTGAGCTTTCAACACTATTTTAATAATTCTTTGTAATCTGATAGTCTTATCCAGCCAATTGTAAAATCTTGCCAATTCACATTTTAATTCTCTCCTCTGAAAGAGGGAATTGTTGTGTGAGGAAAAACATACATTTTACTTCTGAAATCCCTTTTCATAGTCCTAATGTGTTATTTAATCACATTCTGCTTGAGGCAGAATCATACATTCTGCAGTGAAATGTTTTAGAATCAAACAGTTGTATATTTAAATCTTGTTCCATCACATAGCACTGGTGTGACCACTGTGAGCAAAAGATAGTCTGTGAGCTTAAGTTTTTGATCTGGAAAATGGGCTACCTACCTCATGGTGTTGTGAGGATTAAATGAGATAAAATACATAAAACTTTCATCTCATTGACTGACACAGAAAGTACTCAAGAAAGTGAACTGTTATTAACCTGAAGTATTCCAGACACTAATTTTAGTCAAAATTTCCAGTTGTTGGCTATTCTTGGTCAGTGTTTTAGTTCCAAACTAAAGCAAGAAAACCATTTGATGAATATGATGTGCCAGTTCTGAAGGCTGATGGTGCGATGCTTTAAAATAAGAAATTGGAGGTGCAGAAGAAATAATCCCTCTTGTACATGAATGCTCTCCATACACAACAAAAGGGCACTTACCACCAGCTTTTCTAAACACATTCAGTTTTGAGACCATTCCAAGGTCAAGTTCAGAAAGTCAGCAGTGGGAGGTTGAGGTGGAAGCTACATGTGAATATCAAGTATAAATCAAGTGCATGTACCTTTCTGAAAGGGGAAAGTACAAGAAGAGGCCTTTGTTCATCAGACAGGAAAATCATAGCCTGAAAGTGCTGACAATGACATTTCAAAAGTCTTGATTCCTTAGTAATAGGTAAGAACATGTGAAGAAGGAGGAAAAAAAAATCTCTGAAGTTTTAAAAAGAAGAAACAAGGGAGCAAATATCTGTTATATGTGAGAACTTTATCTTAAAAGGTTACTTCAGTTCACATTTCCTAAACAGGGACACCTCTGCAGAGGGAGCATGAGGCCCCCACCCTTGTGAGGTACTGTGCTGGTAATTTGTGACTCTGACAAATGCCATCTGATTGATGGACCCACCCATCCCATTTTAGGCAGAGATGTACTGAAGACAGAATTACCCAAATCCAAGTACACTTATAAAATACCAAAAGGGACAGACCCTCTCCTGCCCTCCACTCCCCTCTCCCCATACCATAAGAGGCACAGGGGAGAAGAGAAGTGTCCACTCGCTGAGACTGGCCTTGTGGGATACGGTGAGGGGAACTGGTGAAAGCCCCAATGCTTCCTAGACACAGACAGATGGAATCTTCATTGGCCTTGATGAAAGATGTTGATGTCTTCTAGTTCCACCCTACCCTCTTCTTAACCGACTACTTGTTCATTTTCTTCTCTTTTCTATCTACCACCATCTCTGTACAAAACTCTGGAGGTCTTAATAAGTCAATCAATTGCCCTGAGAAATTCCTCTTGTTTATCCACCCACCCTTTGTTCCCAACCTCACCTCCTGCGAGAATCTGAATCATTAATAAGCTGTCTCTCTGTAAGTTTGAGATCTGGAAATTCAAATGGTAAAATACCACCTAGACTCAAACTATGATTCCCCCAAGATATAAACATAAACTCCATTGTCCCTGATATGAGACCAAACTACCGTGTTCTCAAATCTTAAGAAAGAAAATCAGGTAGGCAATCAAATAGTTGACCTGGGAGGAGTCTGTCTCTCCTTGCTGCAGTCATGGCAGACTTGCTGTCGGTATTGTTTTCCATCTTTGTTTGTTGCTGAAGGAGTAGAGAAACCCCCATGCTGAGCAAAGGAGCAGGCTGCCTCCTGCATCCACCCTCCCCTCCTTTGCAAGAGCACTGGGTCAAGGTGTGGAAGAACATGGCAGATGGCCCAGAAATAATTGGGAATAGGAAGGCCACAACATCAGAACCACAAACCACACACGGAAGAAGTAGAGACTTGAGAGGTGTGGGGGGAATTGGCACAGGAATGAACGTGGGTCACACAATGAATGGGAGGAAAAGGGGTCATTGTTTTTAAAAAAAAAAAGCTCTTTTTTTCTTCTTGTTGAATTAAAAATCACAAGTAAAAGCATGGAAAATTTTTAGGCTTTTGTTTAAGGAGCATGTCTTTTTTCTTTAATAAAATAGTATCAAAAGATGAATAGGATTGCAAATGGATTTTTAAAATATCTTGGAGGATGCATCACAAAGCAGGAAATCATGTAAACATGAATATTTTTGTGCACTCATTGAAAATGTTTCAGGAAGCATAAATAAAGTGACCTTTAAGCTATCATAATGCAGCCAAAAAAGATCATTTCAGCAACAGAGATTTGCTGAGCTCCACACAGACAACAGAAGAATTTTAGAAACAGATACAGTTGCATCCACTCAGAATACAAATTGTTGTATGAATTGGGACACACCCTGCCTCAAAGTGTCATGGAGTTCCGGAACAAAGCTCAAACAGGGAGTGGGTCTGGCTTTGCATACGCTTGATTTGGAGAGAGCTACTTTACTTCTCTGCATCCCAGGTCCTCAGCAGTAAAAGGATGGGCTGGGGCTTAGATTGAGTAAGGGTACTCTGGATTTACTTCATTGTCAAGATTTTTAGAGAAAGCATCATAAAAGCACAATTAGCCTAAAGTTTGGACATATGTCCTGTCCCTTCATATTTAAAAAAATTATATTTTATTGATTATGCTACTGTTACAGGGTGCAGCCAAGAGGGGGGACCCCAAGTGGGCATTTAAAATGGGGTCCAGAACTCAAGGTGTCCAGGAGATTTTTGGATGTCCTCACTCCCACTCCCCAGGTGTGGGTTAGGGGAAGGGACAAATGGAGCAGGGCCTTTGAGAGCTGTTTCACTTAGCAACAGCCTTGTAGCTAACCTCTGTCGTGGTCATTTAACATATCTATAGCCTTTGGCCGGTTGCTTAGATATGTTAAATAGCTGTGGTGAAGCTCTGAGCCAGGGGAATGGAAGTAACTACCCCACCAAGATGTAACTGGGGGACAGGTCCCCCGAGTTACAGCACCTGCGTGGGAGCTCGGAGAAGATTGGCTCCATGACATGGGGTCACACCTGCCCAGACTCATGATGGCAGCCCAGTAAAGCTGGAAGGGTATGAGTTCTTGCATGTGAAACCGAGTGTGGGAGGAGTCGGAAATGGGGCTGCAGAGGAAGACAGGACTGGGGATTTAAACCCAGATGCGGCAGCCATTGAGGGAGAGAGAACCATGTGGCTTTGACAGAATGAAGACTCCCACAGCCCTGCAAGAGAGAATCACCATGTGGCTTTAGCAGAGAACCGCCACTCGGCTTTGGCGAGTGGCGACCACCCTCCCTTGCAGCCATTGTGCAGGGGGAGAAGCACGTGGTTTTGGCTGAGTGGGGACTCCCATGGCCCTGGGAGAGAGGACCATGTGCCTTTGCCAGAGTGGGGACCCCCGCAGCTTTAGAAGGGGGAACCGTCACCTGGTTTTAGCAGAGATCCCGGCGACTAAGCTGAGGGTGCCGGGAACCCAGGGAGGTCTCCCAGTCAAGATGGAGTACTAACTGGGAATAACCAGAGGACTGCCTGAGCCATGGACTTCTATTTCCTTTTCTGAGATATGGTACTCTGGACTGGGCAAAGGGGGAAGGAAGGAAGGACAATGTCTGTTTGTGGGTGTTTTAAGGGACTTTAGGATTTTTTTGATGAAGACATTAGGTCACTACTTTAAGTTTGTATAGTATTAAATAAACATCTTTTCCTTTTCATGAATCTCTGGCATTGAGAGACATCTTTCCTCTGGCGGTGGACAAAACGGACCTGGGGGCTTCTTTCAATAATAGTATATTGTCCCAGGCCCCCCTTGTTTGTTCTATAACACTACTACAGTTTTTCCAATTTTTCTCCTTTTATTCTCCCTCTGCCCTGCCCCCTCAACCCTCCAGCATCCCCCTCCCTTAGTTCATGTCCCTGGGTTGTACATATAAGTTCTTTGAGTTCTTTGTTTCTTATACCATTTTTGATCTCTTCTCATCTACTTAATGCCTACCAATTATGCTTCTTCTTCCCTGTACCTTTCCCTCCATACCTCTCTTCCCCCTCCCCACTGAAAACTTTCCATATGATCTCCATTTCTCTGATTTTGTTCCAGTTCTAGTTGTTTGCTTAGTTTTTATTTTCATAGTTTTTCTTTCTTTTATTTTTAGGTTCATTTGTTGATAGTTGTGTTTGTTGTCATTTTACTGTTCATAGTTTTGATCTTCCTTCTCTTAGATAAATCCCTTTAACATTTCATGTAATAATGGCTTGGTGATGATGAACTCCTTTAACTTGACCTTATCTGGGAAGCACTTTATCTGACCTTCCATTCTAAATGATAGCTTTGCTGGACAGAGTATTCTTGGATGTAGGTCCTTGCCTTTCATGACTTCAAATACTTCTTCCCAGCCCCTTATTACCTGTAAAGTTTCTTTTGAGAAATCAGCTGATAGCCTTATGGGCACTCCTTTGTAGGTAACTCTTTCCTTTCCTCTTGCTGCTTTTAAGATTTTCTCTTTGTCTTTAATCTTGGGTAGCTTAATGATGATGTGCCTTGGTGTGTCCTTCTTTGGGACTCTCTGGGCTTCCTGGACTTCCTGAAAGTCTATTTCCTTCAGCAGATTGGGAGAGTTTTCCAACATTATTTTTTCAAATAACTTTACAATTTCTTGCTGTTGTTTTCCTTCTACCCGCCCCCCCCCCCCCCACCATAAGTTGGATATTGGAACATTTCAGGTTGTTCCAGAGGTTTGTAAAACTCTCTTCACTTTTTTGAATTCTTGTTTCTTCATTCTGTTCAGGTTGGATGTTTATTTCTTCCTTTTGTTCCAAATCATTGATTTGAGTCCTGGTTTCCTTCCTGTCACTGTTTGTTCCCTGAATATTTTGCTTTATTTCATTTTGGGCATCTTTCATTTTTTGACCAAGCTCAATTAGTTCTGTGAGCATTTTGATTACCAGGACTTTAAATTCTCCATCAGATAGGCTGGCTATCTCCTCATCACTTAGCTTTCTTTCTGAGTTTTGCTCTGTTCTTTCATTTTGGTCCTATTTTTTTTTGTTGTTTGGGGCCACTGTAAGGGGGTGGGGCCTTAGGAATCCACCTGGGCAGGGCAACCCTCCTTGCTGTGCTGCCACGCTGTCTGTGGGGGAGGGGCCAGAGAGGGAACAGTGCTGCTCATCTGCTCATCTCTAGTGCACTTTTCAACGAAGAGACTGGGAGTTTCTCCCACCATGACAACTGCTGTAGTTCATAGCCACCTCTGAGTCTGTTTCCCCTTAAGTTAGGCCCTCCCATGCAGCCTGCTGCCTCACTGTGGTTTTTCTCCCTCCACTGCCTTACCAGTCTGATTGTTCTGTTTGACTGTTTCTTTAATTCTCTGGTTGTCGGAGTTCTATGCAGTTTGATTGTCTGGCACTTCTGGTTGTTTATTGATTTTAGATTGATTGTTATTCTCCTTTTGGTTGTGTAAGGAAATGAAGGTTTCTACTTAAGCCTCCATCTTCGCCGAACTCTCTGTCCCTTTACATTTCACCAAGGGATTCATTGGCCCCATCTTACCGAATGGCAGCTAAACTTTTTAGTTGAGTTGTTACATTATGGGCTTTGGACCCAGTTGGACGTGGGATAGGTCTCATCCTCGTCACTCCTTGGTAGTGTGACAATGGACGAAGGTCTGTGCCTTTCTGAGCCTATTTCCTCATCAGTTAAATGTAGTCTTTATCTTGTAGGGATAATAGGAAGAAAATGACATCAATCACATAGAGTTCAGCATTGCACTTGACACCCAGTAAGCACACAATGAATGATATACAGGATATGCTGTATCTATAATACATAAGGTGTGAGTATGAGAGAGTCAGCATAATGTAACAGGCCAGTGCATGGCTCTGTGTTCTGGAGCCAGACTTCTTGGCTTCAAATTTTCCTCCATTATTTCTTACCTACATGGCCTCTGGCAGATTACTTAAATTCTCAGGGCTTCAATTTATTCATTTGTAAATTGGGGATAATGATAGCTGTATATACAGAATTGAGTTGTTTGTAAAATGTCAATGAGTTAATATTAAAACAGAACAGTGTTTAGTTCAGAGGAAATGCTATTAAATAAAATACTCAAATCACCTGCTAATTAGGGGTAGAAGTTAAGAACATATTTAAACAAACAAACAAGCACACAAACAAATTTTTTAAAGAAAACAGCCTAAAGTAGTCACTTCCTGCTTTAAACCTCTGAAACAAATCCTTGTCTTTTAGAGAGCAATCTGGATGATGTCTGGGCTGTGGGTCAGGGCAACGATGTCTTCTTCCAGGCAGGTCAGAGGCAATTGGCTCTAAACTCCTGACTGGCAAATTTGATCTCTGACTGGGCTGCATTCTTTTCAGCGTGACATTAGAAACCTGAGATGAAATTAGCTGCATTTGTATTACTAAAATAATAAGCAAAATATTATATCAAATGAATTTTGTAACATTCCGCATACAGTCTTTGTACTCAGGGCTTTGGGTGGAGGCGGGCAAAGGGGAGGGGCAAAGGGGACATCTGTAATAGTGTCAACAATAAAAATAAAGTAAAAAAAAAAAGCTCTGCCTTTTCCCTCCCACATATCTTCAGAGATGCTCTTGATTTTCCATTTACTTGAAAATGCCCATGACTCACGCAAGCCGACAGAGCTCTATTCCTCACTATCTCATCCTGTCTTATGGCTGAGTTAGAACAGTAAGTTTGCTGCATTTGCTACACACTAAGGCTTTGGGGGAAGAACATTAAATTTAAGTATCATTGATTAGTGAAATAAAATAAAGATTTTAACAGCTGTGGTTTCAGAGAGAAGGAGATTTATAATATCAATTAAAAAGTCAAAAGGCTTTTGTGAACTAACTCATCTAAAATTGTAGGAGAAAGTGATGTCACACTAGTTCTTCTTAATGGATGATGAAATAAGGTATCATTTCTTAAATTTCAGGAATATCTTGATGACTCCTGATTTATGTCCCAGGAAGCAGATGTAAGTCTGTAGGTATTAAATGTGTGAAAACTCACTTTGCTAATATATGTTCTCAGTGTGTTTTCAGGAGGGAAGAACTCAATCATAATTGGTTACTTTGATCTCAAAGGTCCCCTTCATCTGCAGGATTCTGCCTCTGTCTCAGTGAATGCCTACATTGTGTAAGGCACTTTCCCCAAGGTTGGCTTCTATATCAAGTGCTGAAACAGGCTCTGGAATCTTCCTGGGCTCTTCCTCCATGTGCAGTGCACACTCTCCCTAGTCACTGAAGTGTTCTCAAAGTAACCCATTGCACCTCCCAAGGCAAGTGACTCTCCTATTATGAAGTTGCTACTGAAGTAAAGATTTCTTGAGAAAGCTGGCAACCCACTTAACATTAAAAAATCTTGAGAAAGCCTCTACTACTGACCCTTTCCTTGTATCTATTTTATTACAAACCATCTAAAAATTCAGAGGGGTCTTGACATCACTCAAACTGTCTGATACAAGAAGAAGATTGATAGCTATTTTAAAAGATATGAAAACTATCATGCTTGGCATTGAGTAGGTACTCACAGAATAGTATTTGGATGAATAAATTAAAGTTTTACAAACATAGAAATGAATTTAAAGGTTATAGAAGAAAAAAATTACTGGAATTGGTCAAAGGTACCATTTGAAATACTAAAGGAAGAGTGATCACAGCTAAAGGTTGTCATGAAAGATACTCTCAGACCTGGCACATTTTAATAGTGAGGCAGTAGTCAATGTACACCTCATTCTTCACACGTAGCTGAAAGGTATAGAAAGTGAAAGTAGCTGTTTTTGCTCTGCAGATAAAACAACTAGATTATGGTCTTGGCTGGTGTGGCTTAGTGGACTGAGTGCCAGCCTGCAAACCAAAGGGTTGCCGGTTCGATTCCCAGCCAGGGCACATGTCTGGGCTGCTGGCCAGATCCCCAGTAGGGCAGCGTGCGAGAGGCAACCACACATTGATGTTTTTGTCCCTCTCTCTCTGTTCTCTAAAAATAAATAAATAAAGTATTTTAAAAAATAACTAGAATATTTTCTACTAATTTTGTATGTTGCATATATAAATGTTTGGACTCAGTGTTTTTTAAAAGAAGATAAATCTTTTATCTTTATTTAATTTTTAATTGATTTTAGAGAGAGGGAAGGGAGAGAGAAGAGAGGGAGAGAAACACTGATGTGAAGGAGAACATTGATCTCTTGCCTCTTGCACATGCCCTGACTGTGGACCAAACCTGCAGCCCATGTATGTGCCCTGACCAGGAATTGAACTGGCAACATTTTTGTTTGTGGGATGATGCCCAACAAACTAAGTCATACCAGCCAGGGCAGATCTTTTATCATTAGAGACCATCTTAATTTTAAGTCATATGGAATGCCCATGATATGTATTTTCTGATATTCAAAGTGCAGTGCAATATTTTAGTGATATCTGTTCAATGGAGGGTAAAATTCTAGGAACACTTCAAGGATGTTTTCATTTTTATTAATCACCTTTCTGAATTAAAAGTAAACATGAAAATAGCAATTCCAGTGTTGCTTTCTTAAGATTCCACGTCAGCACTGTGTCTACAATGCTGCTTTAAAGACACAGTGTGGTCCAGGGGAGGGAATGGAATAGAGCTTCAGCAGCAGACATAACAGTGGGAACAGCGGGCACAGCCCTTTTCTAGCAGACCCAGACATGTTGCTGATCCACCCTGAGCCTCTGTTCCTAACTTTGTAAAATGGAAATAGTACCTATGCCATAGGGCTATCATATCATGTAATAGATTTTATAGACTTATAGAAAAGTTGTAGAAGTAGTACAGAGAGTAATTGTGTAAGTAGGTTTTTAAAATGTGTTAATTTTTTTCTCCCCCTATGCAACATAAATTTGGTCTATGTTTTCCTATTTTACAAACAAAGCAAGAGTTTCAAATATTTCTTTCCCTTTGATTTGGCCTCCCTAGTACATCAAATATATCCATATATCCACATGTATTTTTTAAATTAATAGACCATAGTTTTTAGGGAAGTTCTAGATTTGCAGCAAATCTGAGCTGAAATTACAGAGAGCTCCCATAAACCCTCTGCCCCCACATGTGCACAGGCTCCTTGACTGTCGACATTGCTCACTGGAGGGGCACGATTGTCACAATCGATGATTCTTAATTATGTATCATTACCACAGTTTATATTAGGTTCGTTGTTTAAACCAGGGTTCACTCTGGGTGTTGGACATTCATTCCATCACAGTATCATACAGAGTAGCTTTGCTGCCCTAAAAATCCTCGGTGCCCCACCTATTTATCCTCTTCTCCTCCCTGCTTTCTGGCACCCACTGATTTCTTTACTATCTCCTTAGTTTTGTCTTTTTCAGAATGCCACACAGCTGCAGTCACATAGAATGTAACCTTTTTCGATGAGCTTTTTTCATTAACTAATATGCACTTAAGTTTCTTCCATTTCCTTTTCATTTCTTTTTTACCCCAATATAATGTTTTACTGTCTGGATGTACCAGTTTACTTATTCATTCACCTATTGCTGGGCATTTGGTTGCTTCCAAGTTTGACAGATGTGAATAAACTGCTATAAATACCTGTGAACAATTTTTGTGGAGATCAAAATTTCAACTCATTTGGTTAAATACTAAGTATCACAATTGCTGGGTTATATGGTAAGGATATATTTAAATTGCTATAATTTGCCAAACTGTCTTCCAAAGTGACTGTACCATCTTGCATTCTCACCAGCAATGAACGACACTTCGTGTTGCTCCACATCCTCACAGCATTTGCTGTTACCAGTGTTTTGGATTTTCAATTCTCTAACAAATGTGTAGTGGCATCTCATTGTCCTAAACATACATTGCTTAAGTGCTTGAGCTCTTGGGAGGTCAGAATTAAAGCCCAAGATGCCCCTGGACGTATGTGTATGTGTATGTATGTGTATATATATATATATGTATATATGTGTATGTATGTATATATACGTATAAAAATAAATAAGGGGAGATTAAAGTTTCACTTTATGTTACTGAACAGTCACTTGATTATCAGCTTATGCTGGCCAAGAAATCCATACATTATATCAGATGGATTAGTTAGATTATCTAATGACTATATAGTTCAATATAGTTATAGTCTGGTCTAATATAGTATTACAAAGAGTTTAATTCATATACATACATTATAGTGTAATGCATGTAGTAAGTGTAATCTCTCTCCATATATATTGTCTAATCTATATCTAATCTAATCTAATTTATCTAAATTACAAAGCATTCACTCAGTCAATCATTCAACAACTTGTTGAACACATATAATCGGCAGGCAGTTTTGTAGGCTCTTGGGATGGATCAGTGAACAATTAAACATCCCTGCCCCAGCAGAGCTTCCATTCTAGCAGATGGAGACAATAAACAAGCATAATCAAGAACTCAATTACATAGTATGTCAGCAGGTAACAAGCGCTATTGAATAAAAGCAAAAGTGGACAAAATAAGGGGTGAGGTAGGATGCACTTTTGAATAGTGGCCAGTGCAGGCCTTGCTTGTGCAAAGCCTTGAAGAAATTGAAAAAGATTATTTTAACTCTATAAATATGACCATACATAATAAAGTACAACTTCTATTTCTAATGAAAACTCAGTTACATGTTAATTTTTCTAAGATGAGTTAATTATCTGTGTTATTTATGTATTTTCTCTTTAGGTGGACTCTCATCTCCTTGATGGAAAGAACTCTTATCTTTCTTTTCTAAGCCCTTAGTTAGCACAATATCTGGCACAGTGTTTGGAGAATGTGAGTTAAATTATTTGATAAGTTATGTTTAGAAACTGAAATAGCAGATGAGAGTTCTAGCAATGGGATTTTAATTATTGGAATGAAAATCAACCAGTGCCGTTTTTCTTATACTTATTTTTAACACTTTATATAAACCACATTTAGTGAATCCCCCAATTTTACCAATTTCTCAGATCCGGAAGAAAAATTGTCAGTAGTGGAGTCTCAGTATTCATGGAGGGAAATGGAGTAAGTCCTAATTTTGTTTCTTAAGTAATAATTATTAAAATACATGTGAATACATGTAGCTTACAAAAATGAATATACAATAGTTAAGTAAGGAAAATAAAGCAATTTAAGTTTTTTTTAAAAAAGATTTTATTTATTTATTTTTAGAGAGAGGGGAAGGAGGGAGAAAGAGAGGGAGAGAAACATCAATTTGTGGTTGCCTCCAGTGTGCTCCCTACTGGGGACCTGGCCCACAGCCCAGGCATGTGCCCCGACCAGGAATCAAACCAGCCACCCCTTGGTTCACAGGCTGGCACTCAACCCACTGAGCTACATCAGCCAGGGTGCAATTTAACTTCATGATAGTGTAAGTTAGACTCCATCATTTTGGGTAGTAGGCATAATATTTGGGTCTTTGTACAATTACTATGCTTTCCTAATGTAGACCCCTTATAACATCATTACAGCAGAAAGAAAGAGAGAGAATGAGAATGTCTAGGTAAGAGTCATAACCTATTTCAGAAAAGGAAATAAAATACCTTTGGAGGTGGGGTTAATAATGTAAACTTTGAGAAAATGTGTTTGGAGAGATGCAAAAAAAAAAAATCCCAACAATAGACACTAAGGTCTATATACAAGAGTCATGAGAAGAAAATTAGCCAAATACTACGGAACAGTGAAAAACAAACAACCAACCCCCCTCCAAACTATGGCTATATATCTGTATCTACATCCATATCTACATCTGGATCAAATATGGACATAAATTTCTGTCTTACCCTTGGTCTCAAAGGATTCCTCCAGCATCCTTATGATACAAGATTGGAAATTAATAACAGAACTACACTACCTTCTTTGTGCTTTGTTGTTTTTTTTTGTGTGTGTATGTGTGTATATGCATATATATATATATATATATATATATATATATATATATATATATATATATATGAAGTCTGTGTGGGAAAAGTCCAGCCAGTGTTAATATAACAAGAACAGTTTGCTTAACATCGATGTAACCTGGCAGCCAAGGAGAGTGGACTAGAATGTGCATGCATGAGCAATGATGACTTCACTGTACTAGTCAGTGGGGGCAATAGGTGCCATTGAGTGAGCATGTGAACTGTGTGGCTGTTGCATTCAAAATGCCTGAGTGAATAGGACAATAAGTCTGTATCAAATTTTGTGTAAGCTTGAATATTCCTCCATGGAAACTATTTGGATGATTCAGGCTTTCAGGGATGATGTAGGGAGTGCAGCACAAATAAAAGTGTGACACAAAATGCTTCAAAGATGGCAAAAAATGTGTTGAAGGTTATCCATCTTCTGGAAGGCCTGCAATAAGCAGAACACCTGATTCAGAAAGCTGTAGCTGAGGACAGCTCATGATTGGCCGCTTCATCATGACAACATTCATCATCATGCATCATGCATCATGCAGAGTTTTTTGGTGAAACATCAAATCACCCAGGTGACTCAGCCCCCCTACAGCCCAGTTTTGGTGCCCTGCAATATCTGGCTTTTCCCAAAACTAAAATCACCATTGAACGGGAAGGGATTTCAGATCATCAATGAGATTCAGGACAATATTACAGGACAGCTGATGGTGACTGGGAGGACTGTGTGAGGTCCCAAGGTGCCTACTTTGAAGGGGACTGAGGTATGATTGTCCTATGTACAATGTTTCTTGTATCTCCTTCAATGAATGTCTCTATTTTCCCCCACATTGCGTGGCTGGATACTTTCTGAACAGAACTTGAGCCAAAATTGAGTTAATATAATAATACATTGCATATAGGTCATGGCCATCATAACAATTCTTAATCAATAGACGGTCTCATCTAACTTTTTTTTTATAGTAATCTGAGTTACAGAATGTCATACTAATTGAAGATAAATGCTGGCTCTGGCTGAAGCCAACGGAACACAGCAGTGCTTCTGCAAGCTGTGTTGCTATTGGTTTGTTGTGTATTTTATAATTATTGATTAAAGAAGGAAAAGATTTAGAGTAAATTCTCTCAATTTAGCAATCCAACACAACAACAGCAAAAAACAAAACAAAACAAAATGACAGTGACAGGACCCAAAAATCCTTTCTCAAAGAGTAGATTATTACTAATTCCTTTCTTGGTATAAATTTAGGCTTTCGCTCAAAAGTAATGTTGAAGGTTATTAAGCTCTTGCTAACATTTTGTACTTGGTTTTCATTTGTGAGAATCCAAAATAACAGTAAAACCACAAAGGTGTCACAGGAGCTGCTGAGTTCTGTTGTGTAAGTGTGCACGGTGTCAGCAGGGATCAGTTTGATCTGGATGTGTCTGACATTGCAACGATTGGAATATGTGCTAAGAATTTCTGAGAAATTTGTAGGAAATTCCTTGTGAATTATTTACATCAACAATTAGTCTTTGGTCACCAGGCAGAAGTAGCCACCTGGAACTGTGGAAGCCTCAGTGAGCCAAGGGAGAAGGGATTTTCCTGCCCAGACTGCAACCCAGTTTATGGAAAAGAGTAACAAGCAATGAACAGCATAAACTTATCTAAAGGCTTTTTCCCAAGAAAAGACAAATAAACAGAAAATTCAAAGATCAAGGACTTCTTTTTATTCTTCACCATTTTAATATATAAAACTATTCAGTTTTGTTTTAGCTCTGTTGAAAGATGAGCACTTATTAATTAAAAGAGGAATAAGAGAAACAGCTACCACCCCCAGGCTGAAACTATTCCTGACTTTTTCTCTCTTTGTGAATAAGTAAAATCCTCACTTTGTTGCATAGTGCACAGATGCAAAAAGCTTTGAACTCAGTTCTGCTACCATTCTGACCAGTCTTTGCAGTGATCTTTAGCAAATGGTTTTGTTTGTGGATGAAAAAAGGGGTTGTACAAGAAGTAACTTCCCAGGGTGATCTGATTATAAATTCTGAACTGCACAGGTGATGGTGGGTGGTCACGCCTCAGGCTTATTGCTTCTTTAGTGAAAAGTTTTAAGCCAGCCATATCCATTGACCTTGTGCATTTAGGCTAACACACTTAAAAATGTATACTTTAAAAAAAATTTATTTGGTTTACATTGGTTAATAAATCCAAAGTCAAGTCTCTTTCTGCCACCAATTATCCCCCATTTACCTTCTTTCTCTCCCTACCACCTTGCCCTCTAGCTATCACCATATGAATAGTCTATGAAGTTTTTTTTCTTAATTCTTTCACCTATTTTACCCAGCCTCTTAACCCTTCCTCTCTGATACCCATTAGTCTGTTCTGTATATCTATGGGTCTGTTTCCATTTTGTTTATTTTGGTCATTAGATTCCACATGTAAGTGAAATCATATGTATTTTTCTTTTTAACAGGCATATTTCACTTAGCTTAATATTCTCCAGGTCTATCCATCCTGTTGCAGAAGATAAGGTTTCAATCTTTTTTTATGGCTGAGTAGTGTGCCTTTGTGCACATGTACTATATTGTTTTTGACCCATTTATCTACTGATGGGCACTTGGTATGCTTCCAAACCTTGATGATTGTAAATAACACTGCAATGAATATAGGGGTGCATATATTCTTTTGAATTAGTGTTTTGAGTTTTTTCAGATACATTCCCCAAAGTGGAATTCTTAGGTCAAAAGGCAGTTCCGTTTTTAGTTTTTTGAGGAAATACCATACTGTTTTCCATAGTGGCTGCACCAGTTTGTATTCCCACCAACAGTGCATGAGGATTCCCTTTCTTTTTCTCCACATCCTTGGCAGCATTGGTTGTTAATTTATTAATGATGGTCATTCTGCTAGGTGTGAGATGACATCTCATTGTGGTTTCAATTTGCATCTCTCTGATGACATTGAGCATGTTTTCATAAGTTTATTGGCCATTTGTATGTCTTCATTTTTCTGCATTTTAAAGGAAAATTTTTGAGATAACAAGTTAATAAGATCATATAGTTTTCAAGTGTACATTTCTCTTTTCTATGCTTTTATTTTTTATTTTAAAGTATGTTTTATTAATTATTCTATTAGTTGTCTCAATTTTTTCCCTTTGCCCCTTCCACCAGGAACCCTCCACTCCCTCAGGCCATCCCCACACCTTTGTTCATGTCCATGGGTAATGTGTACAAGTTCTTTGGCTACTCCATTTCTTATACTGTACTTTACATCTGTATGACTATTCTGTAACTGCCTATTTGTACTTCTTAATCCCTTTATTTCTCACCCATTTCCCCACAGCCCCCTCCCATCTGGCAACCATCAAAATGCTCTCCTTAGCCATGTTCTGTCTCTGTTTTTCTCATTTGCTTAGTTTGTTTTTTTTAATTCAATTGTTGATCGATATGTATTTATTGACATTTTATTGTTCATAGTCTTGATCTTGTTTTTCTTAAATAAGTTCCTTTAACATATCATATAATAATGATTTGGTGATGATGAACTCCTTTAGTTTTTCCTTGTTTGGGAAGCTTTTATCTGCCATTCAATTCTAAATGATAGCTTTGCTGAGTAGAGCAATGTTGGCTGTAGGTCCCTGCTTTTCAAGACCTGAATATTTCTTGTCAGTCCCTTCTAGCCTGCAAAGTTTTTTTTGATAAATCAGCTGGAAGTCTTGTGGGGATGCCGCTGTAGGTAACTAACTACTTTTCTCTTGCTGCATTTAAGATCCTGATTTTTATCTTTGGCATTTTAGTTATGATGTGCCTTGGCTCAGGCCTTTTTACATCCACCTTGTTTGGTACTCTTTGTACTTCCCAGACTTGCATGTCTATTTCCTTCTCCAAATAGGGAAGGGATTTTCTTTCACTATTTTTTCAAATAGATTTTAAATTTCCTGCTCATTCTCTTCTCCTTCTGGCACTCTTATGATGCAAATGTTGGATTGCTCAAAGTTTCTGCAGTTTGCTTACATTATTCTCATTTTTTGGATTCTTTTTTTTCTTGCTTTTCTGATTGGTTGTCTTTTTCTTCCTTATGTTCCAAATCATTGATCTGATTCTTGGCTTCATCCACTCTACTGTTGTTTCCCTATAAATTGTTCTTTACTTCAATTAGTATATTATTCATTTCTGACTGGATCTTTATTATGCTGCTGAGGTCCTCACTGAGTTCCTTGAGCATTCTTATAACTAGTGTTCTGAACTTTGCATCTGATAGATTGCTTATCTCCCATTTGTTTAGTTCTTTTTCTGGAGTTTTGATCTCTTCTTTTATTTGGGCCATGTTTCTTTGTCTCCTCATTTTGGCAGCCTCCTATGTTTGTTTCTGTGTATTAGGTAGAGCTGCTAAAACTCCCTGTCTTGGTAGCATGGCCTAATGTAGTATGTGTCCTGTAGGGTCAAGTGTCACAGCCTCTCCCATCACTCAAGTTGGGTACTTGAGGACCTGATACCTCTTGCCACCCTTGTCTTTGCCACCCAAACTCTTGCCTTTTACCCCCAGCTTAGCTAGGCCCATTCTCTTCCATAAGAGCTTAACACTAATAAACTTTGCTTGCACACTAATAGACTTGCTTATCTGTAATTCTTTATTGTGTCAGCAAGAAGAACTACATTTCTCCTGTAACAGGTGGATGTGGTTTCTTTAATTCCATAGTTGTCAGACTTTCATTCAACTCATTTTGATAGTTCTGAGTGATGGTTGTTCTATAGTTTAGTTGTAATTTTGATGTGGTTGTGCGAGGAGGCAAGCCATGTTTACCTATGCTGCCATCTTGACTAGAAGTCTCAAGTGTACATTTCAATGATACATGATCTCTATAGATATTGCATCATGTTCCCACCACTCCAAGTCCAGTCATTTTCTGTCACCATATATTTGGCTGTATGCCCTCTTTGGAGAAGTTTCTATTCTTATTTGTTGCCCTTTTAAAAATTGGATTGTTTTCTTGGTGTCAAGTTGTATAAGTTCTTTATATTTTTTTAATATTACCCCACCTTATCAGATATATCATTGACCAATATGTTCTCCCATTCAATGGGTTGCCTTTTCATTTTGTTGATGGGTTCTTTTTTTTTCTTGTGCAAAAGCTTTTTAGTTTGATGTAGTCCCATTTCTTTATTTTTTCCTTTGTTTTCCTTGTTTGAGGAGATATATTGGCAAAAGCTATTGCTACAAGAAATGTATGATATTTTCATGCCTAAGTTTTCTTTTAGGAGTTTTAAGAAGGAAATCTTACCTTTTGTGACAGCATGGATAGACTGGAGAACATTATGCTAAGTGAAATAAGCCAGTTAGAGAAAGACAAATACCATATGATATCATTACATGTGGAATCTAATGAACAAAATAATGTAACAAAAAAAAATAGAAAAAGAAGCATAGATACATAGAACAGACTGACAGCTATAAGAGGGGACAGGGTGTAGGGTGGCTGGGTGAGAAAAAGGTGGTGGGATTAAGCCAAATATATATATATATATATATATATATATATATATATATATATATATATATATATATATATATACACATGTATACACAGAGAGAACAGTATGATGATAGCCAGAAGGAAAGAGGGCTGGGGGTAAGTGGAGGTGAGTAAAAGGGGGTATAAATAGGAATGGAAGAGGACTTTACTTTGGGTGATGGACACACGATGTAGCGTGCAGATGTTTTGTTGAGTTGTATACTTGAAACCTGTATGGTTTTGTTAACCCAATAAACTCAATTAAAATCTGATTAGCTAAATCCTATCTCTAGAATGGTATTACACTTGCCTCAGGTGATTTTTTGAATGAAAAGTGTATTTGGAGCAACAAAAAGGACAAAAAGCTAAAAGGTCATCATTCTTAAATAACAGGTTGCATAACTGTGTTGTGCTGGTTTGCTGATCACAGCAGATTTTATTTTTCACAGAAGACTAAATGATCTTCTGCATTGTGACCTTGTCACTGTCCCCTCAAGTTATAGGAGTTTGTTTCTTCACCCTCTTGAATATGGACAGATGCTGTGGCTGCCCTGGTGATAGAATATGGCAGAAATGACTCTGCCAGTTTTGAGTATAGTCCTAACTCCCTTGCCTCTAGCCACATGCTGTGGAAATCCCAAGCCACAAGAAGAGGATATGCATAGGTATACTAGCCCCAGCTGAGCTCTCAACCAAAGCCAGCATTAAAACCAGCTATGTGAGTGGACATCTTGAATATTCAAGCCATCTGTCTTCCAGAGTACAGTAAGCATGACTTCTGAGAGATATCCACACAAAAAAAATACGCAAACAACCCACATAGCTGAGATCAGTTATACCTTCGAGCTGTGAGATTAACAAGAAGATTTTTTTTAGCTCACTATGTTTTAGAATGTTTTGTTTGAGAACAAATAGCTGAACACTAATAAATGCCTATGATTATGGAAGAATTTAGCCTGGGACTTGCTTTCTTTATAATATGGTATGAAAGTTGTGAGGAGGTTTAGCCCTTAACCATCCACTTCCAAATATTGTTGGCTACTGAGATAAAAAAAATCCCCTAAGAGTTGTATATGACCAAACTGACTTGCTGAAATAGGTACTTTTCCCAGTGCTAACAGGGAAAAAATTTAAGGCTTAGAACCCAGATATTATACCTGTGTAATGTGGTTTGTGGAATAGAAGAATTGTTGCTTCAAATGTTATTGTAAGTTACTGAGTTCTGATATTGACTGAGAATATAAAAGTTAGCAAGACCATACATCTATAATTCTTTTCCCCAGGTAGACAAATTGTCCAGATAGTTTTCCAAGACACTGCATTTATAATGTATCTACTTAAGATAAAAAGGGAGACAATACAGAACTACAACAGCCTTTTGCACACTTATTTTTGCATTGCTTATTGGCTGCTTCAGGAGCAAGCCAAAGCCAAAGCAACCTTGAATGAGTTCAACTCAATATTCTCATCCATCCTTAAACCTGGACCAGGTGGCCTGGTATAATATCTCCACCTGGATACTCCACAGGCATCTCAGATGTACTGTGTTCCAGGCTGAGCATATTATATTTCCTCCTAAACCTACTACCATTACTACCCTTTTTGTCTCAGTAGGTATTAATCTCCATCCACCTGTTCGACATATTTTTTCTTCTATCTCTCTTGCCATGTCCAAATAATATCTGAAACAAGCTAATATGACTTCCTAAACAGCTTTTAGTAATCTCTTCCTAATGTTGTTCAAATATCTGGCCTTAATCATATCTTATTTGGATCTCCTGATTCACTTCCCTGCCTCCAGTCTTGTATTTCTAAAATCCCCCCTCTACTCAGCTAGCAGAGAAAGCTGTCTACAACGTAAATCTGACCATGTCATTTCTTTGCCCCAAATCTGTTATCCTGAAAGCAGCATGGGGCTTCCTTGCTCACTTCTCTCTCTTCTTTACCTACCACTGCTCTCTTAACAATGAAAGCATTCTGACAACATGGCTCTCACAAAACTAAAATGCTTAACCATCACACACCATGCTCTTTCTTGCCTCAGTGCCTTTGCTCATTCTGTTCTTTGCTTCACATACATTCTCTCAATGCCCTTCCCCACCCTCTCTGTCCTCAGTCTGCCAGTTTCTTACTCATTGTTTAGAACTGTAGGGCTTGAAAAAGGCCCGATGCCTAGGCAACATGTCAGGCCAATTACAACAGAATTTATGTGAGTGGCTCCCAGGAATCAATACTTTTAAAGCTCCCCAGGGGATTTCTGTGGCAGCTATGGCTGAGAACACTGCTTTAGACTCAAGATGCTCCTTTTCTCCCCAGATTGAAATGCTCTTTTATGATCCCATAATGTTCTGTGACATCTCTATCACTGCACATTATACAATGCATTATAATGAGCTGTTTACAAGTTTGTCTCCCTAGAGAATATGAGCTCCTTTAGGGTATTTTTCAAATTTACATTTTTAGTGTTTAGCTTAGTGTCCAGTAGATACCAGTCAGTCACCCCTCATGAAAGAAAGAATGAGAAAATAACTAAACTTATACTAATAAACATTTTTAGAATATTCCTAAGAAAATTAAGTGAAAATATCATTCTATTTTACTTCAGGACTATCTATTATTTTTGTAAGTCCCAAAGCACATAGGTGTGAGTAGGGTTAGACTATATAAAGTTTGCTCTGTTATTTGGAATGAAGATATTAAAAAACAAGGGAAAGCACCAAAGATTTTGAGCAGGGTTCCATTGAAGGAGGACTGACAGGCCCAAGAATGTGATGTTGGCTAGTGAGCTGCTCACAAGAGGTGAACTCTTGCTTCAAAGAAAAGAGAAACATTAAGCGTTTATTCAATAACTTTGTAAGAAAAACAATTTTTCTCCTATTTACTGCAATTTGATGAAAAACTTCACTGGGTTGGGCTAGATATAAGAATAAATGCATTTGTATATGAATTAAAAACACTTTAAAGAAGACAATAATTTAGAGCAGAATATCGAGTAAAATGAGAATATTAGACAAACATATCAAACTGAAAAACATCCTGGAACCACTTAAATTCACTAACCCATTGTTGAGCACCCACTTTTCAGGCTCTGTGAACTTGAACAAGAAGGCTACTGATGCCATGGCACTTAGTCTAGCAATAATGGTAAAGGGAACCATAATATAAATGCATATTTTGATCATCTGCTATGTGCTAGGTTTTGTTCAAAGATTTTTATGCACCTAATACCAACTTACCTATGGTTAACTTACTATTTCCACATTTTTAGATGAAGAAACTAAACAGGGAGTTGAAGTCATTTGTCCATGGCTGGTTGAACTAGAATTTAAATTCATATAAAAACTCATATATAACCCATTGGTTTTAACTCATTCTTCTTTTCTAATAAGATAAATTAAACATCTATGTCAATGGCAAAAGATAGAATGTGATATGTGCTCTAATCAAACAAAAGACCACAAGAGTATATTATATAAAGTTCTCACTTTTCGCTTTGGGGGAATAAAAGCAAACATTATGGGGAAGATCTCTGATTCAACTCTTACATGAAGAATAGAATTACATTGTTGTAAGTTTAGTAATTTTCCTGAGGTTTTTTTCTTTAATGGGTTTATTATGAAATATATTTGGATTTGCAGATGAACTGCAAAGATAGTACAGAAGATTCTATTATACCCTTCACCCAATTTTCCTTCATGTCAACATCTTACATACACTTGGTATAATGATCAAAAGTGGTATATATCAGACTTCTGGAAGAGATGGAGGCATAAGTAGATATATTTTGCTTCCTTGCACAACCAAAAGAAGGACAACAACAAATTTAAAATAAAAAAACACCAGAACTGCCACAAAATTGAACTGTATGGAAGTCGGAAAACCAAGGAGTTAAAGAAGAAACACTCATCCACACTGGTACGAGAGGCAGAGATGGGCAGCTGGCAGCCAGGGCACAGAGAACTCACCACAAGGCAGCAGCTGGAGGACAGGGCAAGGCGGAGGCTGGTGGAGCAGGGGGTTGTACATTTAGCCTGAGTATAAACTGGGAGGAACAACTAGGGAGTGAGATAGACTGTGCAACTCAGGGTTTCAGCATGGGGAAATAAAACCTCAAAACCTCTGATGAAAAAACCTGTGGGGGTTGAGGCAGTGGGAGAAACTCCCAGCCTAACAGGAGAGTTTGTTGGGGAGACCCGCAGGGTCCTAGAATATACACAAAACCACCCACCCGGGAATCAGCACCAGAAGGGCCCAATTTGCTTGTGGGTAGCTGAGGAAATTGCTGAAAGCTGGTCAAGAGCTGAGCAACCTAGTTGTTCCTTCTCTGACCTTTCCCCCACACAGCACCACAACACAGCAAAGTGCCTTGACCTGCCCTGGCAAATACTTAAGGCTCTGCCTCTTACTACCTAACAGGCATGCCAGGTCAAAAAAAAAATATGGCCCAGGGAGAGGATAAGAATAGTATGGAAAAGTAGAAGCCAAAGAACTTAAATATATGACCCATGGACATAAACTAAAGGGTGGGGGAATGTGGGTGGGAGGGTGTATGCAGGGTGGAGGAGAGTGAAGAGGGGAAATGGGACAACTGAAACAGCATAATCAATAAAATATATTTAAAAACATGTCCCAAATGAAAGCACAGATCAAAGCTCCAGAAAAAGTACAACTAAGCAATGAAGAGATAGCTAACTTATCAGATGCACAGTTGAAGACACTGGTAATCAGAATGCTCACAGAAATGGTTGAGTACAGTTGAAAAATAGAGGAAAAAGTGAAGGCTATGAAAAGTAAAATAAAGGAAAATGTACAGGGAACCTATAGTGAAGGGAAGAAAATCAGGACTCAAATCAGTATTTCAGAGCAGAAGGAAGAAATAAATATTGAACCAGAACAAAATGAAGAAACAAGAATTCAAAAATATGAGGAGAGGTTTAGGAACCTTCTGGACAACTTTAAACACCCCAACATCTGAATCATAGGGGTGCCAGAAGGAAAAGAGGAAGAGCAAGAAATTGAAAACTTATCTGAACAAATAATGAAGGAGAACTTCCCTAATTTGGCAAAATAAATAGACTCCCAGCAAGTCCAGGAAGCTCAGAGAGTCCCAAAGAAGTTGGACCCAAGGAAGCACACAACAAAGCACATCATAGCTACATTAGCCAAGATTAAAGATAAGGAATCTTAAAAGCAGCAAGAGAAATCATCCAAGATTACTCTATCCAGCAAAGCTTTCATTTAGAATGGAAGGGCAAATAAAGTGCTTCCAGTATAAGGTCAAGTTAAAGGAGTTCATCATCACCCAGCCCTTATTATATGAAATGTTAAAGGGACTTATCTAAGAAAAAGAAGATCCAAAATACAAACAGTAAAATGATAACAAACTCACAACTATCAACAACTGAACCTAAAAATATAGAAAGGAAGTAAGCAACCAGCCAGAACAGGAACAGAATCACAGAAATGGAGATCACTTGGAAGATTATCAGTGGGGAGGGTAAGGGAGGTGAATGGGGGAAAAGGTACAGGGAATAAAAAGCATAAATGGTAGGCACAGAGTGGACAGGGGCAGGTTAAGAATAGTATGGGAAATGGAGAAGCCAAAGAACTTATATGTATGGCCCATGGACATGAATTAAGGTGGGGGAATGATGGCGGGAGGTGGGGTGCAGGGTGGAGAGGCATAAAGGGGAGAAAATGGGACAACAATAATAGCATAATCAATAAAATATATTTTTTAAAAAGTGGTATGTCTACATTGATACAATACTATTAACTACACTACAGATTTTGTTTAGACTTACCCACTTTTCCCATTAATGTTCTTTTTCTGTTGTAGTCTCTAAAGAATAGAATGTTATGAAGGGAAAGAGTAACATATTCCAGGAAAAGGAAAGTCCCTGAACAAGGAAAACTAATAAAGTCCAGGGCACTTCTAAGATGATCATTAACATACATTTACATTAATATCTAAATTATTAACAAGTGGAAAATTCTCCGTTGCTGTTTTCCTTCCTGTCAGTCAGCTCCATCTGGTTGAACATAAAATGATAAATAAAGAGGGAAATAATTCGTGTGTCCCTTGCTGCCTGCTGTGTTTTCCTTTTGCATCACCACCGATAGCAAATGAGGCTGTGTGCTGTGCAGTGCTAATGCACTCTCCATGGCATTTCTGTCTTGGTCTGACAGTTCTGGCCTCATTGTCACATGCCACACAGAGCTGAGAAAAATATGCCAGTCTGTGCTGTAAAAAACTGAAATAAGTTTTTCATTTTGCAGGGTGGAAAGAACTCACTCTACAAAAAAGGATAAACAAAGCCATTAAAGTCCATCTTAGGTCTTGAAAATGCTTTAAAATCAGCCAGATTAAAAAAAAAACCACTGCAAACCCCAGAGCAATAATAGACCAAGCAGAAATGTAAAGAGTATGTCTCCACTAAAAACAGCGATGACAGACACATTCACCTGAGTCCCTGGGGAAATATAAATGATAGACAATGTTGAACCTTGCCGAGTTCTGTGTGAAGAACCGAAAGAGTCCTTTCTCAGAGGATGAGCAAAGATGTCTTTAAGTTAATTTTCTGTTTTTTACTGAATTTTATACATTTCAGCCATGTTCAGCTGCTTTTTCATCTTGCCCTGTAGATGGGTATAGGTAGATAGAAATATAGACATAAAAACTGTCACCACTTTATCTATCTCTAAATTTAAAGGTGTATCAAGAAAAGCCGAATTAAAAAAAAGAGCCACTGTGAACTTTATTTCTCTGACTTTGACATAAAATGTGGCATATTCTCGCATGACCCATGCAGATGCAAGGCTGCAAGCTAGGTGTGCCCATGTTATCATGGACGATGACTCAAAGGTCACCAGTTGTCATTATTTCCTGTTTCTGGTGGGACTGCAAACTGGCACATCTTCTGTGACATTACTCATAACTACACTATGGTTGTTTAAATCAGAAGGAATGCTAATGGGAGCAATTCATGGGTAATTAAGCCTCTCCTTCCCACCTGACTGTTGTGCAAACTAGAAGGAAATGAACAGCATGGTCAGGTTTTGCTTCAATTAAGAAAAATTTCTCAAGGATTTTGAACAATGCAGGTAGTGTATTAAAACATTAGAGAGGAAAAAGTTGAAATCTGCTATGCTTTAGAGGAGAATTTTATTGAGATATAATTTACATACCATAAAATTCACCTATTTCAAATGTACTGTTTTAGTATATTTTCAGGTTGTACAATTATCTACCAGAATCTAATTTTGGAACATTTCCACCACTCTAAAAAGAAATTTTGTGCCCATTTAGTAACTCTATTTCCCACTCCAGTCCCAGTTAACTATTAATTTACTTGCTTTCTCTCTATATTTGCCTTTCTAGGACATTTTACATAAATAAAATGACATAATAGGTGTTCTTTTGTGTCTGCATCTTTCACTGAGCATGTTTTTGAGGTTCATTCCTTTTCATTGCTGAATAGTTATCCATCCTATGGAGAGACCACATCTGGTTTATCTATTTATCACTGGATAGACGTTTGAGATATTTCTACTTTTTGGCTTTTGTGCATAATGCTGCTCTGAATATTTGTGTACGTGGTTTTGTGTGGACATGTTGTTTTATTTCTCTTGGATAGACACCTAAGAGTGGAATTGCCTCGTCAGATGGGAAATTTGTTTAACTCTTTTAAGAAACTGCCAGGTTATTTTCCAAAGTGGCCTCATCACTTTACATTCTCACCAGCAGGGTGTGAGGGTTCCATTTTCAGCACATCTTCACACTTGTCATTGCTTGTCCTTTTTACTCACTAGTTCTAGTGCGTAAGAAACATGGTTTTGATGTGCACTTTCCTAATGAGTAACGATGTTGAGCATCTTTTCGTGTTTCTGTTAGCTTATTGGTATAGCTTCTTGGGTAAATGTCTATTTAAATCTTTGTCCATTTTTAAATTGTTTATTTGCTTATTGCATCTTGGTCTCCTGGACGAAAGCACTATCTTAAATTTTAGAACCATTATTCCCTTGCATTTAAAAAGTTGCTTTCATAATGTATTGCATTTTTAAAGTTATTTTAATCATGTGTTCCTAAACAATGCATTTTTTGTTTTGCATTTTAAGTTTTGCAAAAATGGACTTATATTATGTATAGCTATTGAGTCACCTCATAAACTCAGTTTTCATGTTGGGTAAAGCCAATTGTTTTCAACAGTATACTAGAATATTCAATGCAGAAAGTTGTGTTTAAGTTAAACAAATGTATATGTGAGATTATGCAGCTTCTGATCCTTGTCTTCTGGAAGCTTTAATGGAGTTACTATAAATGGGGCATGAGTGTGACAAAAAGTCACCCCTGAACTGATGAACATCAACAGTTGCATTAATCTGATACTAGCATGTAGAGCTATTGGCCTCTCAACAGTTCCACTGTGCTAGGAAAATTTCATTTTGTGAGACTAATTTTTATAGTTTCTTGTTTTCTCTGAAGCTGATGATTACACCTTTTACATCTGTTATTCTTCTCACTGCTTTCAACATGCTGTTTCTTATCTAAAGATTTAGAAAACAGATCATCTAGAATTTTGATTAGGATTAGACTGAATATTTAGGTACTGATTAAGAGCCTGAGGGATTCCTGTGGAGATAAGTTAATAAGCTTTACTGCATGAATTATGTGAAATTTATTTTGGCTGCAGAGGCCTCTTTTTGTGTTCTTTCTTATTGTTAGCTCATTTCTGAGCAGAGATTTAAGAATATGGGTTTGCATTCAGACAGATTTGGTTTTGAATCCTTGCTCTGCTATTTAATTGGCTATGGACAAATGGCTCTCTTTTCTTTATCCTCTAAGTGGTGATAAGAATATGTTTATTACAATGTGGCATTAAAACAGATGATATCTCTAAAGCACCTATTATAAGCACTCAATACATTTGTGGATATTATTACAATATAAAAACACCAATTCAAAAGAACCTATCACCCCAATGTTCATTGTAGCACAATTTACAATAGCCAAGTGCTGGAAGCAACCTAGGTGCCCATCAGTAAATGAGTATATCAAAAAACTGTGGTACATTTACATAATGGAATACTGTGCAACAGAAAGAAACAAGAAGCTCCTACCTTTGCAACAGCATGGATGGATATGGAGAGCATTATGCTAAATAAAATAAGCCAGGCGGTGAAAGACAAATGATCTTATCTATAAGTGGAACCTAATAAAAAACACAAACAAGCAAGCAAAATATAACAAAAAACATTGAAATTAAGAACAAACTGAACGTAACCAGAGAGGAGGTGGGAGGGAATAATGAGGCGGGAGGGGAAGGATTGTCAGGAACACAAACAAAGGACACATGGACAAAGCCAAAGCAGGGTAGGATCAAGGATGGGAAATGGGGATGGCCGGGGTGGAGGGAATGGTGGGGGTACAATGGAGACAACTGTACTTGAACAACAATAAAAAAATGTGAAAAAAGAGACATCAATATTAAGCTCTGAAATTGCTCTTTGGTAAAATCTGAGAGTAGAAAAAATAAAAACAGTATAGACAATAAAGATTGTACTTCATAGATTAGATATATAATGCTTGTTAGGAGAAGAGAGGAAAAAATCAAGAACAAGTATTGGATTGGTGGGAAGAGGTAGTGGTAGGAATGGTGATAGGGAGAAAGTTTTCCAGGAAAGCCAGATCAGGAAAACTCTCATACATTCTTGGTGAGGTCAAGAGGGTGCCAGAAGGGTTATACCAACAAGAATGTCTTGAAAGGGGCTTTAGCACTATACCGCTCAGAGTCCTTAAATTTCTTTGTCTTTTTAAAATTTTTCTTTTTTAAAAAATTTAATTGTTGTTCAAGTACATTTTTCTGCCTTTTAACCCATCCCAGACCACCCCCCCAGCCCTCCCCACCTCCCTCCCATTTCCACCTGCCCCCCTGCACAGTTTTTGTCCATGTGTCCTTTATACTTGCTCCTGTAAGCCCTTCCCCTTTTCCCCTGAAATTCCTTCCCCCCTCCCCTCTGGCCACTGTCAGCCTGTTCTCAATTTCAGTGTCCTTGGTTATATTTTGCTTGTTTGTTTGTTTTGTTGCTTAGGTTCCTGTTAAAGGTGATATCATGTGGTATTTGTCTTTCACTGTCTGGCTTATTTTGCCTAGCATAATGCTTTCCAGTTCCATCTATGCTGTTGCAAAGGGTAGGAGCTCCTTTCTTTCTGCTGCATAGAATTCCATTGTGTAAATGTACCATTGATGCAGACACTGGCCTGCAGTGTCTGCAGCATCTTGGATGGGACATGAGACATTCACACAGACTACCAGGCCCTGTGTGGAGGAAAAGGGACAGCACGGCTACCCTCTCAAGAGCAGAGCGCCCTGTGCTGCTACCTGAATAGGCTTTTATTAGGTAGTTTAGGGTAGGAATATGGATACAGCTTATTAACCATTGTCTGGCAGTGAGGATCAAACAAATAGATAATGTTCAAAGGTCTAAAAAGGGCTTACACTGAGTTGGGGTCTTATCACCTATAAAAACTACAGAACTTAAGGGGCTAAATTCATATTTTGCCCAGACCTTCATAATCTGATTAAGAGCATCCTCAGCAAAGCAGGTTTCACAGGATTTTACATATCCTGTCTCAGGCCTGATTACTCTGGGAAATCCTGCCATTTCCAGCATAGGGGCTGCACCGTCCCTTGTCATTGTTACAGACTTGAGTCAGGCAGAAGAGACAAGGTAGCCAAGAGGTTTGAGACTTCTTGCAGGCAGAATGAGGACTCAGGCTTTGTCAAAGCTGAGGGGTAAAGGTCGATCACCCCCATTTTCCACAGCCCCCCGAGTTCTTCCCTGAGGGCCTTCCCACATGATCCTGCCTGTCTTAGATCCATTTTCCTCTGAGGAATCTTACCCATCATTGGCTAACCGACCAAGCAATGGGGGCCAGACAAAGAGCAGAAACAGAGCTCCTGCCAGGGAGATAAGCTTGTCTCCTAAGTGTCTCCTGGTCTGGAGGTCTCTCACTCAGCCTTAGCCATGGGGGGTTACAGCTTCCTGAAACCAGGCAGGGTGGTTCCCAACATACCATAGTTTTTTTATCCATTCATTTACTGATGAGCACCTAGGTTGCTTCCAACACTTGGCTATTGTAAATTGTGTTGCTATGAACACTGGGTGCATAGGTTCTTTTGGATTGGTGTTTCAGGCTTCTTAAGCTATAATCTTAGCAGTGGAATTGCTGGGTCAAAAGGCAGATCCATTTTTAGTTTTCTGAGAAAATTCCATACTGTTTTCCATAGTGGTTGCACCAGTTTGCAATCTCACCCACAGTGCACTAGGGTTCCCGTTTCTCCACAACCTCTCCAACACTTGTTGTTTGTTGCTTTGTTTACAATGGCC
This sequence comes from Phyllostomus hastatus, assembly GCF_019186645.2. Classification (NCBI taxonomy): domain Eukaryota; kingdom Metazoa; phylum Chordata; class Mammalia; order Chiroptera; family Phyllostomidae; genus Phyllostomus; species Phyllostomus hastatus. The sequence goes on from NW_025334028.1 coordinate 13,370,354, forward strand.
ATTCTGACTGGTGTGAAGTGGTATCTCATTATGGTTTTAATTTTCATCTCTCTAATAGCTAGTGATACTGAGTGATCTTTTCATATGTCTCTGGACCCTTTGTATGTCCTCCTTGGAGAAGTGTCTGTTCAAGTCCTTTGCCCACTGGGTTGCTTATCTTCTTAGAATGTAGTCATGTGAGTTATTTATATATTTTGGAGATCAAACCCTTGTCTGAGGTATCATTGGCAAATATGTTTTCTCATACATATGAGAAATGTTTTCTCATTCTCTTTTCATTTTAATACTGTTTTCTTTAGAGATGCAGAAGCTTTTTATTTTGGTGAGATCCCATTTGCTTATTCTTTCCTTTATGTTCCTTGCTCTAGGAGACATATTGGTAAAAATATTGCTGTGTGAAATATCTGAGATTTTCCTGCCTATTTTCTTCTCTAGGACTTTAATGGTGTCATGACTTATATTTAAATCTTTTATCCACCTTGAATTTATTTTTGTGTATGGTGTAAGTTGGTGATCAAATTTCATTTTTTTTTTTTTTTTTGCATGTAGCTGTCCAGCTCTCCCAACACCATTTGCTGAAGAGGCTATTTTTACTCCATTTTGTGCTGCTGCCCCCTTTGTTGAAAATTAATTGACTGTAGAGACTTGGGTTTATTTCTGGGCTCTCTGTTATGTTCCATTGGTCTATGTGTCTGTTCTTATGCCAGTACGAGGCTGTTTTGATTACAGTGGCCTTGTAATACAGTTTGGTATCAGGTATTGTGATCCCTCCTACTTTGCTCTTCTTTCTCAAAATTGTAGCAGCTATTTGGGGTCATTTATGGTTCCGTATAAATTTTTGAAGTGTTTGTTCTATATTTGTGGAATATGCCATTGACACTTTAATAGGTATTGCATTGAATTTATAAATTGCTTTGGGTAGTATGGAGAGTCCTCAAATTTTATCACCATTAAGATTTTCTTTTATTACTTTTTTCCTCCACTAACTCCACTGAGTAAACTTGTTCAACAAGAGATCTGCTGTGCCAGTGAACTAACTAATTTGTATGAGAGAACAGAGCCTGGAGAGGAGATTTATATTTTCTCTTTTTTCCTCTTCAAAGAATGAAGAGGAAATGGGGTGAGGGTCTAGAGACTATAAAATAGAGCTTGAGAGCACATGGTCTCTTCCCTAGCTCTCAACTTGGCAAGTGTCCGTGGCTGTGTCTGAACTTTATATAGAGAAGCCCTTCTCCTTCCTTCTGTGGTCAACCTGGCTTAGCCTATGTGCAGTAAAAAATAACGGGCACATGAGCTTGTGAGCAACTCAAGGCTTTTGCAGCACTTGAGTTTCAAGGAGATAGCTCAGGGGCTTGGCAGACGACTCTAGAATGTGTCTGTGACCACTTGGGTAATATTTGTAATCTTAGACAGGTTTACAGATGGCCTGCACCACCTAGCTGACATAAGGACAATAACAGAACTTCCCTGGTTTGGAGGCATTTGTGTGCCTCCCCAGGTAGTCTCAGAAGTAACTATGGGAGAGATGATTACAGAGGTACCTGATAGTTATAAAGATGAAGGTGATGAGTGGACAAACTTTGGCTTAAATGATAATATAAAGTCATTAAATCCCACAGAGAGTTTTAGGCCCCAAGATTTTTGAATTATGTAAGTAATAATCTATAAATTAAAACCCAAATATTAACTTAGGACAAATGTAATAATTACAATAATTATATGTTTTTACTATAATTAAATAATTAGAATTAAAGTCTTTAGAAATAGGATGTTATAGTTAGCGTAGGAATTGTTATTCATGTATAGTCCCTTGTAGTTTATAGATTCTTTTTATTACATTCTAGAATTTCTGGGAGACTAAGGACCTTAAACTAGAAATAGTGATATAGTTCATCTCTTTCCATTTAGATATGTATAAATGAGGCCTGGACTGATAAAGCTAGTATTATAACTAAGCTTTCTTTTTCTAACCCAGTGTTTTTCTATTTTCGTAGCATTCCTTCTAGCCTATTTTTAATATCAATAGCCCATAGCTGTGTATTACAAGAAGGAAACTCAGCAAATATATAGAGTGGTTAGTGAACTGTGAAACAGCCAGATGCATTGGTAGCCCATTTCTCTCATTGCAGCTCCAAAGAGGAAGTACTTTGATGTTTTGGGTATAATTGGGTGACAGAAGTCTCAAACTGGAGGCAGAATGTTACCTTGGTTAATAATTAGGGAAAGTAAAAATTTCAAGGCTTTCTCTTAGCACTACTTAAGAAGCTACAGTACAGACCTCAGAAGAAAGAACCATCATGGCGGCAAGTTGGAGCAGGTAGGGTAGAGGTTATAGCAACTGGTCTAGAGAGAATGTTTGCCGGCTTAGTTGGTTTGAGGGAGAGTTGGAGAGGAACTTGCATCTGAGTCCTATGGAAGAATCTGAGGCTGGTCATCCAGGCCTTTCCAATAGAGGGCAGTAACAGCTTGGTTTTTCTGACAACCTGTGGGTTTCACCTCCAGGCCTGGGCTAACCTCGGATCCCAGGGCTGAGAAAGAGGCTAAGGCAGCTCTGTTTCTCATGCAGGGCAAGTCTTTCCCAATCCACAAAGAGGGAAAAGGCATTTACTGAGGTCTCAAATGCCAGAAAGGATGTTGGTGGAACTCTAGCTACATTTTCTCATGCCAGGCACAGAACTGAATGTCCATCCACATAAGTTTTCTTTTTACTTCCCTGCTAAAGTTTGATCAGCTCTCTCTTTGGAATATGTCTATTCAGAATTCAATATGATTTTGACAAATGCTTGCCTGAAGTTTTGGTAACATAACTAAAAATTCCTTGCAAGAGAGAAAAATATAGATGATTGAAGGTGGAAATTTTTATTTTATTTATTTTTTTAAGGAGGACCTTATTTCCTCACACATTTAAACACAACTTTTCATCTTCTTTATTCTTAAGTCCAAAGAAATCAGTTAAGCCAGAGTCTTGTCAGAGCCCCCATGTCATTTTAGTTGAGTTAATATGTAAAGTGCTTATAATAGTGCCTGGTACATAGTGAGAGCAATGTGAAGGTATTACTTATTTTTATCACTTTTCTTTACATTTTTAGGATTTTTAAAATTATTATTCTATTACAGTTGTCCCAATGTTTCCTCCTTTGCCCTCTTCCACTCAGCTTACTCCACTTCCACAGTCAATCCTCGCACTGTTGTCCGTGTCCATGGGCCATTCATCCACGTTCTTTGTCCAGTCCCTTCCCCTTCTTTCCACCATTATTCCCCCCCAATCCCTGGTGACAGTCAGTCTGTTCCATGTTTCCAATTCTACTTTGCTCATTAGATTGTTTTGTTCACTAGATTCCTTTTATAAGTGAGATCATATGGTATTTGTATTTAATTGACTGGCTTATTTCACTTAGCATAATAGTCCCCAGTTCCATCCATGCTGTCACAAAAGGTAGGAATTTCTTTTTTTCTGCTGTGTAGTATTCCATTGTGTAAATGTACCCCAGTTTTTTGATCCACTCATCTACTGGTAGGCACTTAGGCTGTTTCTAGCTCTGGGCCATGGTAAATAGTGCCGCTATGAACACTGGGGTGCACAGGTTCTTTTGAATTAGTGTTTCAGGATTCTTAGGGAACAGTTCCAGCAGTGCAATCACTGGGTTATAAGGCAGTCCCATTTTTTGGTATTTATTTATTTTAGTTTTTTAAAAAATACATTTTACTGATTATGCGATTACAGTTGTCCCAGTTTTTTCCTTTTTCACCCCAAGTACTTCCACTCCCTTGGCAGTTCCATTTTTAATTTTGTGAGGCAACTCCATATTGTTATCACAGTGGCTGCAACAGTCTGCATTCCCACCAACAGTACACTAGGGTTTCCTTTTCTCTGCATCCTCACCAGCACTTGATTGTTGATTTATTCATGGTAGCCATTCTCACAGGTGTGAGGTGATATCTCATTAAGGTTTTAATTTGCATCACTCTGATGTGTAGTGATGCTGAACCTCTTTTCATATGTCTGAGAGTCCTCTGTATGTCTCTTTGAAGAAGTGTCTATGCAGGTCCTTTGCTCATTTTTTTTGATTGGATTGTTTGTCTTCCTGGTGTTGAGTTGTGGGAGTTCTATGTATATTTTGAGGATTAAAACCTTGTCTAATGTATCATTGGAAAATATGTTCTCCCACACAGTCAATTCACTTTTCATTCTGATGACTGTGTCTTTAGCCATGCAAAAATGTTTTAATTAGATGTAGTCCTATTCGTTTATTTTTTCTTTATTTGCCTTGTCCTAGAACATATATATATATCAATATATATATCTATATATATATATATATAGATATATATAAATATATATAAAAATAAACATATTCCTATGTGGGATATCTGAAATTTTACTACCTATGTTTTCCACTAAGACTTTTATAATATCATGACATATTTAAGTCTTTTATCCATTTTGAGTTTATTCTGGTGTATGGTATAAGTTGGTAGTTAGTTTCATTTTTTTTTTTTTTTGCACATACCAGTCCAGTTCTCCCAACACCATTTATTGAAGAGGCTATTTTTACTTCATTATATGCTCATGCCCTCTATGTCAAATATTAATTGACCATAGAGATGTGGGTTTATTTCTGGGCTCTCTACTCTGTTCCATTGTTCTATGTGTCTGTTCTTATGCCAGTACCAGACTGTTTTGATTATAGTGGCCTTGTAATATCATTTGATATCAGATATTGTGATGTCTCCAACTTTATTCTTCTTTCTCAGGATTGCTGTGGCTATTTGGGGTCTAATTTGGTGCCATATAAATTTCTGGAGTATTTGTTCTAGATCAGTGAAATATGTCATTGGTATTTTAACAGGGATTGCTTTGAATCTATAGTTTGCTTTGGGTAGTATGGACATTTTAATGATGTTAATTCTTCCAATCCATGAACTAGGGAAATGCTTCCATTTATTTGTATGTTCCTTAGTTTCTTTCTTCAGTGTTCTATAGTTTTCCAAGTATACGTTTTTTACCTCCTTTGTTAAATTTATTCCTAGGTATTTCATTTTTCTTATTACTGTAGTAAATGGGATTTTTTTCCTAGTTTCTCTTTCATCTAGTTCATTGTTGGTGTACAAAGGTGCCATAGATTTCTGAATATTGACTTTGTATCTTGCAGCTTTCCCAAATTCACTTATTAGGTTGAGTAGTTGTTTAGTGGAGACTATAGGATATTCTGTGTACATTATCATGTCATTTGCAAATAATGACAGTTTTACTTCCTCTTTCCCAATTTGGATGTGTTTTATTTCTTTTTCTTGTCTAATTGCTGTAGGTAGATCTTCCAGTTCTATGTTGCATAAGAGAGGTGAAAGAGGGTACCCTTGTCCTGTCCCTAATCTTAAGGGGAACACTGGTATTTTTTTCCTATTGAGTATGATGTTGGCAGTAGGTTTCTCATATATGGTCTTTATTATATTGATGTATGCTCCCTCTATTCCAACTTTACTGAGTGTTTTTATCATAAATGGGTGCTGGATTTTATTAAATGATTTTTCAGCATCTATTGATATGATATGTGGTTTTTGTCTTTCATTTTGTTTGTGTAGTAGATCATGTTTATTGATTTGTGAATATTGTACCATCATATATCACTGAGGTGAATCCCACTTGATCATGGTTTATGCTCTTTTTAAATGTATTGTTGGATCTAGATTGCCAATATTTTGTTGAAAATTTTAGCATCTATGTTCATCAGCAATACTGGCCTGTAGTTTTCTTTCCATGTTGTGTCTTTACCTGGTCTTAGAATTCAGGTAATACTGGCCTTGTGAAAAGAGTTTGGGATTCTTCCTTCTTCTTGAATTTTTGGAATACTTTGAAAAGAATAGGAGTTAGTTCTTGGAATTTTTATTAAAATTACCTATGAAGCCATTCATTCAGTCCAGGCCTTTTTTGTGCCAGGAATTTTTTAATTACTGCTTCAATTTTGCTAGTTGATATTGGTCTATTCAGGCTTTCTGCTCCTTCTTGATCAAGTTTTGGAAGATTGTATGTTTCTAGAAATTTATCCATTTTGTCCAGGTTGCCAATTTCTTGGCATATAGTTGTTCCTAGTAATTTCTTATAATCCTTTGTATTTCCGTGGTAACGCTTGTTACTTCTCTTTCATTTCTGATTTTACTTATTTGGGTCTTCTTTCTTTCTTGATGAGTTTGGTTAAAGTTTATCAATTTGTTTTATCTTTTCCAAGAACCAGCTCCTGGAATTATTGATTCTTTTAATTGTTCTTTTAGTCTCTATGTGATTTAATTCTGCTCTGATCTTTATTATTTTCTTTCTCCTACTCTCTCTGAGCTTTGTTTGCTTTTTGTTCTTTTAGTTTTTAGATGTAGGGTTAGGTTGTTTATCTGAAATATTTATATCTTCTTCAGGTAACGCTGTATTGCCATGAATCTCCATCTCAGGGCTGTCTTTGCTGTGTCTCATAGGTTTTTGGCTGTTGTTTGTTTATTTTCATTTATTTTCAGATAGTTTTTTATTTCTTCCTTGATCTCATTGTTAACCTATTCATTATGTAATAGCATGTTATTCAGTCTTCGTGTATTTGAATGCTTTTGTGTTTTTTCCTTGAGATTGGTTTCTAGTTTTAAGCCATTGTGATCCCAGAAGATGCTTGATATGATTTCAATGTTCTTGAATTTCTTGAGGCTGATTTTGTATCCTACTTTGTGGTCCATCTTTGAAAATTATCCATGTTCATTTGTAAAGAATATATATATTTTGCTTCTTTGGGGTGAAGTGCTCTGTAAATATCAATTAAGTCTATTTGATCTAGGGTGTCATTCAATGCCACAATTTCTTTGTTGATATTTGTTTGGATGATCTGCCAATTGTTGACATGGGGTGTTAAGATCCTCTACTCTGTATTGCTGCCTATCTCCTTCCTAAAGTCCTCCATGATTTTCATTATGTATTTAGGTGCCCCTATGTTGGGTACATATATGTTTACAAAGGTTATATCCTCTTGTTGGACTACTCCCTTCATTATTATGTAGTGACCTTTTCGGTGTCTTATTATGGCCTTTGTTTTGAAGTCTATTTTGTCTGATATATGTACTGTTACCCCAGTCTGTTTTTCATGTCCATTTTCTTGGAATATTTTTTCCATCCCTTTAGTTTCAGCCTGTTTAGATCTTTTGTTCTGAGGTGCATCTCTTATATACAGCAAATATGTAGGTCTTGTTTTCTTATCCATTCAGCTATCCTGTGTCTTTCAATTTAGAGCATTTAATCCATTTATTTTAAGGTTATTGTTGATACATATTTATTTATTGTCATTTTTTCCCTTTGTGCCTGCATTCTTATTCTCTCTGTCTCTCTCACCCTCTCTCTCCTATTTCATCTTCTTAAAGTAATTTCTTTAGCATCTCTTGCAGTGCTGTGTGGTTGAGATGTGCTCATTTAACTTTTTTTTTTTTTTTTTTTGGTCTGGGAAGCTCCTTATTTCACCTTTCATTTTAAATGAGAGCCTTTCTGGGTAGATTAGGATTGTTTGCAGGACCTTTCCTTTCATTATTCAGAATATTTTTTGCCATTCCCTTCTGGCTAGCAGTATTTCTGTTGAGAAATCAGCTGATAGCATTATTGGAGCTTCCTGGTATGTTACTAGCTGTTTCTCTTTTGCTACCTTTACATTCTATCTTTGTCTTTAAATTCTGCCATTTTAATTATGGTGTGTCTTGGAGTGGTCTTCTTTGAGTTCATCTTGATTGGGACCCTCTGTGCTTCCTGAACTTGTGTGGCTATTTCTGTTACCAAGTTAGGGAGTTTTCTGTCATCATTTTTTCAAATAGGTTTTTTTAATCCCTTGCTCTTTTTCTTCTTCTGGAATCCCTATAACATGAATATTGTTACTTTTCACATTGTCCTGCAGCTCCCTTAAACTATCTTGGTCTTTTTAAATGTTTTTTTCATTTTGTGGCACTGACTGGGTGTTTTGTTCTACCTTGTCTTCCAAGTCACGGATTCAATCTTCCACTTCACCTAGCTGCTGTTAATCCTTTCTTGTGTATACTTCACTTCATATCTTGTATTCTTCATTTCCTACTGGTTCTTATTCAGAGTTTTTATGTCCTTTTTGTGGTGATATTTTTCCCATGAAGTTTCTTGTAGTTCTTACTAAGTTCCTTTAGTATCCTTATAACCATTACTTTGAACTCTGTGTCTAATAAATTGCTTGTCTCAATTTCATTTAGCACTTTTTCTGGGGATTCTTCTTCTTTTTTTATTTTTTTTTCTTTGTCTCCCCAGTTTTTGTGGCTTTTTAAATTTGTTTCTGTGTATTAGATTGATCTGCTTTGACACCTTGGCTTTGTAGATTGGCCTTCTGTGGTAGAAGTCCTGTGGGTCTCCCCAAATTTTTGAGCTGGATATGCTAGAGATACCCTTTATACAGTTTTTGTGTGCTCTCTTGTTGCAATTGGGTTTTGGTTGTTTTTTGCTTGTTCATTGGTGGGTTCTCCCCTCAGGCAAGCTGACTGAGAATCACGACCCCTACCACATCTTATATAATATTATACCGCTGCTGCGAGAACAAAACAAAACAACACAGCAAATAAAAACATACACCAGCAAAAGTACCCCCCAACCACTACCATGATATAAGCAACAAATAAGCTAACATTTATAATGGTGGAAAGAAAGAATATTATATGAAAAGAAAAAAGAATATGAGGTGACTAATGGGAAGAAAAGTGATTTTGAGAAGGTAGAGGGAGGAGAAATAGTAAGAGTAGAGAATAGAAACAAGGCAAAGAAAAGGAGAAAATAAAGTTTACCATGTAAGTAAAATAGGGAGGGAATGTTGCAAACTGGAGTAAGACAAGCGAATAGTATGATATGAGGTTTGGAAAAAAATAGTGAAAAAATAGAAATGAAATTGTAGTAAAACAACCACCTCAGTGATATCCACAAAAAAGGAGCAAAGATTAGTAATAGTGGAAAGATAATAATAATATTATAAGAAAGGGAAAAGAAAGAAAGGAAAAAAAGATTGTGAGATGTCTCAAGGAAAGAAAACTAATTTTTATAGGATAGAGGGAGGAGAAAAAAATAAGTGTAAAGGTTAGAAACCAGGCCAAGAAAGGGACAAGATAAAATTTAAAATGAAAATAAGACAGGACAGGAGGAAGGTGAAATGGAGTAGGACAGGGGAACAGTAAAATATGAGATTTAAAAATAAAAAAAAATAGTGAACACTTAGGAATAGAATTGAAGAAATGCAACAATAGCCCCAATATCAATGAAAATTGAGCAAATATTAATAAAGGTGGAATGACAATAAGGATATTATAACAAAGGGAAAAAGAGTGTGAGATGACTAATGGAAAGACAGATGGTTTTGAGGGGATAGAGGGAAGAGAAATAGTAAGAGTGAGGAATAGAAACCAGGAGTAGAAAAGAAAAAATTAGTATTATAAACAAAAATAAGAAAGAGAAGGGTGAAGGGAAAATGGAATAAGAGAAGGGAAGAGTAAAATATGAGATTAGAATTAAAACTAAAATAAAAATTAAAAAGTAATAATAAAAATAAAAATATATACAAAACATAAAATAAAATAAAATATATAATGAAATAATAGGAACAAAATTGAAGACAAAGAAAGTGTTAGAAATATGCAGGTGAAAAATAGCACAAATAATGAAGAAGAACGAAGTGGAATTCCTCTCAGCAGAATCTAGTGTTTGTTCACCCACCGTCCTCTCCTTCAGGATCCACCCCTGATGTCAACTGGTGTCCCAGTCTAGCTCTAGGCAGCTTGTTAGAGACTACAAGTTATCCACAGTCTGTAGCTGTCTCTTTCAGACTTGGTTGTTCCTCACTGTTCTGCCTCGCTGGCTTTTTATCAGCCCAAGGCCTAGGGTTCTAGGGTTGGTTCATCCAATGTCTAATAGCACCGCATGTACCACCTCTACCTGCCTTCAGAGGGGGCCTCTGCTGTGATCAGGAGGGTGGGATCCTTGGATCACCTTCAAGGAGATGCTGTTCAGCCTTCAGGGAAGATGGAGAGTGTTTCCTGTACTTGCGCCACACATCTTTGTTTACTCCAGATTATTTCTGCGAATGTATAATTTCCAGTGAATTAGCTGCCTGTTTCGTGTGTGGGACCCATCTGTTTAAAAGAGTCAGTGCCTTCTTCTTGGCACTAATTGCAGCTCTGTGTGAGAGTTGAGGTTGAGTGGAGTGTGAATACTTCTTGATGCACCAGTTTCTAATCTCTTTGCTGTTTTCATTTGAATAGGGCATGAGAAGGAGCCAGCATAGCATCTCATTAAAATTCATAATGGGGTCCTTTGGAGATTCTCTTTCTTTCCCCTATGGATATGTGCCTGGCAAGGAGGTTCTTGAGTTTGGCCTTACTATTCTGTGGGAGGGAGATTGCAACCCTGACAGTGGGGGATGGGCACACCATCCCCTTCCCAGAGGTTTGTGTTCCTTGGTTTGGGTGGCCCTGCCTGGCTGCAAGGAATCATAGATGCTCAGCTCTAGCCCATCCTTTCCTGCCTCATTGCTTTCTCAGGAGGCTCAGACCCAAACCCTCCATTCTGTATGTAGCTCCCAGCTCGTTAGCCATGCTGGGTGGTGCCTTCGAATCCCTTTATGGTGCAGCCTTCTACCTTTCCTGACTGGTTGGGTTCAATGGCATGAACCATGCTTTGAATTTGGCTTCTTTGCTGGCAGGTCAGCTGCTCACCTATGTGTGTTCCCTGCTCAGCCACGCCTCCATTCCCCTCTTTAAAAAAGTCCCTATGTGACACCCCCACTGCAGCTCCCAGCCACTGCCTGGCTCTAAAAGGCAAAAATTCTTTCTAAGTCAGGGCGGGCCACAGATTTCCTATGCTTCTGAGAATCTTAGGAGCCAGAATTTCTCTGCTGGACTCTCCTGCTTGGCTGTGCAGCCATGGACATGTTTGCTGTGTGTGTGCAGCTGGAGTCTCCCAGACTCTGTATATCCTCCCAAGTGTCTCCCAGTTAGGACTGGGGGTTCCCTGTGCAGATTGGGCCCTGCCTGCTCTGGGAGGGGCAGCAGCCACGAAGCTGTGCTTTCTCTCCTCTGCTCTCTCCTTTCACTCAGGCACCTCATGTCAGGGTATTTCCCTGAAGGTGAAAAATTTTAAGTATTTAACAGATTTAAGAAGTATATGAGAAAAACCCCACCTATTTGAGGAACTTAAAACACTTGGGAAGGCACTTATTACTCAATTATTTTGCTAGTCACTCTTGATAATTAAGGGTAGCAGAATACGACACTTCAAAATATGCCCTTTAATGCAGGGTCCTGCAGAAGTAAGGCCTGTTTGAGTGTGGTTGGTAGAGTAATAATATGGGTGTAATAATTTATAGTTGTAATTGGGACATTTCACCTAAGATGTCATATGGTGTGCTTGCCTGTGACATTGTTATGTTACAGAACTACATGCATATGATTTTGTAACAAAAGATTTTGTAATAAAAAAGTGGTGTTATTTGTGCCAGACCCTGTATATTGATTATTTTGAGCTGTGGGCACTTGAAAAACAGCAAATGCAGGGAAAGGCTTTCTTTGAACTCCCCCTATCTGCCTAAAGACAGATCCTCCAAAAGGAAATCAATTGTCCTAAATCCCCAGGAGTTTCATCACAGGAGAGACTAGAAAGCCACACCACACCTGGTAAACTCTGACACAAACTAACGTATCTCCCATCTACTATTCTAAAAGACAAATCATCTTTCCTAAATATCATTTACTTTCCCCTTTGCCTATTAAGATTGCACTAAAGCCTGAATTTTAAGGCACCTTGAAGAGTTACTAATTTTCTGTGGTTTTCCTCCATGTACAGATCAAGTATACATGTTAATAACATTGTTTGCTTTTTCTTGTTAATTTGTTTTTTTACTAGAAGTCTTAGTCAAGAATTCAGACAGGCAGAGAGAAAGTTATATTTCCTCCCCTACAATGGTTTGTTCAAGTTCATAGTCTACAACTTTAACTAACTTTGTAGTTCAAAATAAAAAAAAAATGGAATGCTATGTCATAAAAAGGATGCAGTTTCTGCCTCTCACTGTCTCCTGGAGAAATACAGGGTTGTGTGCCCAGATGTAGGGGGCACTGAAGTGGGAGTGGTTTTGACAGCTGCAAATGCCAATATTTTTGTGGTGTCAGCTTATAGTATGATAGCATCTGGGCTCAGAGGACTTAGCTATTAATCCAATTCATAGTATGGGGGCAGAAACTCCCTGAAATGTATAGACTATATAGAGTCAAATAGTGAAAAGAGGAGGTTTATTCTTCCTTGTCCCTTTTAAATTAAACTGAGAGAGTTTTCATTTTGAAGACTCCAGCATCTCAGAGTGGCAGTGGAGACAGAGTGAGAAAGCCAGGCCACAGTAACATTTCCTTTCCCTGTGACCAAGACATGCGTTACATATGAGAGAAGCATCATGAGACAGAATTGCGCAACCATGACCAGTTAGTTCAAGGTTAGAAAATAACTGTGTTGTCTGTTAAGAAGTTGACAGGACACTTTAGAGAGTTTTGATTCATGGCATAATTTCTGATTCATTTTTGTTGCTTCTTGGCAACTCATTTTGGGGTTCATCAACAACAGGCAAGACACAGACAGTGAGGAGCCTTGTTGCCTGCTAACATGAATTGGTGGTGTTTGTTACATGAGCTTAGTCACTACGTTGCTTCTGCCTGAAATCCTCATATACCCAATTCCCGCTGGCTGCCTGAGCACGCACCCCTCATACCATAATTCCTAAGTGGCCTACTGAGCATCTAGGTGTGAAGTGCATTAGCGAACTTCATGCTGAGCCAATAAGAAGTAGTAAACATTCCTGTTTCGCATGGAATTTGTGCTGACCCACGACTTCTCCACTCAAGGATATCGTGTGATTTATTGCCTTTGTATTAACAAACATAGAAGTAGTAGGCCATTTTTTAAATCCTGTGGTGATATCTGGCATTCTTTGTTATTCTGATGTCCCAAAGATCACAAGCACGATAGGTAAAAATGAAAAGAAACAACATACCCCACAAGTTTTATAGAAAATTATCATAAATCAGATACATCTTCCTCAACTACTGGTTTTAAACATGATTTAGAGGTTTTAAATAAAGGAGGTTCATCTCTTTATGTCATATCTTGCCATAAAAAATCTCATATTTATATAATAAAATTATTTTTTTTCAGTGTTCATTCATATAATGACTTTTCATAGTAATATCAGCAGCTTAAAACTATTACATCTCACAATTCATATGTGACTAAAAATGTACATTAAAACTTACCAAAATGGTGATAGTATATGTCTCATGACAAATAATTTGGGACATTATAATACAAGATAATACAAATACACAGGAGTGCAAATATACACCCTGGTAGTCTCTGAACTGTGTTTTCTGAATTCAATTATTTATCTTCTTGCTTGAATTCAAGATGCAGGGGTCAGTGCTTCATCCTTTGGGTTCCATTTTTAAAAATACATTTTATTGATTATGTTATTATAGGTGTCCTGTTTTTTTCTCCCCTTTATTCCCTTCCACCCTGCATCCCCTTCTCACCAGCATCCCTCCCCTTTAGTTCATGCTCATGGGTTGTACATACAAGTTCTTCGGCTTCTACATTTCCTATACTATTCTTAACCTCCCTCTGTCTATTTTCTACCTACCATTTGTGCTAGTTGTTCTCTGTACCTTTCCCCCAATACCCTCCCTCCACCTCCCCGCCTCCATATGATCTCCATTTCTGTGATTCTGTTTCTGTTCTCATTGTTTGCTTAATTTGTTTTTGTTTTTTTAGGTTCAGTTGTTAATAGTTGTGACTTTGCTGTCATTTTACTGTTCATAGTTTTGATTATCTTCTTTTTCTTAGATAAGTCCTTTTACCATTTCATATAATGAGGGCTTGGTGATGACGAATTCTTTTAACTTGACCTTATCTTGGAAGCACTTTATGTGCCTTTCCAGTCTAAATGATAGCTTTGCTGGATACAGTAATCTTGGATGAAGGTCCTTGCCTTTCATGACTTTGAATACTTCTTTCCAGCCCCTTCTTGCCTGTAAGGTTTCTTTTGAGAAATCTTACAGGCAAGAAGCTGATAGTCTAATGTGAACTCCTTTGTAGGTAACTGTCTCCTTTTCTCTTGCTGCTTTTAAGATTCTCTCCTTATGTTTAATCTTGGATAATGTAGCTATGATGTGCCTTTGTGTATGCTTCCCTGGGTCCAGTTTCTTTGGGACTTTCTGAGTTTCCTGGACTTCCTAGAAGTCTATTTCCTTTGCCAGATTGGGGAAGTTCTTCTTCATTATGTTTTCAAATAAGTTTTCAGTTTCTTGCTCTTCCTTTTCTCCTTCTGTCACCTCTGTGATTTGGATGTTGGAATGTTTCAATTGTCCCCGAGATTCCTAAGCCTCTCTTCATTTTTTTCAATTCTTGTTTCTTCATTTTGTTCTGGTTCAATGTTTATTTCTTCCCTCTGCTCCAGATCGATCATCGGTTTGAGTCCTAGTTTCCTTTTCCTTCACTGTTGGTTCCCTGTATATTTTTCTTTATTTCACTTTTCATAGCTTTTACTTTTCCCTCTATTTTGCAATCATACTCAACCAATACTGTCAGCATCCTGATTACCAGTGTTTTGAACTCTTCATCTGATAGGTTGGCTATCTCTTTATCACTTAGTTCTATTTTTGGAGTTTTGATCTGTTCTTTCATTTGGGCTACATATTTCTGATACAGCTATTATATTGTAAGGGGCAGGGCCTTAGGTATTTTCCAGGGTGGGGAAACCCACTTTCCTACATTGTGATGCTGTATGTGGGGTAGGGGTCAGAGAGGAAACAATGCTGCTTGTTTGGCTCTTGGTGGGCTTTCAGTCACTTCCCCTGCTACCCACAAGCAAACTGGGCCCTTCTGGTTCTGATTCCTGGGGAGGTAGATTTGTGTACATTCAGGACACTGTGAGTCTCTCTAGGTAACTCTCCTGTGAGGCTCGGAGTTTCTTCCACCACCACAACACCCAGAGGTTTTTAACAGCCAGAGGTTTTGAGGCTTTCTTTCCCTGTGCTGGAAACCTGGGTTGTGCCATCTGTCTCCCTAGTTATTCTCCCTGATTTATCCACATGTAAATGTGGGACTGCCCAGTCCTCCAGCTGCTGCCTTGCCATGTGTCCTCTCTACCCTGGCTGCCAGACTCTGTCCCTTCAACCATTTGAATGCATATTTCTTCTTTAACTCCTTGGTTGTTGGACTTCCATACAGTTAGTTTTTCTGGCAGTTCTGTTTTTTTTTTGTTTTTGTTTTTAATTTTGTTGTTGTCCTTTCTTTTGGTTGTGTGAGGAGACAAAGTGTTTCTATCCATCTATAACTCCATCTTCACTGGGAGGTTTGGGGTTCCTATTGTAACAGATAATTCCTCTATTATGGCTCTTTTGATATTTCTGTTTTGTGGTTTACATATCCTGAAACCTCTGAAGTATAAGCGCTATGGGTCCTTCATATGTTGAATACCTGTGTGTCATGCCTGTGCTTGGTACAGGTTTACTTTAGGATGGTTCTTTTAAAGAATGGTTCAATTACAATTAAAGAATGGTTCTTTTGATGTCATTTTGCTTAAGTCTATTTTGGGTTCTTAGAATAAGGTTGTGATTGACATTAGACCTAGTTTAGAAAAATTCTCCCAATTATAGGTGAAGCTAGTTATTACACACTGGAAAGTTCTTAGAAGGAGATGTGATCTACTTCTGCTTTTTCAAATTTGAGAATTTATCTGTCAAACCATCTGAGTCTATGCTTATTGCTTAAGTATTTTTAATATTTTTCTCAGACAAGAAGTATTAACACACAGTATTGATGTCTTTCTTTCCTTCTTTATCCACATCAAATTTGTTTGATGATTCCTGTTCTGTTGCAATATAACTCCTTGGAAATAAATAAAAAACCTTGTGAAATTGAAATGGTTATATCACTTATGAATTCATAGTGACTTCCTGGGCATTGGTTCATAATTTGGCCAATGTTGTTGAGGTTGGAATGTTCAGATGAGCATTTTACCTTCCAGGGAATAAACAAGTTGCATTGGGCCTTGGTTCTTTCATAATGAAGCTGCAATGAAAAACTGATACCTTTTAATAATCTTATTACTTATTTGAAAATATACTCAAGGCTTGTTCACATATTTTATGAGTTACATTCATAAAGTTTATAAAAATTTAATTTAATGAATTATTAAAACACTGTGGGAGTAGAAAACAATCGCAATAGTGATAGACAAAAAGTACTTTGAGTCAATTTGTGCAACTGTACTTCAGAACTGCACATAAAATAAAGCTTTCATACACCCAGATTGTTTTTTCCTTTTCCCTAGAAAAGGGCAAGTAATTTTATGTAGTTTCGGTAAGTTTTCCCCTACTTTTTGCAGTTTTTGCATAAAATTGATTGTTATCGTGAATATGAAATTTGCATAGAGTATGAGTGGATATTTCAATATTGTCATCTGTTTATTTTTTACTTCCATTATACACACTATTTAGATAAAATATATTTGAATGAACTTCATTTTCTTGTATAAGTATTTGTTCCCTTTTTTATATTCCATTCTTGATTTGTGAAGATTTGTTACTTTATTAGTGATGCATCAAATAATACTCTAGTAGCCTGAGTTAATAAAACTTTGTAAGGGCTCAGACAAGAATAAGATAGGTCATAAGGAGAATATCACTAGGTTTTAGTGAGGTAGTATCTGCCATCCTGATAACCCCCTTTTTTTTCTCATTAGCATTTCTTATGCAGTAAGGCAGCCCTATGAGCTAGTTAGGTAAGTAGGTGACACCAGGCTTGAGTGGGTTTGAGTGTTGGTGCCACCACTAACTAGCTGTATGCACTTAACCTCTCTGCATTTCAGTTTTCATGTGCAAAATGGGCAGGATAATAATAATATATGATAGGATTTCTGTGAAATGTAATAAAATAATGTATAAAGAAATTTAGAATAATAACTAGTATGTACTAAACATTCAAGTACCTTTGTTATTATTATTAATAGTAACAGTCTGGAAAAAATACTAATGTACTTAATTCATATATAAATTTAATTGTGAGCAAGGGACAAATAATACCAATTGCCTCATTTTGTAAAAGGGAGAAATAGAGGCATATAATTTCATTAGCTATTTATCCCAAGAACCATGAGATAAGCACTATACCTGAAGATACCCTTAACAACCTAGTGCCTTATTCACACCAGAAGGTTTTTCCTTCACTGAAAATGACATGATCATATAGTAAAGAAATTTTATGTGCATGTTATCTACATAATTCACACCAACAAATCATGTCTAAATTGTATGCAGCATGATCCCTAAAGGCAGGTGGGAATAATAAACTAATGACACTGGAAGGTAGAGTGGCATAGCTGGAAGAAGCCAGCCAGATGGGAGAAATCTACCTTAAGTCTCATGTTTTTCATTTTATGATGGTAAATTTGTCTTTGATGCATCTATCAGTCAGATTCTTGTAGGAAACCATTGGCATTTTCAAACTTGGTAGTTGAGAATTCTATAAAGAGATGACTTACAAGGGTGTAGGCAGGCTTTAAGACAATCACAAAGTAGCAGTACAACACCATGGTTCTAGTGACAGGTTGGGGCAAAGCAAATCACTCTGAGGGGTGGTTTCTGGCTTTGCTGAGCATGACACAGCCAGCACAAGCTACCCTGATGGGGGATCCAGAAATAAATGCCCCAGACTCACTTGCCTGCTGGCCACCGATCTCCACTAGCACCTCTGATTGTCTGGAAGCAATTGGTATTGGCCTGGCAAGGGGACCTGTGGACCTGTGTGTACAAGTCAGCCTCCAAGTGTACACAGGGCAGAATGAGGAAGAGTGGACAGACAAGAGCAAGTGGAATATGTCCAGCACGAATGCATAAATATATGTTTGCTTCAATATTAAAGGAACTTAAGTACCTTAAGTACATTAAAACTACCATCAGATATTTTGGGAGAATGAGTACTTCAGGATGGAAGGGTTCCTGTGTCCTCCTGGTTTGGGCAGCTTAGAAAAACAAGTCCTTGACAGAAGAATTGATCTTTGGTTATTCAAATCCCTTAATGAATATGGAATTAGTTTTCCATTGCTATGGTAGTTTTCTATTGCTATATAACAAATTACCAGAAACTTAGCAAATTAAAACAGAACAAATTTATTTTGCAATTTCTGTAGATCAGAAGTATGAGTCCAGTGTGTCTGGATTGTCTGCTCTGAGTGCTGAGTGGCTAAAATCAAGGTGTTGGTCAGGGCTTCATTTCTCACCTGACTTTGGGGCTCTTCCTCCAAGCTCACTGGTTGTTGGCAGGATTCATTTCCTTGAGGTTGCAGGGCTGAGTTGCTGTGTTTCTTTTAGTTATCAGTTGGAGAGTTCTCTCAGTTCCTACAGGGTGTGTGCAATTCCTTTTGCCCCCATTTACAGTTCACAACCTGGATGCTTGCTTTCTTCCAGCCTGGTTGGGGCATGTCTCTCAGACTTCTTCTGGGACCAGCTGGAGAAAACTAGCTTTTGAAGGGCTCACACGAATTGCATCTCGCTCATGCAGATAATCTCTCTGTTTTGAGGTTAACCGATTTGGGACCCGGATGACTACACCTGCAAAATCACCTCATACCAGTGGTTGGTAGAATAACTGGTAGAAGGTGTGTGCACATCAGGGATCTGGAATCTTGAGGGTCAGCTTAGAATTCTGCTCACTGTGGGCCAGAATGACTCCAAGTGGAATTGCCTGGGACTTTCCCTTCACAACTCCTGCAAGGTCTGGTGCTGCTGACCTCTAAAACCCAAAGTAACTTTGTGGCCTAGCAGGAGCTGCAAATGCAGAAGGCTTCAGGAGGCAGAGCAGATAGCACAGATCAGGCTCATGAGCTTCCAGTATTTTCTGTTGATATAAATCTTTATGTTAGGTGGCAAGGTCATCATTAGTGACATTGTCTAGCTCAGTCTGAGGACCTCCCCTGGATTCAGTAGGCACAGGTCATTCAAAATTGCAAACTCTGTCTCATTATGTCAAACGTAAAATGCCTAATTACATGTGATAATCATTATTCAATTAGTCATAATAGAAAGTTCCTTCCTTATCTGCCCCACAGATCCACATGGGTAGGGGGCTAGTATTTATGCAGATCTATAAAGAGTTTAGTAACTGGAAGTAAATGTCAAAATGCCATTTCCAGAGTCCAGAGGGACTCTGGCAGTTGTTTACATATAACCTGCTTCTTTGGGCTTTCTGTGGATTCTTTGGAGAACACTCTTCTTACAATTTTTCCTTCTCCCTTAGATATGAGTGTGTGCTGCTCATGGACATGTGTGCAGGTGTTCTCACACACACACACACACACACACACAAAGTGCCCCTCTCTTCCTCACATATGCCCCATGCCAGGGATCTCCAACCTGCATACCTCTTAATGCAAGTGAAATTCTCTCTTCCAGTTCTTGGACGTAAAGCTCCTAACTCAGCCCCCATGAATCTGGACAGTCTTCTCCAATCACGTCAGCTGTGGGGGACAGAGACTTGTGACTGAAATTGTGCATGTTTTTGTACATTTATGATGCTTGCTTACACAGTTTGACAAATCTCTGTTATATTGTTCATCTTTCTGTAACTGATTTGTAGGTGTTCTTTCTAGTTTTCTAGTTTATAATATTTTGGCAGTTATAAGACTTCCATCTGCATATTCAATCTTCTATTATTTCTAAATTTTAAATGTTAGTGTAAAGTTACCAATTGTTTCCTTTTGAATTGATAATTTTATTGGCTTTAACCATATATTGTAAAAATCATATTTCATGTGACAAAGAAAGCTTAATCAAAATTATTTAATTCTTGAAGATCTGACAACTGTAAATGCTTGAATGTGTTATCCTTATGCTTTAAACAAAAAGGGAAATATATTTAAAATAATAATTTATGTATATTTTTATATTTAAAACCTTTCTTGGTATTTACCTAGATTTACAAAAAGTTTACTAAATGGAAGAAAATGACAGAATGCCAGTCTGTTTACAATAGAGCAATAAAGTTCAAGTAAGTAAGAAAGCAAAACTCAGAGGAGTAGTGGAAGAAACTGACATTTGTTTTGCCTGTCATTCAGTCACACAATTTTGCAAAGTATGTATTGTTGTCCACAATTTACAGATGAATACACTGAACCTCAAAAATATTAAATGACTTGGCCAAGGAATTTAGCTTTAAAGTGGAAATCTGAACTTAGGGTTCTTTGGTTGTAAGACTGACTATTTACCAGTATATATCTTTGAATATCCAATTCATATGTCTCAAATGCCTACCACTAAAAAAGAACTGACCAAAAAACAATTTGCATTTATATACAATGCCTGCCAAGGTTGAGACATATGTGGAAGGGCTCAGCAGAATGCCTGGCACATAGCCATTATTCTTTGTACTGACCTTGGGTAAAAAGAACATAGATGACGAGCAAATACTTTCCAGTCCTTTAAGAAATCTTATCTTGCTTTTAAACACCCATAATATCTTTGACGATGACATTCTGCTTAGTTTTTCTTTTTTTTCTTTTTTTGAATAGCAGGCCAAAGTTCCTTTTCAGTTTGATTGAGAGTTGTCAAGTGGGAGTAAAAATAGATGGAAGGAAATATCATCCCTGAGATGCTGATACGCCCATCAGAAACCTCTTTGAGCACTTTTAGCTGCCTGACAATTTGAATTTTGACTGTTAGTCCTCTGTGATATATTTAGAAAAACTGGTTGCAGAACATTTAGCTCATTCTGAGGGTCTAAAGATTTTAGAACTCTCTAATTCAGCTCACTAACAGTCATGAATGATGTTGAGGGAAATTAAAGAATGTATTCTCGAGTTCATTATGGATGTGTGGCAGTCTAAGATCCTATATGGTTTACAAAAGGCAGACTCTTCATGAGAAACAAGAGGTACTTTGAGTTCACAGTAAGTCCAGTGAAGCCTGACCATGCCAAGAAGGCTTCCCTTGTGTTTACTACTTGACGTGAAAGACGTGGATGTGTGAGAACAATTAGCTGGAAGTGGCACCTGGTAGGAAAAACAGCTATTGGCGAGACATAAACATCCACTGGCATAAGAAAAATAATCTCAGCCCTACTGAGGACTCTTGTGTGATCTAACTTATCCATGAATGGCATTTATACCCTTGGAAATACATGAGGTTTGATTCTGCCAAGAATGAATGTCTAAGTATACAAGTTACATAATGGCAGCACTTAGGATACCATTTTAGTTCAAAACAGTGTACATTTGTACATATAGGGTAGCTGAGGGACAGTATGGCCCTTGGAAGTTTTGAAACCTCTTTGGGTGGGTGGGCTGGATTGGGAGTAAAAGGGAGAAAACTGTACTTGAACAATGATTAAAAGGAAAAAAAAGAAAAAAAGAAACCCCTTTGAAAGTTCATTAAATCATTTTTTGAGATTTAAGGTTCATAAATCTTGTACCCTTCCTACTCTATAATACCTTGATGAATTGAAGTCAGATTCAAGGAGGCAAAAAGAAATCCAGTTTATGGAATTAGTTTTACTAGTGGTTAAGCGGTATTAGAAGACGGGACTTTCTATCTCCTGGAATCTTGACTGCAGGATCCTGACTTCACCCAGGAGTAGGCAGACAGGCTGGAACTCCACTGCACACACCTAAATGTTCCTGGAAAAGAGGCAGCTAAGCCCAGACATGGGACAATGTAAGCTGGAATATAGGTGGTTCATGCCCCACAAGAGCTGATGGCCCCATCCCCTCATGCCTTCCTGTATTTTTCATGCACACCAAGCTCTCATCACTCTCACCAAGCAAGAGCAGAAGCATGTACACAAACACACATGCACACTGCTCTGCCATCAAGAGCAGGAAAAACCATTGTTTCTGATGACCTACAGGTACTGTTACTTCTTTGGAAGTTCTACTTTCATTGTAAAATACTATCAGCTCCACTGCAGATTCCTAGCAGAAATGTGCCACCCTGAAAATCAACTGATTCTAAACATCTAGAGCTAAAAGAACAATTACAACAATGGCAAAAGCAATAACAATAACAACAAAAAACAAAGACAAATTTTTAATCTATATTATGTTTATTATGAAAGTGAAATGCAAAAATCATGTTTAAAATTTTTTCAAGGGTAAAGCATAATTGAATTTTGTTCATTCATCCATATAATTCCAAAGTCTTGATCTATCCTTATATAAATCATAACATTTCATCTATTTTCTAGGAAATAGAATTTAATTGGTAGGTCAATTTCTGGAAGATTGGGGACTTTCTTGAATAAACCATTTTATGACCATTGTATGTAGACATTGTGAAGACATAATTTTACATTCTAATATTGATATATTCATAAATGGAACTTCATTGTGGTATTACTATTTCTTCAGTAATTTAAGTTCCACTACACTTTTTGTCTTTCTCTGCTGAGTATTTACAAAGATAAGTGACTCTCACATTGACAGCTATAACTTTCTGGGGGGGAGACTTAAGTTAACACACATTGTGCAAAATAATTATATAAATTTATTTTGTAAGCAACAGTAAATATTGACAAACATCAAGATTTCAGGTATGCTGCCTTATAAACAAGTATGTGTTTGTAGTTAAAAGACATGGTCAGCTATGATTGTTAACTGTAGTGTTCCTGTGGTTGGTTAACCTTTCATTTTTATCGAAGACATAAAGATGGCCCATTCATTCTCTAAAACATGAATATATATTAAATAGTATCATAAACTTTCTACTGAGAAGTGGTTATATTTGCACTTTACCATACAGAATTCCCTATTAATGGGAAATTCTGGTATTTCCATTCATATCTTCAACCTAATAACCAGCCAACATATGTTTGTGTCAAGGAATTGGGGTCAAATCATATTAGGTTAGGAACCAGATCAGACTTAATTCTAATAGTGCATTTCCTTTCAGAAGAAATGAGAAAAACTCAAACAATATCAATTCGCAGATTGAAATCATGATAAGTTGAAAAATGTTGTCCAGTGTCGATCTTTTGCTGGCTAATGACTCTGATCTTGTTATTGAGTCCACACGGTATCACCTGTTGTCAATAATAGTAGTTTATTTGAGTCCACCTAAGGTACTCATATTTGCTTATATTCCATTATCCTACCAACATCATCTGTAATTAAAGCAAGTTTTTTACTCTAGATTTCTCTTTGGTATGGCTAAACACTGTTTTGCTGATCTCAAGAGAAAAATGTCTACAATCATTTTTCATTTCATGTGATTAAATGTTCTTGAAATTTAGGGATATACCTCTAAAAAATATAGGGCTTTTATCAGCCTGTGCAAATAAACACACTAATAAATGTACAAATAGGATCTACAAAACCTAATTGGTTTCTTCAGTGTTTGTCATTTTTACATATAAAATTAGGTGCTTAAAGAAACATTAACCATTTGGGTACAGTATGTGCTCCAGTAAGATGCTAACTATGATCTTTGTGGACCAGCCAAGACTTCCTGATTTTTCAAATCAGCTACCAGGGAATAACACCATTTAATGGAGAGCCTCTGACCCAATACTAATATGTGTGAAGCAGAACAGTCATAGAAAAATGCAGTTTTTGATTGGTTGTCTTATGATTTACTTAAATATACCAGTATGAATAAAATGCATTTGTGTGCATGTATATGTGGATAAGCTATTTACAGTATGTTATGTGTACATTTTTATGTGTAGAAAATGAAAATACACATTGATTAGCCCTTTTGAGGCTTTTGAATAACTGTTTCTTCTTCCTGCTTTCCTATAGTTGCTTTGAGGATTGAGAAAATTCATACGAGGTATGTACACAATCACACCCATAGTATGTACATCCTAGTCACACACTTAATACAGAGAAGATGTGTGAGGAATGTAAATCATCCCAGTGGTCAAAGAACTGACCTTACCTGTGACTAATGGCATGGTTAATTAGCCCTGGCATATTTAGTAACATGCCAATGTACAGATTACTATATTCAGCCTTTGTGATAATT
The DNA here is from genome assembly GCF_019186645.2 of Phyllostomus hastatus. NCBI lineage: Eukaryota > Metazoa > Chordata > Mammalia > Chiroptera > Phyllostomidae > Phyllostomus > Phyllostomus hastatus. The sequence continues at coordinate 13,394,423 of NW_025334028.1, forward strand.
AAGTTATCTACTCTTGAAGAGGATTAAAAAAACCCAACAGCCCTTTCTGACCTTCAAAAAGAAAAGGACTGTTACTGAATACACATGCACACTTTTTCTGGCTTTATTCACTTTTGTACATGTGCCTTTATGACAGAACTTGGCCTTAAAATGGAATACAGCATGTTATTTTTCTACACATAAAAATAGAAAACCAACCACTCACAGACTGTACACACAGAATGTATTGACATACCACAACCAGCTACAGTATTATGCACAACATATTGTTCACAACATAGTACTACAGCAGAGATAAATACATTTAGAAATTTCGTAATTGTTAGAATATTTCTTTCTTGAGTTTTCAGGCCCCATTGACCTTTCTTAACCTCAGTAAAGATATTTCAAGATGCCCTTAAAACAAGAATTAGTCTCCCTTCTCCTCTAGGGATTCAGGAGCATGACTACAATACTGCAATCTCCTGGTTTACCAACATCATTTTAAGATATGATGGAAAACAATATAAAAAATAGTTTCCTCAAAGATGCAGTTAAAATGAATGTTAGGGAATCTAATCTAAAGTCGTTAAAAGATACTGATAAACCTGGGCAAGCTCTTCTACACATTCAATATAGTTTGCTCTGTACATAGCCTTTATATAATATTAAAAGCAGTGATATGAATCAGAAAAAAATTGTGTAACTGCTTATAAGTTTTTCTGAAGAATAGACAATTTAATTTTTAAAGTAACAAATAGTAATGCTAACAGCAATGTCAAAAAGCAAGCTACAATTTTCACCCCAGAAATAAGTGGATGACATTCCCACATCTTAAGAAATAAAAAAAGAAGTTGGCATTTCTCTCCCATTTAATTCTCTTTAACACACTTACATTACTTGGGTATCTCTCACCATAATAATTAGCATGCTGGATGATCATCAGTACCTTTTTCTGAAGTGCAGATTATGTGACTTTTATTCCTACTGTTTTGCAGCCAGTAGACTTTGAGTTTGAACCCGAAAAGATACTTGATGAAGAATTGGTGTTTAGGAATGCCCATCTAGAGCATCATTTTCTTTCTGTAAGGCATTTTATGAGGCCTCTTTTGCTACAAGTACTCATGTTTTAGTTATTTTACATTTGGGAATCCACTTTTTCATGGCTGAGGCTGGTAATCCTCCAGGCAGATTTCATTGCTTTTCTACATGCAAGCGTCCAGGAAGAGTAATGGCCATATGTTTAACTTCTCCAGTTCAACAAACTTTCTGGTTGGAGCTGTCTCGAGTGTTAAGCTAGTGAGATTTTGGACTCCTTTTCTGTCTTGGCTGTTAGCCACATCCCTAATAATGCTCACTAGTGCTGAGCATCTCTATGAAGCTTGTAAACAAGCTTTTCCAGCAAAGAAGGAGAAATGATGCCTTTACTTATTTTAACCTGTGGGTTCCAGTCAGTGTTCATGGAGCAGACCATAATTATGCAATGGTGTGCCCATAGTAGATGCACTTGCTGGTATAACTGCCTCTTTTGGCACATTATTGCTTGGCTTTGATTTCATATTCAACAGTCTTTATTCTGGTGATTACTATCTGAGATAGCTGGAACTTAAACAAAACAAAACAACCCCCCCACCCCAAAATTTGTAAATAACATCTTGTTGCACCATTCTGGCCTCCACAGTCATTTTACCAAGGCCCATGGTTACTTAAATGTCCTTTAAAATTATCATCACCGTGATTACCTAAGACCCAACAGTAATTTTTCAGGATAGTTTGTTATTCTATTGACATACATATACAGATGTATTGGATTTACTCAGAGAGGTTATCTGGTTGTGGCAAGTGAGTAGGTTAGCTGGTGAATGTTCACAGTTGAAAGTAGTTGTAATGACCTCTGACAGATGTCACTGATTACTTGTGAGACAGAATTTTTCCACCTTCATCCATTTCATTTATGTCCTTGGTCACTGCAAATCAAGTTTATTTGATTTCTGTAGCCAAGGAGAATTTTTTTCCAGGACTGGGATAAAGTTCATGGAAATCTGTTTCAATATTTACAAGACTATTTTTTACCCTTTTGCAAAAATGTCTAAAATTTTGTAGACATCCTTAAGTTTATGTGTCTGCACAGATGACATTTATAATTACTCAGCCAGTTTCAGAAGGAGGGACAGGAGATTCGGCGTATCACTTGTTACATGCCAAGTGGCAGCAGCTGACTGACAGTTGGAGAGATTCAACCAAAGTGGCCAAGCACAAGGAACATTGCTTACAAGAAACAAATGCTCATAAATGATTATAACATAGTAAAATCTTTTTCATAAATACTTCTGATTTACTGAATAGACAAAACAAGGGTGGGGCCAAGATGGTCAACTCATTTATCCGATATGTTGCTGAGTTCACTGTATTTTTATCACAAAGGGAAATTCACAGGCCTCATCTCTCAAATACCATTTAGGACAAAGCAGGAGAGAGTGGGCAGCATCTTCTCCATGGCAGCATTGTAGATGTTTAGTAAATCAGGCAGGTAGAGGCCTCCAGAAGACTGCAAGTGCCCAATTTTTGGTAAAAACATATTCATATATATTTGAACCTTATTCTAATGCACTGTTTTTCTTTATACTGATTCTTAAAAAGTAGACCAGAGATATAGTGAATTATATGGTACTAGAAATGGACAAATTTAAAAATACTTGCACAATATGTTGGAGGAAGTGAAGACAATTTCTTACATTTAGGCAGTAAAACAGTAACAGAGTGGATACAGCAAAGATCCAACAATTTACATTAATAGCATACTCACACATATTTTCTGTAAACAAATTTTAAAGTCACATCATAGTATATTCTTCACGTGGTATGTACAAGTATTCCCAGAATGATAGGGACTCCTCTTCTGCTTTCTATTTTAAGATGTCAAGCTTAACCCTATTAATGATTTGGTTCCAAAATTCAAGCTCTCAGGTATATGTTACACATGCATATTCAATCCAATTTATTTAAATTTCAATATTTAACCTATAGCATGGAGAACACTGGTATCTGAAATAATGAGTATTGGGTAATACTAAAGATTAAACACCATAAAAATCAAATAATATTCAATATGGCTGAATTTGTCAAAGTAGGAAATCATAGTCATATATTTTATTACTATTTCATTTTAGACACAAACGAAAAGGTTTCTAGTTAATTTTGACCTAACAAAATGTTCAACTTATGCCACTGGTCCAAAACACACAGAGGTTAACTAGGATCTTACTGTATGTATAGTAGCTGGTGTTTGCATTAAACCCAATAATCCAGAAAGACATACTTAGAAAAGCACTGAAGATAAACATGTGACAGCTGAAGGGATAACATTTTCTTGTCATCATAAAAATAGAAAAATCAATATTTAAATTAAAAATTCTAGTATTCACTGGGTAAGCTGGACAGTATCTTAACATTTTGAATGTTTTATTATCTTCCAGACACTATGTTCTAACTCATCTCCCTTTTATAGTTAATATTTAATATTTATTTAATTAACGAAACATTTCCTTCATTTATTTCAACAACTAAAATGCACTAAAAAGAACTAAAACATACCCAAAATAATTTAAGGACAAAAACAGACAACTTTCAACCCAATGTGTACCATGCAGGAGGATAGCCGAACAAGTTTGAAGAGCCCGTCACTGACACTGTTTTGCAGCCCCACCTGAGAGAGCCTAAGGCGTCCTGAATCGTGTCCTGAATGTCTGCACTGTGTCATGGAGCAAAGTGGGGGTGGATTTTCAAATCCAGGTGTTTTATGAGAGTACTTAGGGAATTGTGATGTAAAACCATGGTTGTCTTGAACAGGCTCCTATCTTATCCATTTTAGAATCTATTTCTGTAACTGTTTTTAAAAGCCTTTCTTCTATAAGATCCAATAAGAAACAAAATGAGAGAGCTTTTGTAATATTTTGTGACAATCTCTAGAGCATTGCAGAAGTAAAAATTAAAAAATTAAGAAGTAAAGGTTAGTTCCAGCACCCCCGCCAAAAAAAAACCCAACCAACCAAACAAACAAACCCCATTTAAATTTACCACCTCAAACATTAAATTTTACTATGAGAGGGAAAACTAAAACATGAAATTTAGTTTTAATTAATTTAATTTTAAATTCATTTAATGTGCAACAGATGCCTACGACTCTTTTAGGCCTTTGCCTCATTTAACTATTTATAAATCATGTGAGTACTACAAGTAACTCATGAAAATAAATATTACCAGATGCTAAATTCTTCCTTTTCTCTTATTTTAATGCAGGAACAGCCTGTTCTAGCTACTTCGCAGCAGAGGATCACCTGGGGCCCACCCAGCTTGAGTGGGTACTGTTGACAGCTGCCGCTGTGTACACAGGGTGTTCTCTGTGTGCACACAGCGCGTATGCCAACGCGTGAGGGAGCACAGCCAGCGAGTGAGATTACATCCTGGAAAAGGCGTTTCTGAAGGAAGTGAAATGAACATTACTATAAATGGATATTTAAGGCCAAAAGAGAGGTTTAGACCAAATCTCTAATCATTAATAGTAATTTGATTTCTAATTTGATGGTAATTTTTACTTTAGACAGCATTCTTAACAGAGGCCAATTGGTGAGAAACTGAAAGATGTATCACTGGAAAATTCATCATAAGCTCCAGTAGAACCACTGCTAAGCACCCTTCCCAGGCTCTGAGAATGCTGTGACCATGGCCAACTCAGGTAGCTCTAATGAACAGGCCAATCGCTTTGAAGGAAATCAATGGCTATTTCTAATTTATTTAGGTTTGCCCCGTGTAGCTTGTGGTGGTAAAGTTCAGGTATGATTTCCCCCCATGTGTTCAGCATCTGCAAAAGAGAATTAAAATAGAAAAAAAAAGCCGGAACAGAAATTTCCCATTTTCATGTAAAAATGGCATTTATGAGTCTCCGGGAGAGAGGCTACATGGCCATCTGTCTCATCTAGGGGAATGAGTTTAGAGAAGGCAATCTGATTTTCTGAGTGCAAGGTGGTGAGCAGTGTTCTCCCTACAACGAATCCAGGAGGGGAAGGCTTTCCTGGGCCCTAGCTCATTCCCCTCTTTCACACTACGCCAATTCTCAAGCCACTGCTGGTCATCCTACCCCAGTGCCCTTGCAAGACACTTGTGGGTCCTATGGACAGGGTCGATTTCTGCAGACATGTGAGGGCTGAGCTCAGACAGGTGCCTATGTTCTCAAGGACCAAAGCTCAAACTGTGTTTTAGTAAAGGCCTCTCTTTTACTGGGTTTGAAGGATGAGATATGGTGGTATTTCTCTTAAAGTCAGTAAGTTTGCAGAGGTTACCTTTTTGCTAAAGGTTAAAAACCTAAACATTTACATGGTACTAATCTAACTTACAAAAACTGTAAGGAAGCTTGTGTTCTATTTGCTGTTGACTACATTTTCTATTAGAAGCCACTGAACCAAATCAAAAGAAAAACACAAACTGCATCCTGTTTACAGGAGTCTAAATTAAACATATTGTTTTTGTTACTCAGGAAACTTTCCTTTCTTTAACACAGAAGGAAGAGCATCTGTCAGTTAATACTGCCAGTAGAATGTTTTGGAGAACACCTGTACAACATAAACTTTAGTATTACCAATAACTTGATGACTCTTTTCAAGAATTCGGTGACATGTGCTTCCTCTAGGGTCAGGAATTATGAATTTAATCTGGTCAGAATCACAGAGATGCCTCGTGCCTTCAGTGCGGGAAAATCTCTCTCTGTCAATTCATGTTTTATGTGGGCAGTGTTAATATTCAACAGCATAGCTAATTTCCCTAATATAACTTTCTTAAATTTATTTAGAGGAATAACAAGGTTTATAAAAATGATTTTCTGTAGATGCTTATAAATATAAATTCATATTTGGTATTTTATGGATTTAAATGCTTTTACTTAATGTCATCTGGCCTAGGAATGAGTCAAATTTGTTTCAATTGTTTACATCATAGTTCTTATCAGCTACTTAAATTTTGTGTGGTAACAGCATTCTTATTGCGGTAGGACTAGGAAGTACAGCCAGCAGTTTTGCTAATAGTGTTTTTGGTATTTTTAACACAAAGCAAGGGTTGTGATGGAAATACCATAGTGTGATAAATTGAGCCAGTACTGCAAAATGACACATGTATAACGATACTGCTGATTTTATAAGCAACAGCATATTAAAAAAAATCCAGTGAATCTATTTCCTCTTAATTAAGGTCATAAAATTTCAGTGAAGCTTGCTTTTCTCTTGTTCTTTCTGTCACATCAAAATGATATTTTAGTTTATGAATCTCTAATCAAAGGGCCCAACAATTCTTAACAGTAATTTCCTATAATTAATACTCGCTTTCTTTTCTGGGTCTTTTAGGAAAAAGCTAAGTAAGCCTTGACATAGACGGACACTTATGATGACCCTCAGCGCCTTGGAGGGTTCCCACACTCATTCCCTTTCAGTCTAACACCGCGGAAGGAGCAGGACGCACGCAGCAGTTGGGGCGTCGGAAGTTCTGCAGCATGGACTGGAGAACGCTGTGCTGCCTGCCTTTGAGCTTTTTATTTGAAGAAGTATCTGAGGAAATGGATCTCCGGGTCTGGCTGCTCTGCGCTTTGGCTGATTTCTCGTGTTCCCGGATTTGTCTCTGTAAATGGTTCTGGATGGCGACACCCAGGGACTCCGGGTCCAGGGAAGCGCCGTATACCTCCCAGGTCATGCCCTGCTCGTCCCACACCACGTCTCTGACGCGCTTGGACTGTTTCAAGTGCAGCTTGGAGTCAGCGCTAAGCTGCTTCTTCTTCTCTCCCGGAGTGAGGCCCACCTGCGCGGCAGCCGCTGTCACGTTTAACTTTTGCTCCTTGAGAAACTCGCTGACCCGGCTGCCCCGACGTGGGCTGGCTTTGACTGAGCGAGAAGGGGTCCTCTTGCCCGAGCTAGGACTCGAGTCACCCATGGAATCAGACGGCAGGCTCAGGCTGGTGGCTGTCTTGGTCTGTCTATTTTCTTCTAGGGTGCCCTCCTGGTTATTTCTAACTGGGGAGGGCGTGGGATGCGCAGCTGACTCTGCGCCTTCACTTTCTTGAGATTTAGGATTGAGCAGTAGGGTTTTGTTGTCTGCCTCTGCCTTCCCATCTAAAATACCCGAGCCCCTAGATTCTGGTTGTTTTGCTATCTGAAGAGATGCAGGCTTCTTCTCTCTTGCATCTCCTTTATTAGTGGGATCCGAGCTTCCTAACTGCTCAGTTTTGATGGCAGGGCCGCAGGAGTCAGAGAGTTTGCAATCTGGGGCTGTTTTGTGATCATTTGTGGTTTTCCTGACAAGCTCAGATGACTTAGTTTCAAATTTTCCAAATCCATGACTGGTTTCATCTTGATTTCCTGCATGGATAGAAATCTGGTCAATAAGGCTAGCTTTCAGGGAGCTAGAATTAGTACCTGAAAGCTGTTTAGAGGTGGGCTCTGCCCTCGCTGGGGTCATTCCTGTTGACCTCCCATCTTCTATGCAGGTATCCTGAGCATTACTGGATGCCACAGTGATTGCTGAGGTATTGAGGACCTCACCTGGTAGGCTCACCAATTTACTATCCTTTTGGAAAGCTGTGGAAACAGCTGTGGCTGCCTGGATGTGCACCTCTGGCATAATGCCAAAGTGCTGCCCCGACTCCTGGGGGCCTAGGATGTTGACTGACAGCTCCAATGTGTTGCTCCCGCTGCTGTGGCAAATGACCTGCAGCTGCTCTTGTTCCAAACACTCAGGAGCAGGTGTTTCCTTTAAGAATGCAGAGAGGATGCTGGGGCTGGTGGAGACGGATCTGCTCTCGACACTCACCACTGCCTGCACCTCAGCATCTTGCTGAGCCCTGTTGGGAACTTCTTTGATCTCATCTTCAGCTTGGTTGGTCATCGTACTTGCTTCTTTGAACCTTGACACCAGATGCTGTGCTGGTGGAGGCATCTTCTCTGAATCTAGAGGAAACGTTGAATCTTTGCTAGTGAGGTGGGTTGGTTGAGGTGCCACAGAAGTCAAGGCCTGGGTGTCTGAGGTGGTGGCAGAGGGTTGTTTGTTCCATGAACATCCATCTCCTCTTGGAGATTCCCAGGACCTTGTCTGGGAAGAGTCGTAAATGGCTCCCTGACTTTCCCCTTTAGGCCCGCCTATAGGAGAGGAAGCATGACTGAACACGCTGGCTGCTGGATTTGCAGTTTGTACCATTCTCTGGATTGGTTCTTGAGGGGGAAAATCACAGGGCTCTTGATCTTTGCTGCTGCTACAAGTGCCTCCCACAGGACACCTTGACTTCTCAGGCTGCTCCCCATCCAAGGTTCTCTGTGATTTCCCCAGTGTATCTTCAGATCCTGATGGGGCGCTGGCATTGGGCTGCTCACCTGGGATGACCTGGTGGGTGTGCTGACTGGCTGGCATTGTAAATGCTGCGTGTATAAGATCTTTAACTTCTGTAGAACATGGGGCTGTTGCTGTGGGCTTGCTGTTTCCTGGCAGCTGGGTATTGCCAGGGGAGTTGAGTGTGGAAGATGCTTTCTCTACCTCATTGAAGATGCCAGGAGAAGACATGTTTGGCTGGGTGGTCTCATGCTCACAGGCCTGCATCAGGGCCCCAGAAGCTGCTCTGGGACTGAGGTCGGGTTCCGTAGGCTTGCTGGGAAGGCCATTGGTGTTCTTACACAGGAGGGCTGGTTGCAGTTGAGGTGAGGCAGCCTGCACCTCTCCTAGACCCTCTTCTTTTCCAGAAGCTGTGATCAGGGAAGTTTTAGCTGATCTTAGAGGGTCAGGTACAGTCCCCATGGAATTTCTCGTCAGGAAACCTCAGAGCACTCCGCTGAGCAGTGCTACCACTGGGAAGCTGTCGGAGCTCAGAGCAAAGACACAGTCAGGGATGGGTGATTCCTCCGAAGGACCGATCTGCGAGTCAAGGAAACAGCAGCATTAATACGGTACAGCATTTAACAATGGAAAACACACCTGTCATTTGTAGATCTCACAAACGCATTAAATCTTTTCTCCCCAAATTTGTTCATTTAAAAATATAGAGATCTTGGAAAGTAAGTTTTGGAAAAATATTTTAAGTATACAGGTATTATTTTGATATATCAGCTTCTTTTTGCATCTCACTGCTGTCCGGCAAATAGGTTTTTAATTGTTTACCTAAGCATTCATAACTACCTTACAAGTCATTTGTGTAATCTGATTAACCAGATTCAGAAAATCCTGTAAAGCTACTGTGATCAAATCAATAAGCATTAAAATAGGCCTAAATAGACATGTGAAATAGAATATTGAGAAATAGATCCACATATAAATGAGTATTTGATATGTAACAGGAGAGGCATTTCAATTTAGTGGCAAAAGGATGGATTACTTAATGTAAAGGACTGGCAAACTGTTTATTCATTTGGAAGAAAATGAAATCTTTATCCTACACTAATTCCAAATATAAACCCTAGATGGATTTAGATGGATTAGAGGTTAAAATATAAATAAATAGAAAACAAAAAGATACATAAATAAATAAATAACATCTGTAAGAGAACCTAGGAACCATACATATAATATAGGGGCAGGGAGGGTAAGCTTCCTTTGGAAAGGTAGAAAATAGAGAAACTGTAAGAAAAACGTAACCATGTATGTCTAAATAAAATTTAAAATCTTACATGGCAAAAGATACTATACACAAAAACAATAGGTTTGGGAAAAAAGTTTGCAACTTTAGAAGAGAAGCAAAAATATAACACAGCAGAAGCTTTTAAAAATGTACAAGGAGACAAAATGTCTCATTGCAAAAATGGATAAAGAACATGAAAATGCAATCTGCAAGATAGGAATCAACATACTCTATAAACTTATAAAAGATGTTCAAATTCATTTGTAGTCAAAGAAATGCAAACATGTAACAATTAGATTTTACTTTATAACCAATTGCACTTGGAAAAACTTTTTAAAGTCCTAACATTATAGCCTGGGGAGACCTAGCTAAAGAAAGCATTTTTACAAATTGTAGGTATAAATATGTGTTGTTATAGCTTTCTCCCAGTGAAGCAGTTCAGTTTTTAAAACTAAAAATACACATATTCTTGACCCCGTGATCCCAAGTAGAAAAGACATACCAGAAAATATATATACACACACATCCTCATATATATATATATATATATATATATGTATATATCTATGTTTATTGAGATACTATTTGTAGAAGCACAAACCGAAAACAAACTGATCTCCATGAATAGGGAAATGGTAGAAAAAATCATGACATATCTCTATTGTAGAGCATTATGCAACCATTAAAGGAAACCATTCATTAGGGTGTAACTTTTCCCTTGAGAGAGATTTCCCCAAGGAGTGGTTAAATGAGAAAAGCAAGGTACAGAAAAGAGTATATATGTTTTTATTTTTTAAAGCAATGACTTAAAACATTACATATGTATATGTTGTGTGTGTGTACAGACATGTTTGTATATGATTATATAAATTCTAAAAATATTTGGAAGAAGACATATTAGGTATTAAATGGAGGGAGTGTGATGAGTTGGAGACAGGGAAAGAGGCATGGAGGGACCCAAAGTTGGGAAAATACTGAGTTTAAAAAAGCGTATCTAAAAATTTATTTCTGTGCCTTTATGTATAAACATTTTTAAGAGAAAAAATCAGTGAATGACTGTGTTTTGGTATTACCTCTATTTCTCATAGACACTGTGACCTCATGCTAATCATTTAATCTTTCTGGACCCTTAACTAACTTATTGGCAAAATGAAATATATAATTTCAAAGGACCCTTCTTTTTCCATGTAAGGATCTTACGTATTTGCATGGGATGGATAAGAAATCAAATAGCACAGTCTTAACTCAGGCAATAAAGGGTCAAAATAAGGTAAAGGCAAATTTGGTTGGGCCCAGATTTTGAAAATACATAGTTTTATCTTTTGGTTCAATGTTATTTGGCTGATCTACAGTCACATGAAATATCACAATGAATCCAACTTATTTTCTCCCCCAAGTCAGCTTTTCCCTCTAATTTCATTATTAATGATAATTGGTTTGAATAGTTTCCCATCTTTGGTTTTGATGACGTTCTGCTCATTCAGACCACTTCCCCAGGTATGCATTCCTTCTCTTCCTTACTGGAATTCTCTGTTGTATTCACATTCTCCTTCTTTTATAACTGTCTTTCTAATTCTTTTCCTCTCACTCTCTGCCCTCCTCATCCTGAAAAAGTTTATTCATTCTTCATGGTCCCACTTAAACTCCATTTACTTTCTGAAGGTCTCTGAAAATTTCAAGTCATAAAAAAAATGACTCTCTCTTAAAAATCCTGCAGCTATGGTCATCTGTGTCCTTTGTATTATGCTTTTTATGCAGTTTCTGTATTGTCGTACCTTGTATAAATAGCTCATTTATCCAAAACTACTTCAAGCCCTAGGAGGGAAGGAGGCAAGCTTTTGATTCTTTTCTGTTTACAGGACATAGTGAAGGATCTTGTGCATGAAAAGGTATTAATTGATCCCTTTTCCCTCCAAAATGGCCACTATTAATGCCCTACCAAACTTCAAAATAATAGGAAATTTAAACCTATGGCATGAAATATAAATGAAAACACAATAAAAAAGAGTGCTATGTTTGGAAGTAAAAAATTGTTGTATGTTAATTATCAAACTTTACGTTTCTGTAATTTGGGTTTAGACCAGGGGTGTCAAACTTATTTTCACCAGGGACCACATCAGCCTCGAGGTTGCCTTCAAAGGGCTGAATGTGATTTTAGGGCTGTGTAAATGTAACTACTCCTTCACTAGGAGCAAGGAGTTTGGCACTGTCGAGGGTAGAAACAAGGTGCCAGGCCAGATCAAACAAGGTGGAGGCCCTTGTGTTTGCCACCTGTGGTGTAGACAATTAAAAATAAGTATACTGGACACCTGCTACCAAAAGCTGGAAGGTCTCGTAAAGCCAGGAATACAGAATGCCTCCTATGTCATATGCCTGGAGCCAAGAAACCTGGTTTGCTAAAAGGGCTATAAGTTTTGAATAGTTCAAATGCCAACCAGAGGCCATTAATAAGATTTAGCCTCTAAGTTTTTCATGTTCAAAGTTCAGCAACTGGAAGTTGAAAGACTTAGAAGAAGATGAGGGGTTCTTAGTACCTGCATGCACTTCCCTTTCCCACAGAGAGCTAATTGTACTATTTATCTTTGAAATGGCATCTTCCTCTGTTTGCTTTGTTAAAAGAGGTTACATTACCCACCGATTGAAGAATCAAAAAGAAAAGCCCAGATTGCTTGGCTAATACCTGTAATTAAAAATCTCTTGACTTATGAATAGATAGGAAGTCCACACCACTGGGTAACATACTTGCTAATTTAATTGTCACAGCCTCTCCATGCGCCCAGGAGAGACTGCCTAAGTCCTGAGACAGTAGTGCCTCCACTTCCTTGCCCCCACCCTGAGACTTTTCCCCTCCTCTCACCAAGTGAATAACAGAAATCTTTAGCCTCCAATAGGTTAGACATATCAAATATTAAAAAGTATAATTACTTGGTGGTTTAGAGTGAGAATATGTCTTTAAAGTCAACCAGAGTAAAAAAATACCAACCAGAGGCCATTAATAAGATTTAACCTCTAAGTTTTTAGAGGCTGCAAACAGGTGGTCCACATCCAGATGAATCCCTCCTCCAGGTGGGGTGTGTGTGTATATGAATGTGTCCTGCATGGTTTCCCTTCCCTCTCTTCTCTTCCCCTTTCTTTTCTTTCTTTGCCTTTTTGAATAGAAGAGAATGTTCATAAAAATCAGATTTCTCTCGTTTCTCTTTAAAAACTTGGAACGTATGCATTTCCAGGAAGCAACACTAGATGGCGCAGGTAAGGACTGTTTCCCTTCATGGCAGGACCCTCCATCCAGGTGGCCCATGCCCCACCTTTGTTTCACTCCTTCACATGACTTATCTGGCCTCCTGTGGGCAGCTGAGTTTGAGAGCTTTGATCTAAAAATACTGATAGAGTAGAATTCCCAACCTAATTTTTTGTCCTCTGAAGGCAATTTGGCATTGTGTTTAATTAAGTACATGGAAGCAGGGGCCAGAATCCTGGATTAGAGTATCCTTGCTTTTCTGTACTTGGGCAGATAACCTCTCAGAGCCCCACCTGAAGCTATAAATTGAGGATAACAGTAACAGGATTGCCTCAGTGGGAGGCTGTAAGAAGCAGATTTAGCATTTAGAACAAACAGCATCTTAGCATATTTTAAGCACCTTGTGTTAGCTTTTTAAAAAACTTTAATATTTCAGCATTGATCTTTGTTAAAGAAAAATTATCGTGACATTTGTTAGAATGGTAAGAAAGACTATGTCAGGTGTCAAGATGGCCTCAGGAGGTGAATATGTTCAGTATTTCACTTTATGGCAGACTTTATTCTTTAATCTTCCATTTTGGCATTTAGGTTACTGTTAAATTTTCATGACTTTATATTCTCATAATAAACTGTTGTACTAAGGTATATTTATTTCTTTTTGACGAGAAATTTATCAGATATTTTAACCATTTTGAATAGTATGTCAAAGAGGTCTATAAACTCCCATGTTCAGTGCAGCACTATTCACAGTAGCCATGATATAGAGCCAACCTAAGTGCCCAGCGACAGATGAATGGATAAAAAATGTTATAAATACACACAATAGAATATTATTCAGCTATGGAAAGGAAGGAAATACTGCCATTTGTGACAGCTTGGTGGGCCCTGAGGACATTATACTAAGTGAAATAAGTCAAACAAATACTAATACTGTATAATATCACTTATATGTGGAATCTAAAAACCTCAAACTCATAAAAACAGTAAAATAGTAGCCACAGGGGGATGGATGCATGGGGAGATAGAACAGATGATGTTTACTTGCAACAAGAAGTCCTGGATATCTAATGCAGTATAATAAAATTAGACAATATTGTATTATAATCACCAAACTTGCTAAGAGACTAGAATTATTCCAACCACTAAAAAGAAGTGATAATTATGTGATGTTATAGAGGTGCTAATTATAGCTACAACAGAAATTATATTACAATATATCAAATTAATATGATATGTATCTTAAATTTATATGTTACATGTCAAGTATATTTCAATTAAAAATTGAAAAACAAAAGACTCTCACAGGAAGGGACAAAGATCAGGCTTCACTCCAAACACAGCAAGAACCAGTGGGGGTTTACAACTAAGGAGCAGGTTCCGGTGTGGGGGCAGGCGGGGTCAATGGGTGGAAAACCACTAAGAGGAGACATAGAGGGTAGGGAATTCTTGCTGAACCACTGTTGGGAACCGCCCTGACTGGTATCAGAAGCTGAAACCCCCGCCTAGCTAAGGCTAAGGGAACGCCCTTGGAACCGTAAGCCAGCAAGGAGACAAAAGCTTATCTCCCTGGCAGGAATGCTGCTTCTGCTGCTGAGCCCCAAAAAGCTTGGTCGGTTAGCCAAAGACGGGTAAGATTCCCCACGGGGGGAATGACCTAAGACAGGCACGATCACTTTGGGAGGCCCCACCAAAAGAAGGACTTGGGGGGCTGCAGCAAAAGCGGGTGATGGACCCTCGCTCCTCGGCTTTGACATAGCCTGAGTTCTCAGCGTCTGGGAGAAAATCTCCTTATCTCTTGGTTGCCTTAGTTCCCTTGCTCCACCTAAGCCTGAAACAATGACAGGGTGGTGCAGCTTGGTACTGAGAAGTGCGGATTCCCCGGGGGTGATCAGGCCTAAGAAAGAACATGTAAATTACTGTGAAACCTTCTTTGTTTAGAATGCTCTCAGTTGAATGAGAAGGGTCTTAGGAGGAAGTTAGTTTGTTCCTCAGTCTTACAGCTCTTTGACCCCCAACTCAATAGACCGGCAGAGTTCTTTGTTTTCTGTGGTTCCTTACTTCCCCTAATGAGTACTGTACTTTACCTAAATTATTATGCAGCATGAGCCCAATAAAAGCAGGTATGGACTGTAAATCGGCGCGCTCCCCACTAGGGGGGGTGGCCATTTCGTCCCTACTTCCCCACAGAAACTAGCTTGTCTCTGTGCATGTGGTGTTTTTTCTCGCATGTTTATCGTTGAGCCATCCACAGCATTCCGTGGTCACTGCTGGCCGGAGACCCACGCGCAACAGCTGGCGCCCAACGTGGGGCAGCGATTCGGGACCACAGAGGTGGGACCCCGTTCGAGACCACTTGGAACCAGCGCCTACGAGCCGTCGCTGTGGACAACGCATCAACTTCGGGTGGATTTGCGCACTAACAGCCCAGGTAAGGGCCGACGACCCCGTACTCTCTCTCGGGCATGTCGTAGGATGCGTTGAATTTTCAGGGAAGTAGGTCTTTCCTTTCTAGGTCGTTTCTCTCTTCGCGACCGCCTATAATTGGGTAAATAGTAATTTAATTCTCAAGTTTGGAAAAACAAATGATTTGCCTTGAAAAAAGTAATCAGGTGATTTATTTTGGCCAATTAAAAGTAAATAAAAGTAAGCTTTTTCTTTAAAAAAAAGGGGAAGGAAGGTAAACATGGGTTGTAACTTATCTAAAGGGCAGAAATCTTTTCTGCGTATATTACAACAAGTTCTTAAAGAAGCAAAATATAAGGTGAAAGAAAAGCATCTGGTTCAGCTTTTGCAATCTATAAGAAAATATTGTCCTTCATTTCCTGATAGAGGGACGTTAGACATTGATGTTTGGGAAAAAGTGGGTGAAAGGTTGAAATCTTTGCAAAACAGTGGTATATCTATTGGTGTACACACCTTTGTAACCTGGAGGCTTGTCAGGGATTCTCTCGAGTTCATTTGGGCAAAGAAAACAGAGCTAGATGATGAGGAATCTGATTCTGACAGTGAAACGGTGTGCAAATTGAGTGAGCAGATCACGGAGGCCCCCACCTTCACCCGCCCACAGAGAAGGATGGATTTTGCTCTGTATCTGCTCTGAAAAGGAAATTGAGGATTCCAGGGAAGGTTGAAACTTCACACTCTAGGAATGTAAATGGGAAACTGTAAAGATAAATGGAAAAGTAAATGTTTTAGGAAAGAAGTTATGTGATGTTAGTTAATAATTGAAGGTATAAGGCATGGAAATGCAATCTTGGTGAATATCAGAAGAGGTATGAAAGAAAGATTAGAAGGTTTGTGAATGTTGCAGAAAGTCTGTGGAAGTAAACGTTTTAAGAAAGAATTATGTGGTGTGTGTTAGTAATGGAAGGTATAAGGCATGAAGATGCAATCTTGGTGGATATCAGAAAGTGTATGAAAAAGAATAGAGAGTTTGTGAATGTTGCAGAAGGTCTGTGGAAGTGAAAGTTTTAAGGAGCCTGGTAGATATCAGAAGGAAAAGGATTTTCCTTCACACTTTATATTTTTCTCCCTACCTGATCCCTCCAGAATTTGGCATTCTAAAGGAGTGAATGATGACATAAGGTTTCTTTGCATAAATCTAACAAGACCAGTCGTTAATAGTGGTTATGATTTAATTGTGCCTTCCAACTCTTTCCAAATCTGTTATCTCCAGAATATGACCAGAAAATGAATGAATTCAAATGGCATTATAACATTTAATAATAAATTGTCCCTCCTTACGAGTCCGACAGTTTGTTAACACCTGGTTGCACTTATTGTTTAATCAATGCTACTTTAGAATTAGTCCAACAGGCCCAAATAGATCAGGAGATCCTGACCCGCCTTTCTGCAGTTGAATCAGCACTGGACTGGATTGGCGAACGCCAGGGACGCTCTCGTGACTCGTCAACACTTAACCTGTGACCCTGGTTTCTCCAGACTGTGTGTCACACCGCTACAGTGGAATTCCAGCCAACATACTTGGACTGATATACAACATCGCTTGAGGGGAGCTTTCTCCACTAACTTAAAAGGACAAATTGATAAATTGCAGTTGGAGTTACATCAGCAGCTGCAGGACATTCAATGTTTAACCAAACAGGACATTTTTCGAGCTCTTAATGAAAATATTAATTGGCTAAATCCTAAAACATGGTTTGATGGAATTAATTTGAGAATTTGGGTTTTTGGAGCTGCTGGTTGTTTAGTGATTGTAATATTGATTTGTGTACTTTGGTGTATTTGCAAATTGTTTTCCCAGGGTCGTATCAGAGACCAGCAGGTAGCCACCTTTATGGAACCCTTAGCAGTCCTAACTGAAAACAAGGGAGAAGGTATGAAAAACCACTCTGGCAGGCGTAAAATTAAAACTCAACACCCATGTAAGAAAGTAGGTGATGAGTCGGTGCATAGAACTGCACCTGTTAAGAAATCCTCTCGTAAAAAGTCAAGCTTGCATTATGCTCAAACTGCCATGTGATTTGCCTTTCCTGATATCTATGTAATTTCTCTCAAAGATTGAAATGTAATCAGACCTATTACTTTTGTTTTTCCCTTAATATGTTTTCTTGCACTGAATTTAGAAATTTAGGTATTCACAACCCATAGAATTTAGTTTCTGCTTTATATTTCTATTATTGCCTTATGATGTATGTAGATGTTGCTTTTCTCCTGATTTGCATTCGAAAACAGCAAAAGTAGGTTTCACAGGCTTAACAACCACAATTGATTTTAAAAACTAAAAAAGGGGGATATGTTGGGAACCGCCCTGACTGGTATCAGAAGCTGAAACCCCTGCCTAGCTAAGGCTAAGGGAACGCCCTTGGAACCGTAAGCCAGCAAGGAGACAAAAGCTTATCTCCCTGGCAGGAATGCTGCTTCTGCTGCTGAGCCCCAAAAAGCTTGGTTGGTTAGCCAAAGACGGGTAAGATTCCCCACGGGGGGAACGACCTAAGCCAGGCACGATCACTTTGGGAGGCCCCCCAAAAGAAGGACTTGGGGGGGGGGCTGCAGCAAAAGGGGGGTGATGGACCCTCGCTCCTCGGCTTTGACATAGCCTGAGTTCTCAGCGTCTGGGAGAAAATCTCCTTATCTCTTGGTTGCCTTAGTTCCCTTGCTCCACCTAAGCCTGAAACAATGACAGGGTGGTGCAGCTTGGTACTGAGAAGTGCGGATTCCCCAGGGGGTGATCAGGCCTAAGAAAGAACATGTAAATTACTGTGAAACCTTCTTTGTTTAGAATGCTCTCAGTTGAATGAGAAGGGTCTTAGGAGGAAGTTAGTTTGTTCCTCAGTCTTACAGCTCTTTGACCCCCAACTCAATAGACCGGCAGAGTTCTTTGTTTTCTGTGGTTTCTTACTTCCCCCTAATGAGTACTGTACTTTACCTGAATTATTATGCAGCATGAGCCCAATAAAAGCAGGTATGGACTGTAAATCGGCGCGCTCCCCACTAGGGGGGGTGGCCATTTCGTCCCTGCTTCCCCACAGAAACTAGCTTGTCTCTGTGCATGTGGTGTTTTTTCTCGCGTGTTTATCGTTGAGCCATCCACAGCGTTCCGTGGTCACTGCTGGCCGGAGACCCACGCGCAACAAACCACTTAACAGGTTTCTTCCTGAAGGCTGGCCAGGTGGTAACTGTTACCTGAGGTTTGGTGGGGGAATTTAATTGCCTATTGAGAATGATCAGATATCAAGGGTGAGAGGAGTCTCTCTCACTGGCTTAGCAGGATTCTTGCCAAAACTGGATGCTACAAGGACAGACATGGAAGCCCAAGATTATGGTCTAGTGCAGAGGACAGCTCAGAAGAGACTGACTAAATTTTTATCCAATGGGGGTCTGTCATCTGCACTAGTGAACAGGGATTTCCTTATAGGAATGGCTATAGCATTATGAATTCTTTCTGAACTGGTCACAAAGTGAGTTTGTCTTTAAGTCTGGTGGCAACTGGACTCTGGATAGCAGGTCCCTTTGGTGCATCTGCCCTTAAAATCATGAACAAAGATTTAAAGCCTTGTTCTGGCAATGCAGCAAACTTTCAAGGTAAACACACGCCCCTTTTACAAGGAAGGAAACTGAAGCCCAGATGTCAACTAACCTACTCAAGGCTGAATACCTATAATTCCCATTGAACAGAATTCTAATGAATGTAAACGCCCAGCTCTCTCTGTGATTATTTCTTTCATCTGGAAAGAAAATGGAAAGGAATAAACATTTTAAAAGTACAGGTGTTGACAAAGTAGGTTTACATCTGTGAGTATGCAACACAGTTTATATTATTTATTAATAATTGTGTTATTTCCCATTAGAACAACTGTAAACCTACTTTTGCCCATCCTGGAAATATACGTGTCACCAGAGGAGAGGGAGCTTTCTTTTGGCAGGAGGTTGAAACTTGGGGGCAGCATGGAAGGCATTAACACTGACTACAATGACATTCACAACTGGTCACTGTATGAAAAGGCCTGGCTTGCTGAAGGCTGACACCACCATGGCTCTTTCTGAAAACAGTGGGTTCTACTACTATGCCACACTGCCTACTTTCATAACAGACACCCACGCTATTTAATAAGAAAGGCAGCAGGGAATCTTATTCCTTTGTGACTTGTACCAAAGCTTCTTTAGTGGGAAGAGCATTAGATAGAAGGACCAGAGAGGCTTGGCATTCCTGGACACAAGGGGGCCTAAATCCTGCTGGTCATGGTGCCAATCCTCTGGGCAGCAATTACCTTTGCCCACTTCCGGACTGTGCCTTGCCAGAACAAGGGCTGCAGGGTGTCACTGTACCTCTTCAGTGACATTGCACGAGTGTTACAGGGACCTAGGTGAATAGCCCTGTCTCCAGCCATCCTGCAGCTGCTTTTAGCCCTCAGATGGATGGTGCAAAGACACTTAGAGAACAGGGAGGCAAGGGGTAACAGACTATGGAAAAATGTCATCTATTGCCCTGGCTGGTGTGGTTCAGTGGTTGGCCATCGTCTGCAAATCAAAAGGTTGCTGATTTGATTCCCCATCAGGGCATATGCCTGGTTGCAGGTTTGGCCTGGATGGGGTGCATAAGAGGCAACTGATGTTTCTCACTCACATTGATACTTCTCTCCCTCCCTGTCTCCCTCCCTTCCCCTCTCTCCAAAAATAAATAAAATGTTTTTAAAGGCGTCGTCTTCTGTACTATGCTATTGCATTTGATCTGCTCCCTTTAACTGGGAGCCTTTTTCTAGATCACTTGCATTCTGGGCCCGCCAGGCCCCACCAGTGCACAGTTTTAAGGAGAGGTGATTCAATCCCAGGAAACACCCAAAGGCTACGAACAGCCTTTCTTTGAAAAAGTCACACCCTCTCACTAATAGCTGCCTCAAATGCACTTTTTGAAGATGTTAGCAGAGAAATCAGTTCTTCCCTCCCACTGTGTCCAAAGCAAATCAGACTGGCTGAAGAGAAAAGAAGTCTGCTTTGCCTAATGCCACTAACAGCATCTTGTGGACTTTCACTTGTAATGGCTACTTTAAAAAAGGCTCATGAGAAATGAGAGGCATCCCTTCTTCCTATCCAGTTCTTCTTTGGTTCAACACTGTTCTAGAAACATGAATGTGGGCGGGGCTTGTTATCTCATTGAATTCCATTGTAAGCAGGACTGGAAAAAAAACAAAGAAGTAAAAGGGGGCTTTAACAAGCATGAAGACACCAAATAGATCCTCCCTCTTTTATCCAGTGCAATTGGAAAACATGGCTTCTAAATTCACAACAGACTGGCACCATGTGGTGCAGTAAGCACTTATTTATTGCTTCCTCTATTCCAGATACTGTTCACTGTGTGGACGTTATTTAGTCCTCAGATTAACTCTTTGAACATACACCTAATATGAGTTCCACTTTGCAGATCTGGAAACCAAGGAAAGGTCACACAGCATTAAGTGGTAGAGACCAGATTTAAGTCTAGTTACTCTGGCTCCAGAGTCCACTCAGTTAACCGGCTTTGCACAAGGAAGAGATAGGGGCATTTTGGGGGCGAGGCAAACGCAATGCCCTGAGCAATAAGCCTAATCAGACAATAGGAAAACAATAGAAAACTCAAAAAACATAACCTTGCCTTTACTAATTCAAACTAATAGAGGTAATCTAGGTAGACTTAAATGTACCTGCTTTAAAATATTATAAAGCTTAAATGAAATAAGTTTGATTGTTAGCATGGTGTTTGGAAGATAACAAATACACAATCATGAATTATTATTACTTTGACATGGCTACCTAAGAAGGCAGGACCTGTGTGTATGTTTTACAGACAGCCCACTTTAAATGGCCCAACACTTAAATAAGTTTGTGTTCTCTCACACCCACCTGGAGACTGTCACTTAGACCCAGGGGTGTCCAACCTACGCCTGAGGGCTGCATGTGGCCCAGGATGGCTGTGAATGTGGCCCAACACAAAATCATAAATTTACTTAAAACATTATGAGATTTTTTTGTGATTACCTGTCACAATGTATTTAATGTGTGGCCCAAGACAACTCTTCTTCTTCCAGTGTGGCCCAGAGTCACCAAAATTTGGACACCCCTGGTAGAAGGAGAATCTTGTAGCTAACTTGAAGATTAACACAATAATGAGCTCTATGTGTCTTAGATCATTTGGGAGACTGTTTTTTTTTTCTCAGCAAAATCAGGACATATGTTTTAATAATCATAAAAGTTAACCCTTCAGTAGCTCCAGTTGCCTGTCTGTGGAGATAATTCATAGCTAAATATCAAAGTTGCTGTTTAAATTTTCCTAAATAGGTTTTTTTTTAAAAAAATCGAACTCTTCTAAAGAGGAAATGATTAAAATACACAGTCGTTTTGTTATTTTCAACCTTCTCTAATCAAGCTGGCTCTTATCATTTACTTGGTTTGCCTGACATATTAGAATGTTTTGCTTCTTTTGCAACTCAGCTTTGAAGGACTTTGACTGCAAGCCTATTCTAATTGCAAAGAAATGCACAAGGACCTCAGGGCTAACTTGCGGTTAAACAAGCCATTAGAAATAAACCAAGCAATTCTGCATTTGCATATTTTTTGCATTTGCATTTTAAAATACTGTGTTAACTATGATGAAATTTGCCCTGTATCCCAATTTTCTGCAGGATATATTTAGCACCACTCAGCCTTACAAAAAGTATCCTTGCTTCATTCCTCCCTGACCTTGCTAATCTGCTGCCCATTTCCCTGGCTGTCCCACTTACCCCGACACCATGGGGTCCTCATTAAACCCAGGCCTCCACTCCACCTGCTTTCTTTCTGGCAAAGGTGGCTTTGAAGTGCAGAGGTTGGCACCTAAGCAGAGACCCTGCTACCTGGCTTCAGGCTGAAAGCTTGTTAGCGATTTCTGCTTTTAGCTCAGGTCAGACACCAGCCGAGAGTCTCTTCTGTTCCCACACTTGGGTCCTTAATCATGTTGAATGATGGGAGAGTGTCTGGTGGTAGCACTTGCAGTGATGGATATGGATGTGAACAGGGAGCTGTGCACAGAGCTGGTCAGTTGTGGCTGTTCTACTCTGAGAGGACTAGGGGAAATGGAGGGAAGGCGACCTCTGCAAGGTTGACCTATTGCTCTTTGTAAGGAGGACCTACGAGTCTGAGAGAAACAGTGGGGGTGGGGCACTCTGCTCTTGAGAATGAATGGTTTCCATGCTGAAGCCCAGCCCTTCTTTGGGTTTGGTCTCTGAGTTGTGATTTAAATAAAAAAAAAGAAGAGAGAGAACCAAACAACCTGTCACTCTCCTTGCTTTATAGCCTGTGAATCATTAACTTAGGCATCAGAAAGTACTTAAAAGTTTTGATTTTTGCCTTTTAGGAGATTTCAATCCATTTGAAGAGACTAGACAAATTCAGTCAAAAGTGATATGTGAGCAATATAGTATATAATTAAGTGGCTGCTGCTGTGTAATAAACTACATTTTATAGAAGTTCAAATACTTCCTATTCAATTGGGATTGCCTGGTACAATTCTTTTTTTAGCAAGAAAAAATTGCCTGTGCAAGTCTAAATAAAAATGGACATTTTAAATTAAGAGAAAAGAAAAGCAAGAAACATAAAAAGAATGGTCTTTGATTTTAAAAAATCCATTAAGTCACAGTAGGATAATTAGAAAAGACTGTTAACATCCATTCATTCAATGATTGAGTGCCTTCTTTGTGCCATACATTCAGGATACAAACAGAAATAAGATACATTCATGTTTTTGAGGAGCTCACAGCCCCTGCAAAACATGAATTTCAATACAATGTGAGTGTTGTAAAGGAAACAAAACACAAATGTCCTGTGGAAACACAGAGAGAGGACATGTTATTTTACTCGGCATAGATTTTAGGTTAATGAGGGTGGAGAATCTTAAGCTTTGTAATATGTTATTTAAGGTGATGAGAAGAGGCAGATGTTTATCTAGAAGAGATTTTCTCACCTCCACACTACTGACATTTTGGACCAGGTAATTCTTTTGGGGAGAGAGAAGCAGGGGTGTAGTGTCCTGTGAGTTGTAGGATGTTTCACAGCACTCATGCAGCTTCCCACCAGTGCCCACAGCACCTCCACACCCGGGCTCTGACAATGAAAAATGTCTGTGGACACTGCCGAGTATCTTCCGGGAGACAAAACCACCCCCAGTTGAGGGCCACTGAACTAGGAGATGAGTATATTCACCTCTGAAAGAAGGAAAAGCCCTGATAATGACAACCTGTGAGTTGATGTAAGAGAGTTTGAACTCACTCCACCTAGATAAGAATTAAGGATACAGTTTTCTCCTTTCAAGTCAGAGATAGTGCTCTGCCTACTCCACACGTGAGGATGCAGATTAGTATAGCTTCTAGCAGCGTTCCTCAACCTTTTTGGCACCAGGGACTGGTTTTGTGGAAGACTATTTTTCCATGGACAGGGGTGGAGAGGGCAGTTTCAGGATGATTCAAGCACATTACACTTAAGCTCACCCCTTGCCATGGGGTCTGGTTCCTAATAGGCCCAGACAGGCACCAGTCAGCAGCCCGGAGGATGGGGGCCCCTGCATAGAGAACAATTTGGCAACATCTGCCAAAGATACATAGTCACATACATTTTGACTCAGCAATTCTACTTTAGGTACAAACCTTATAGGTAAATAAAGGTGCTAATTGATATATGTACAAGGTATACATTGCATAAAATAACAAAAGATTAGAAGCAATCTTAATGTCTATTAATAGGTTTAGGGAAGGAGTTAGTTACAAAAATTAGGGTATTACTTGCATATCATGGTATACTAAGCAACCGTATTTAATAATGAGGCAACTCTTTATGTATTGATATGGAATAGTCTCTAAAATATATTAAGGAAAACAATTAATACAAAAGAAAAGCCCAATGATAATAATAAAAAACCCAAAGATACAAATTAGCATGTTTAATATGCTGCCATTTGCATTAAAAAGGGAAAAATGAATATCTTTTTCTTGTATATACATAAACTATCTCTGGGAGGGTAACTAAGAAATTGCTATCTGAGGAGGGGAACTGGGTGTGTGGAGGATAGGCCACATGGAAGTCTTTTTACTCTATATCTTTTAGTACTTTTTGAATTTTAAACAGTATGAATCTATCACCTACTCAAAAATAATAAAAAATTTAAAAGCTGGTGGTCGTCACTTAGGTGAAACCAAACATGTGTGCACCCTGAAGCTGTTCTGTCGGTGACGGTGGGTTTCATACTGGTCTCTCCTTCCACACTCTTTCCATCTGCTCTGAGCTCTGCAAGGCGGCTAGCCTGGTCATTCAACTAGTAAAAGGAAACCATAATTTCCTTATCCATCGGGGTTATCTACAAGCTAAAGGCTAGGCAATGCAATTATTTTTCAAAGTCAACAGCTGAGAAATTCTTTTTAAAGTGATGTCTGTTGGGCCACAAAATAAAGTTTACTTAAGTTTCTTTTCCCAGACTCTCTGACTCCTATTTCTCAGTTGATTTCTTCCCCTACCCCCTTTTCTATTCTTGGTAGCTCCAGCAAGCAGTTGTTCCTCAAATCATACATCCCTCAAGCAGTAAATCTAAGGAAAAGCCAAATACTATGAAATTGGGTCAAAACATCAATAAAAGTGATTAAGAGGAATTTATTTATTTTTGTCTATATTTTGAGAATTGACTAAATATGTAGATATAAAGTTTAGAAAACATTTTCAGTGCCAGTTATCAAATCCACGGTTTCCGTCCCTATCAGGCTTCACCGAATGGCTCGGATCCCCCAGCACTGCAGCATCGTGCCTCTCGGTCTCACGCTGCCAATTCTGAAGACTTGCAGCTAACGTTACTTTTCTAAAACATACAATTATGCCCCTTCTCCGTGCAAAATCATTCTAATAGCTCTGCATTACCTGCAAAATAAGGTACATTCTCCTTAGCATGACCTAAAAAAGGTCCTTCACTGTATCGGATCCATTTTTCTTTGAAGACTGATATCCTCTCTCATTATCATTTGCCAGCCCTTGTATGTTATTTATTTTTCTTACAACAAGCTTCAAAGATGAATCACTGTCTTGTTTTACAGATGAGAAGACTGTCTCAAAGAAATCCAGCTTGCCAAAGGTATACCTTTAGTAAGTGGTAGAGTTGAAATTCAAAACTAGGTGGGTCTGATTCCCAAACTCGACTGCCTCCAAGAGGACAAAATGGGAGGTAGAAATGAACCCATGGTATACGCAGGTAAAAGAGAACAACAGCAAGTGGAGTAAACTTGAAAAGCACTTTTAAAAGATAATTTCTCCCTAGGCCTTTTCTGATTCCATCAACCAAACGTAATTGTCCCATCTCTTATCTCCTGTAGCAGTTTGTTGTTTTACCAACCTTAGGGCACTTCTCACATTTTGCCTTATCCTCTGTTCTCCAGGCAGAGGGCACAGCTAGAGCAAAGGCAGGAACTTGTGAGCAAGAGCACAGAGTTCAGCCCTGGCTGGTGTGGCTCCAATGGTTGGGCATTGTCCCACGAACCGAAAGATTGTGGGTTCGATTCCAGGTCAGGATCTGTGCCTGGGTTGCAGGGTTGGTCCCCAGTTGGGGTACCTGCAGGAGGCAGTCTATCGAAGTTTCTCTCTCACATCAATGTTTCTTCTCTACCTTTCTTCCTCCTTCCTGTCTCCTCTCTCTGGAATCAATAAAAATGAAAGATCAATTTTTGGAAAAGAATGAAGTGTTCAGCATGGCAGCAGGAGCTGAACAATGGGGGAGGGCAGAGAAATAAGGCAGAGGGCTCACACAAGGCTTCTTCAGTTCTTTGCTCCTGTGTCACTCTCTCAATGAGGTCCCTCCAGGTTGGGCTAGTATTAAGTTGCAAGTCCTCTGACTTCACTCTCTATCACTCCTGAAGCCTTACTGTGCTCACTTACTATATATTTTTTTCCCATATCATGAATGACCTTCTAAAATACAAAAACCATTTACCCACTTACTGTGACTATTGCATACTGATGGTCATCCCCTACTGGAAATGCAGACTCCAAGAGGCAACATTTGTCTACTTTTGTTCATGTATGTACCCGAAGGGCCTAGATCAGTGAATAGCTCACAATAAGCTCTTGGCAGCAGCACGTGCTGAATATTGCCTCGTTCATTTTAGCCTGCCTTCATAGTATGCCATGGTTTCTAGGGTTTTATTTAGCTTTTACTGATTGCATTTAAGGACAGGATTTTGACTTGAGGACTTATCTAGGCTAGGTATCCATATGGATATTTTGAGGATAATTATAGTTCAAAATACTAAGTTATATTGCCATTAAGAATACCATAAGTATTTTTATATTTTCTTCAATTTAAGATATGGTCTTAAGAATATATATCTATATGTGATATATATACCTACACACACATATATATTCTTCAGTGTTCTTTTTATCACTGGGCTAATTTAGAAAATAAATGCTATGCCTCTAAAGACATCTGCTAT
This sequence comes from Phyllostomus hastatus, assembly GCF_019186645.2. Classification (NCBI taxonomy): domain Eukaryota; kingdom Metazoa; phylum Chordata; class Mammalia; order Chiroptera; family Phyllostomidae; genus Phyllostomus; species Phyllostomus hastatus. The sequence continues at coordinate 13,421,217 of NW_025334028.1, forward strand.
GTACGGAGACAGACCATTTCTAATCCAATCTTAGGTGGGATATGTCTCATTTGGAGGCTTGTAAGTAACTGATTATAATGCCTTTTTTTTTTTGCTTAAAATACTTAGGAAAAATTTAATTATCTAAATAATTTTATTGAAAAAGACTAAAAATTAAACAATATCCTTCCAGATTTGTCTTTCCAACCTACGAAATACTTATATCTATATTTGATCCTAATATCTTTTTTGTAACATTTAAAAGTTTGTGGTGAATTACCAAAGGTAATATTGGCTGGGAACTTGTACGGAGACTATAGTTCCAGCATACTATGATTTTATATAAGGCAAAGCATTAAAATGTTTGATTTCCAATAATGCTTATTTTCTATACTATTGTTGGACATTCTTTGCTTTCTTCCTGTCCTCTTTTCCTTTTTTCCTTCTCCTCTCTCCCTTCTCACTTATTTTTGTTGGTATAGGCCTAATATAATTTATTTACTAATATTTATCAATGCTATTTTTATTACTTATATTGCAGTAATGTAATCTACTTTGTAGCTAAAATTATAAGATGCAAAAATTTTTAAGAATCTTCCCAGGTGAAGCTGACAAGCCTGCAGAATTGAGAACCACTATATTACATAATACCATATTCAGGTAAATTAACACAAGCCATCATATTTTGCTTATTTAATTGGCAAAAATTAAAAATAATGTTTAGTGGTTACATGGGTGGGTGAATATGGCATTCTCAGTCTTGCTTATGGGAGTATAAATTGATGAACTGTTCTAGAACATTACAAACATCTATAGTCTTTGAACCAATAATTCTACTTCTGGGAATTGAGCCTAAGGAAGTAAACAAATAACTGGTAGGTTTATGAACAATGAAATTCATTGTAGGGTTATATAGTAGAAGTTCTCTAAATAACCCAGCTAATGAGCTTTCCATTCCAGATAAAAGACTTACTGATGAAGCCCAGGACTTGGCAGCTCAGAGACCCCTCTCAGGTGGGCCTGCCCAGGTCTGCCCCTCTCACGCATGTTGTGCGGAGACCATGAGTCACTGGCTCTTCCTGGACTCGTCCATGCCAGTTGTCCTTATTCTTGTTACCATATAATTTGACAACTATATTACACAAAAAGGGTGAAATCAGGGAGAAGTGATTTTGTTTCTTGAAACTAAGTTGAATGCTTCAGTAAAACTTAACCAAGATGGGCTACTAAAAAATGTAGTTATTGAATTAAGAGTGAGACAGTGGTAGATGAGGAAAATAATTATAAACAATTGACAGTTTAATTCTTAACTAGGAATGCTTTGTTTCACTGGAATAAAATAAGTAGAAAAAATTGAGAGTCCATTATGAGTTTATGAAAGGAGGATATAAAACTTCAATGAGTGTTTTTTTTTTCTCAAGGAAACATCTTCCATGTATTAAAAGGCTAGTGAATAATGTGAATGCAAATATTTTAAGTTGAAAGAAGAATCTTAGGAATATATGTATTATTTTATAATTTCTCAGTTTTTCCTAATTTTTAATCAATTGTATCAATGAGTTTTGATGCCATGGGCTGAAGGAAATATATATTTTAAAAAATATGTAGAGAAAATACATATTTTAAAAAATTAGAAGTGAGTATACTAAACTATTAGTGGGTTAATATATGGTAGAATTATGAGTGATTCTTTATTCTTTTTTATTTTTAAAGCCCAGTAAACACAGTTTTATTTCAACTGTGTAAAATGCACCAAAAAATGTAAAGAAGAGTAAGAACAAAGAAACTATTCCTACAAAATTAAACCTCAGAGCCCTGAAGTTTCTCATTTTATAGTCCATGTTAAAACCATGGTGAGTGTTTCCCACTGCTAAGAATATACATGCTGCAAGAATGGGAAGGGTATTCCTCCCTAAAGTTGCACTTTTAGATCATGTTTCATCTAGATGCACATTCTGGGTTTTTGGATATTATATTAGCTTTTTACTTTGTCTAAACCAGTTCTGCACATGAGTCCCAAGCATATAATTAGACTTCACTAGATATCTGGGAAGAAATCTGGGCTTAATCCTGCCCAGCCAAGGTATTCTTATAAGTTGCTGCTCTGGAGTACTTAACTAGCTTTAGGAGGCTTATTACTACCTTGAGTTTGAGGCACTCAATAGCTCTGATTCAAGACCATTCACATAACTTTTCTAGGACTTACTTATCATTGCTTCTCATTGGTCCTGGAAATTTTTCCCTATAGTCAGTCTCTGGCTTCTGCTTTGAGCCATTTAAATGCCAGTCATTTCTTTTTTACTTCTAGTTTTAAGAAGCATTATATCCTCTTTCTGTTTTTTTTTCAATGTCTGTAAGTACTACATGCATTTGAGCCCAACTTTGAATATTAGGAATGATTTCAAATATACAGGAGGAGGAATTCAGTGGAATCCACACTGGGGGTGGTGGTGGGACACGGCATCTATTCAAGGAAGGTGGATTGTCCTAAAAATTTAAACATAGTATACTCATCAGCATTAAAAATATTTGAAAATTAAATCATTAGAAATAATTATCAGCTAGTACACATCTGGATGTGCCAGACTTTTCAGATTAGATGCTATTTGGACAATAATTGATACTGGCATGTAGTTACATAAAAGCAGCTCTTGGGAGCTAAAAGCTGAGATGTTAGACTGAGTGACACTGGAAAGCCTCAATGGCTTTGTTATAAATTTGGGCCATTTTGGTAGTCAGTAAGAAGCTACTAGAGGTTTGCCAATGGGCCAACAAAATAATTAGGAAGTTTATTGTACAAAAGAAGTAGATTTCCAGTATCACTGACTAGCAGGGAAGAATGCATAGGTGGGGAGATCAACTACAAGCTCATTGCCACGTAAGAGGCAGGGAGGAATTCTTCAATGTTGCTAGCGTAAAGAATATAAAGAGAGCCCTGGTTGGTGTGGCTCAGTGGATTGAGCACTGGCCTTTGGACCAAAGGGTCACTGGTTCGATTCCTAGTCAGGGCACATGCCTGGGTTGCAGTCCTGGTCCCTGGTTGGGGGTGCACAAGAGGCAACCAAAAATTGATGCTTCTCTTCTTCTCTTTCTCCCTCCCTCCCTTCCCCTTCCCCTTTCTCTAAAAATAAATAAGTAAAATCTTTAAAAATATATGAAGAGAAAAGAGATATGAAAACCATGGCAGTGGTGGCACTGGCAGTGTTTAATGACTAGTGGCATACTGGAACCAAGGCTAGGGAAGGAATCAAGGATGATTCTAAGATTTCAAATCAGAGTAATTAAAAGGATGTTGGGAAAATGGCCAAAATGATCCAAGAACAAGGAACAAGGTGGGACTAGAAGATTTCTAATGGGTGGCTATGCCAAGGGTGACTGACTGGCATGGATGGGGGAGCTTCAGCTACTCTTATCACTGCCATCTCTGTCCATGCCCCCTAATTGACTCCAAATAAACATAATCAAATCAAATAAAAGCAGTGCAGTTAATATGTAGCCTTCCTTTCCAGTTAGGTTGGTCCTGAAATTCCCTTTTATATAAAAATTCTGGAGCCACTATTAAGGAACATATGAGGTGAAAGACAGGGAATAGTATGCTTATAACCAGTAGTCTGCTGGAGCTGGCTCACACAGCTGATTATGTTCTTTCCATCTCTGTGATCAGTAACATCGGATAGACAACTTGCAACTGGCCAGGGTGGAAATATTTATACCACAGAAATTGGCACACTCAGATGTTGTTCTTCCAGAGCATCAGTTGTTAAACATTTATACCTCTTTTGAAAAATTGACTGTGAATGTAAGAAAAATAAAGAAGTTGTATAAGCCCTTAAATGATTAAGGTAAACTTTAAAACTGTCACTTGGAAGGAGCACATACAATTTTGAGGCAGCCTTGACGTATGCAGCCATCAAGGTTCCCTGAGAGTGTAACCACAGGGTTTATCCCCACCTCGAAGGGATGCCGAAACATTTCTAGGTTAGTCATTGGTTCCTTGAGGGAAACTTTTTTTCTGAGTTTTAAAACAACAGTGGATACTATGGTACAAGTTATGTTTTTCAAAGATGACGATTGTAGAAGGTTCCTGTTTCTCATTCCCTGGTTACGATAGTTCCACAGGATTTCCTCTACAAATCAGATGAATACTTCCACTGAACAACAGTGATTTTTTCAGCAGGCTAGCGTGACTTAGTGTGTGAGGCAGTTATTAGAGAGATGGAAAGCACCTCAATAGTACATCACTAGAAATGTGCCCTATTTCAGGGCACATTTCTAGAACTAGGTCTGTGTTAAAATGTCCACCCCACCCCACTACAACCCATCTGCCTGGTCTTTCTTCCTCCCCCAAAAGGCTAGTGTGATTTGTATTCATTCTTTTCATAGTGAATCATTTCTAGGGCTTAATCTCTCAACTGTGAAATATATTACAGAAATTGTTAACCAGAGCAGGAAGGATACAAGAGATGATTATGCTTAAATGACATTTTAGTTGCATTAAGGTTAATATACCCACTATTTAGAAGCATATTCTTCCATCAAGAACAAAATACAATTCTTCAAGCCTACTCAAGTATTGAAAACAAACAAAGAAACACTATGAGTTGTTTAACAGGGATTCTCATTTTTAAAAAAGATTTTATTTATTTATTTTTTAGAGAGGGGAAGGGAGGGAGAGAGGAAAACATCAATGTGTGGTTGCCTCTCATGCACCCCCCACTGGGGACCTGGCCCACAACCCAGGCATGTGGCCTGACTGGGAATAGAACCTGCAACCCTTTGATTCGCAAGCTGGCACTCAATCACTGAGCCACACCAGACAGGGCACAGGGATTCTCATTTTATTCTCAAGAAAATTATTGGGCATTACAGAGGAATCCAGTCTCTCACTATGTAGTTTGATACATAATTGGTACTCAAAAATATTTATAGAAAGACAGGAATATGTTTCTGTAGCAGTAGTTTCCAAATTGCACTCAGCTTTCAACCAAATATTTGAGGAATTAAGGGAATACATGTCCCTTTCACTTAAAATGTTGTTTTTAGAAATGTTGGATTAATTTAATCAATAGCATGTAAATCTTGAGTATCCATTCTCTTAGGCTGAATAACTTTAATTCTCTTTTATGTAGAAAATATTGCACAGCATGTGTAAAATGGAATACAGTGAGAAAAAGTAAACAGGAAGTGAGGAGAGAAATGGGGTCAATTTATTCACCTAAAACGGAGAAAAGGAGTGAGGAAAAAAATAAAGATAAATTTAGGCTCCTGTTTATCTGGTGGTAGTCGTATAGCTCCCCAGGCATGAAGAAGGTGGACTGATATTGATGACTCTGAGGTCTGCATAAGTCCAGTTACTAAGTGTCTCCCTGCAATTTGCTTTTATGCTAATTGTAAGCCAGTATACACATTTATTTCCAGCAGTTTATCTAGCCCACTAAAATAAAATGTTACTAAAAACAATACTTATCTTCTGATATTTTTATTCAATTTCATTCCATTTAAAAATGCTGACTAAAACACACCAAACTGATATCCATAGTGACCCACAGATTGAAAAACAGGGAGCTTATCTCGTAGCTCTGTATATGAGGTAATCATGTATTCACCTTGGGCTCTCTGGTGCCCAGAATCTAGCACATAGAGCTTGGGAAATGTTGAAAACAAGAAAGAGGGAGGAAATCACACCTTTTGGTAGATCATTTATTTTTCTTAATTGAAGACCAATTCAGTAAAATTATTATGTGGCAATCACACTGAGTTTTCACCATCTGCCAACGTAGTAAATTTGTTCCCAAGTCCCAAATTCAAGTTAATGGATAATCCAAATTATGGTATTAATCCAGTAATCACTATAAATTTGGCTTCAAATCTTCAGAAGGTCATGTTAATATCTAATCAGAATATTATGGTGTTTTAGAGAATTTTAACAAGCTATAAGAAAAATTAATTCAGAGTAAAATAGATGTACAGCAACAGAGCTGTAATTGCTAGAATATAAAGTAACTAAAAAATGTGCCTAGTGATTACGGAAGCACTTTTTCACAACCCCCATTCTTTTTGCATATTACACTGAAGCACGTTTATTTTTGCTGTTGATGCTATTCTTATTACGGTGTGGGATAGCAGCTAGGAAGCTGACTGAATATTTCAGAGGCTTTCCCAGGATAGTCTGTGGGAGTCTCTCTCTAAGGAGCTGTGAGGTCCGAACGCCATAACAGCACTAAGAAGTTACTTGCCTTTTTGGTTATGCTGATATTTGCACTTATGGCACAAAAGGATAATTATTTGATAGTAACCATGTTGAATTTCATAGTGTCCTTGAAGACATTTTCTAAAGGAAGTTTGGAGGAATGTGTCATGGGGCACTAGAAAGAACACTGTTATTTAGAAGATACGAGAATTGATTTTTTTTCTTTTAGAGCCTCAGTATTATCATATGGGAAATGAGAGGGTTGGCCTAGATTAGTGTATCCCAAATCTAACTGGGCATTAGAATGATCTGGAAAGCTTTAAAGAAATTACAGCTTGTTCTGCTCCCCTCAGCTCTACAGAATCAATCTATGTGTTAATTAGGAACAGCTCCATATAAAAGCCGCCCAAGATAGAGAGGGTGTTCACTTCCTATTATGAAGTATCAGAAGGCCTTGATGAGCCCTTTGCCTGGGTAGCAGACCATTTTATCCGCCAAAGGGACTTCCACTCATATGGTCCAAATTTTCTTGAGAGAACTATTATGGCTCTGCTCCATAATGTTCTAGACCACAAAGCTTGGCTATAAAAATTTTTAGGTGGGTATTATCAAACACCCACTGCAGATACAATCTCAGTAAAACACACATGGAAAATCTAGTCTCATGTAGCTCCTTGGTGAGCACAGCCCCAGTAACTCAGCGAGTTGGCTTCCTGTAGTAGAGGGACCTTGAAGGAACATATTTCCTGAGTGCTGCCTCCCTCTCCCACCTGCCAAACAGTCCAGACCAGAACTCCTCAATCCCTCCTCAATCCCTCATGCAACCACCGGCACAGTTTGTTGCATGGATGGAAATTGGAGAGTGGGCATGGGGCCAGGGAAGAGTAAGGAGCTTAGGTGGGCAGCAGCTCATAAGGAATCAAGGTGAGGCAAGGACCAGGACCTCCTCGGTTGATGCGATGGGTGGGGATGAGCAAAAAAAAAAAGAGGGGCTGCTCTGTGAGCAGCTTTTTTCTCTCAATTCCTTGTCTTTCCCATACTACCCTTCTTCCTGATAACCTTTAACGGCTATTTAGATCGGCATTGAGATGAGGGAGTGAATATCAGGTGGCTGACCTGGCAGCAGTCACCTACTGACTGATAAATGAGGTGGGTATGGATAGCTGGGGTTTGGCATAACATATGACCAGTGAAGCAAGATAGGCATAGGAGCTATAGGTGTGGCCAGAGGAGCTTCAGCCTTTTGGGCAAGCACCATGTCCTAGGGACTTCCACATTTGCCAGTAAGAGGCCAGGCAGACATGTGTGTGTGCAGTATTTGGTGTGTACATCCTCACATGGGGGTGGAGGCAGAAGGTAATGAACCTAGAAGTTAAGCATTGCCTTTGAGAAGAGAGATCAACTACAAGGCAGGTTTGGCTCTGTGATTTAAGTAACAGAACAAAAGCTGAATATCTAATTTTAAATTATTTTTACCAATATGTACACATTTTGCTATTCAAGATAGTCTAATCAATAATACAATATTAGCATCCTGCCTAGAGCCAGCAGCCACTCAGTGCTAGATGGAATCAACACATTTTTTGACTTAGGTTGTAGTCGAGTATTCTGGAGTCAATAGGAAAAAAAAGGAATCAGGACAGAGATAAAAGACAAAAGGATAGTTTCCCTCTTTCTTCTTCAGAACGACTCCCTGACAGCAGCTAAGATTTGCTCTGGCAGGTCTGGGCCCCAACTAACACAGTAATAAATTGAATCCATTCTTGGAGGAGGAGCAGAATGCCGCCCTCCTTCCTCCTCACTCATTTCCTACCAGCCCTGCAAAGAGCTGCAAGAAAAATGATTGCGCAACTCCTTTCTCAGTTGTTATTTATTCCTTCCTTAGTGAAACAGACCTTCATTTGCCTCTGTGGCCACGTCACCGGTAATGACGAACTGTAACATCGTCACTGTAATGCAATCTGGGATCCTAATCAGACTGGTTAATATTTGCTGACATTTCATAAAGAAAAAAGAAAAACAAAACCCCAATCTGCCTAACTGATCTTAACAGTGGGTCACTTTTATGTGGAATGCTCTGTTCCCTAATGAATAATACCTAGGCCAGGCAGACAATTTTAAAGGCAGATTCTGTGAGTCTAACCTGTCTGAAGAGAACTGAATTTCAGGAAATTCCTTCTTAAGTTAGTAGAAAAGGGGTAAACAGTATGACCTGTCTTGGAGCTCAGAGCTATTTTGCCTTTCTGCCTCATAGCAAATAATATAAGGCAGTTTTAAATACTGACAACAGTCTTGGAACACATCAATCATCCTTTCACAAGTATTTATTGCTTACCTTCTGTGCACCAGGTATGATCAAGAATAACTGTATTTTATACAACCTGTACTCCTCTTTTTATTTATTCTACCAATGGTCTACACACTAATCTTTAGAGTCCTTTCAGAATATTTATCTTAATTAGACTTGTATAGTTTTTGCCAATAATATTCACATTCATATTTTAATGCAATCTATTCTTAATTATAGACCCCTTTCATTATTATTGCATGAGTCACTTCTATTATTACCTAGAATTTTGATTTTTCTTTTCTTAATTGTTTATATATGCAGAAAGACAGGCTCAAAAAGAAAACCAGCAGTTGGTCTCTTTTAGAAATTTATACAATAGAAGTAGATATATTTGCTATGGTACCCTTTTTATAAGAAAATGTGAAAAAGGATGGATGGGCCACGGTGGCTTATGAGGAGGGACTGAAGTGAGGTAGAAGGATGAAGAGAAACTAATTATTATTGAATTAACTAAACAAGACAGGGTCTTTTACAGACCAGTGCTCATAAACTAAAATCAGTTGAGAAGTTTGATCAATTCAACCACTAATGATAAGTATAACTAAACTTTAGAATACTCAAAATTGAAAGAAAATTTAAAATCCCTAATCTCACCATCCAAAAACATTATTAACCTTTGTTTAAAAATTAAGAATTTTTTTAGACCAGTTTTAAGTTTCACAGCAAAATGGAGGGGAAGGCATAGAGTCCCCATACACACATCCCTCTCCTCACACATCCGTGGCCTCTCCCATCCACACCCCACCACCACAGTTTACAGCAGGCTTCACTCTCAGTGCTGTGCCTCTCTGGGTTTGGACAAAAGTATAATGGCTTGCAACCATCATTACACTGTCACACAAATGCCCTAGCAATCCTCTGTGCTTTTCCTATTCATCCTTCTCCCCATCCCACCTCTCAACTCCTGGGAAACACTGAGCTTTTCACTGTCTCCATAGTTTTGACTTTCCCAGAATGTCATATATTTGGAATCAAACAGTATGTAGCCTTTTCAGATTGGCTTCTTTCTCTTAGTAATAGGCATTTAAGGTTCCTCCATGCCATTTCATGGGTTTCCATTTCTTCTTAGCACTGAATAATACTTTACTGTCTGGGTTTGCCATAGTTTATTTAACCATTTACCTACTAAAGAGTATCTTGATTCCTTCCATGTTTTGGCAATTATGAATGAAGTTGCTATGTGCAGAATTTTGTGTGGATATAAGTTTTTAACTTCTTTGTGTAAACACAATTGTTCAATCATATGGTAAGAGTCTGCCAAATTGTCTTTCAAAGTGGCTGTATCACTTTGCATTACTACCAGCAATAAACTAGAGTTCCTGTTGCTCCACATTTGCCAGTGTTTGGTGTTGTGACTGCTTTGGATTTTAGCCATTCTCATTGGTATATACTGGTGCCTCATTGTTTTAACTTGCATTTCCCTTATGAGATATGATGTGAAACGTCTTCTCATAGGCTTAGTTTGGTGAAGTATCTGTTAAGATCTTTGGCCATTTTCAAGAAACTGGTTTGTTTGTTTTCAGTGTTGACTTTTAAGAGGGTTTTTTTTTTTTGTTTATTATGAATAACAGATGTGTCTTTTGCAAATAGTGTCTCCCAGTCTGTGGCTTGTCTTCAAATTCTCTTGATGGCATGTTTTGCAGAGCAGAAGTTTTTAATTTTAATGAAGTTGAGCTTATCAATTCTTTCTTTGATGGGTTATGCCTTCGGTGTTGTATCTAAAAGGTCCTTGTCATACCAAAGGGTCATCCAGGTTTTCTCCTATCATACCTTCTGGGAGTTTTATATTTTTATACTTAGGTCTATGCTCTATTTTGAATTAATTTTTGTAAAATGTGTAAGGTCCGTGCCTAGATTCATTTTTTGGTATGTGGATGTCTAGTTGTTTCAGCACCATTTTTTGAAAGGTCTACCTTTCCTCCATTGTATTGCCTTTGCTCTTTTGTCAAAGATGAGTTGACTATACATATGTGGGCCTATTACCAGACCCTGATGATATACACATTTTTCATTTGTCTGTTTGTCTATTCCTTTACTGACATCAGACTGCCTGGGGTACTATAGCTGTATAATAAGTCTTGCACTTGGGTGGCATCAGTCCTCCAACTTTGTTCTCCTTCAATATCGTGTTGACTATTCTAGGTATTTTGCTTCTCCACATAAACTTTAGAACCAGTTTGTTGATATCCACAAAATAACTTGCTGGGATTTTGATTGGGATTGCATTGCATCTATAGATAAAGTTGGGATGAACTGACGTCTTGACAATACTGAGTCTTCCTATCCATGAACATGGAATACCTCTCCATTTATTTGGTCTTTTTAATGTGGTCTGTCATTGACCAAAATTTTGTCATATGGCATACGACTGTATGTAGGCACTGTTATAAGTCCAACTTTGCAAATATGGAAACCAAGGAACACAGAAGTTAAGTAAGTTGGCTGAAGATCACACAGTTAGAATGTACCTGAACCTGAATGTGAACCCAAGCTTTGTGGTTCTAGAGTCTTAGACACCACAGCCTATCCGAGGATACAATTGTCATAGAATTGAGGGGTAGGCTACAGAAGAGAACTCTCACTGGGATAAATGAACTCTAATCACACCACCCCATCCCAAAACTCCAATATCAGTTAAAGACTCCAGATTCAAAATCTCGGGGGAGAGGCTCAGTTGGCCCTTGCCCAGGTGAGAGCACAGCATCTTGACTGATAGTTCTACTATGGCTGCCCACAGAGGGGAAGAACCAATTTCCCAAGAAGAAATAAAAGTGCTGCTGTAAAAGGAAAAAGAATTAAAATGGGAGGGGTGGGTAACAAAAATATGCCCATTACATCAAAGATGAAGAAAATATTTTTATTCATATTAACAAAATGTTCATGATGGCAACTGTGTGAGAAATTCCTCAACTACTTTAAGAAAATGTCTGTCAAGGAACATGTATAAAGGACCCATGGACAAAGACAATGGGGTGGGGGCAGGATTGAATGTGGGAGGTGGGGTGGGTGGGATGGGGGAGAGTGGAGTGGGGAAAATGGGGACAACTGTAATTGAACAACAGTAAAAAAAATAAAACCTCCATGTTCTGACTGAAGAAAGAAAGAATATGTCCTCAGTAGACTCTTATTTGGAAGAAGTGTCCCTATTCCTTTACCCCTCCTATCTGCTACCCCCAGGCCACTCTGTAGAGCCTATGTTTCCCCCTTGAGTTGGATCTCAGCATGCTCAAGTCTCTATCCTCAGGGAAGAACTCTTTCTTAACCCCAGGTAGCTATTGATTCCTATATCTCTGATTTCCTTCACAATACAACTTCTTAGAAAGACAGTCTACAATCCCTATGCCCTTTCCTTCCTGCATGGTCAATTCCAAATCTATTATCACCTTGTTTCTTCCTCTGTCCTTTCTGCCCTTCTACTAGAACTGTCCTGGCTAAAGTCACCAATGGCTGGATTTTGCCACAACAAATAAAGTAATGCATTGCATAATGACGTTTCAGTTAACAATGAACCACATATGTGACAGTAGTCCCCTGTAAGATTACAATGGAGTTGAGAAGTTCCTACTACCTATTGATGTAGCTGTCACTATGTCATAGCACAACACATTGCTCACATGTTTGTGCCTATGGTGTAAACAAACCTACTGTGCTGCCAATTGTATAAAAGGATAAAATCAATTATGTATAGTATATAATATTTGATAATGATAATAAATGACTATCTCAATGGTTTATGTATTTACTATACTATACTTTTAATAGTTACTTTTGAGTATACTCTTTATAAAAAAAGTTTGCTGTAAATCAGTATGCTTTGTTATGTTGGCAGTAGCCTCATACATCTCGAGTTTACTGTGTCTCTTAATTGCATTGTTTTCTCCTGTGCTTGATTTAAGCTCATGCTGTTTTGTTCACGCTGGCCCCCAACCACACTAAATCCACTCCTAATGTTGCCATTAAGAGGCCACATTGAGTGATTAACCTGGAAACAAATTTAACAGTGATTAAGGACTAGAAGGTGGAAAATCAGTGATGGTTATTGCTCGCCAGTCAGGTGCATCTTATTTCATCATAGCTATGATCTTGTAGAATGAGAATGAAGTGAGAGAAGCTGTTAAAGATCTACTCCATTGAGGGCGATGAGAATGACGACAAACGGGAAGGCCCTGGATCAGACATGGAGAAACTTCCAATGGCCTGGATTGAGGGTCAGACGCAGAAGTATATTCCACTTGTCACCACAATGATCACAAAAAGCAGAAAGTTTGTTTGAGATGTTAGAAGAAAAGGCTGTGCTAGACTACTGAATTTACTGCTAGCTCTGGGTGGTTTAAATAATTCAAGAATTGTCATTCATTACATAATGTGAAAGTGAGGGGTGAGTCTGCAAGTGCTGATGTGAAGGCAGCTGAAGAATTTCAGGAAACTCTAGATAAGCTGATTGTGGAGAAAAACTAGTTGCCAGAGCAAATTTTCAATATGGATGAAATCATCCTATTCTGGAAATGGATGCCTGTAAGGACTTTTACCCATAAGGAGGCTGTCAATGCTAGGTATCGAGGCTTTTAAGAGCAGAATGTTGTTGTAAGCTACAAATTGAAAACCTTGTGATCTGGCACAGTGAGAACCCCAGGGCCTTCAAGCATTTTAATAAGCACACAGTGCCAAGTTATGGATGACCCAGCTCCTCTTCCAAAATGCCCTCTGGAATCTCTATGCCAGCAAAATGTAGAAGTATTATTTACAGAATAACATATCTTTCAAGATTTGCTTATTGTTGATAATACTCCTGGACATACTTCTCTTAGTGGTGATCTTTATCCCAATATCAAAGTGGTATTTCCACCTCCAAACACCACCTCTTGGATCCAACCAATGGGTCAGGAGTTATATAGCAACTCTAAATGGCCTAGTACCTGAGGACCTTTATCAAGGCTATGGTTGCATCTGGGAAGACATCGGTGAAATTCGGAAAGGATTACAATATCTGTGACTGCGATAAGAATCTTGTTTTGGCCCTTCCTGGTGTGGCTTATTTGGTTGGGCATCATTCTGCAAACCAGAAGGTTGCAGGTTTGATTCCTAGTCAGGGCACATGCCTGGGTTGTGGGTTCAGTCCCCAGTCAGGGCATGTGCAGGAGGCCACTGATTGATGTTTATCTCCCTTTCTACCTTCCTTCCCCTCTCTCTGGAATCAATAAAAGAAAAAAAATTAAAAAAAAGAATCTTTCTTGGGCTTCGGGTGATGTCACCAAAGAGTATATAAATAGCAACTGAAAGAAGGCACTCAGGAAGTCTATCCATAAATTCAAAGGATTGGCTAAGAGTGAGGAAGTTGCAAAAATCAACTGTGTTTAAGTTGGCAAACAACTTTACCCTGGCTGTGGATGAGGATGATGATGAGCTCCAAGAGGTGGTTTCCCAGAAAATGACCGAGGAGAAGTTGTTGGAACTGGGATAAGAATGCATAACTGAAGAAGAGGCAAGAGAAAAGAAAACTGCTGGAGAAGATGAAGAACCCCCCAGGAAAACTCACAGTGAAGGGTTAGCAGAAGCTTTTGCAGACATTGGCCACTCCTTGAAAAGTTTGAAAACATAAATTCTGACACTAAAAGGTTCCCAATAGAAAATAGTGTTCATAGTTTATTATCTGCTTACAAACAAATCTATAATGAAAAGAAACAAGTCAAGCAAGTCGCTATGGACACATTTCTGAAGGGTGACCCCTCCTCAAGAGCCTCAGGCAGGTCCTGTAGGCGATGTTTCAGAAGGAGGCACTGGTTTGTAGAACACAGCTCCATGCATGTTACTGCCTCGCCAGACTTCCAGTGGGACAAGACGTGGAGGGGGAAGACGGTGATACTGCTCATTCTGACCCTGCGTGGGCTAACCTGTGTGTTTGCATCTTAGTTTTTAACAAAATTGTTTAAAAAATAAAAAAGAAATTATATAGAAAAAGTTTATAGAATAAGGATATAAAGAAGAAAAAGGTTTTGTATAGCTATAAAATATGCTTGTATTTTAAGTTTCTTACAAGAGTTAAAAAGTTAAAAATATTAAAAAGTTTATAAAGTAAAATGTTACAGTATGTTAAGGTTGATTTATCATTAACAAAGAAAAAATATATTTTTATAAATTTAGTGTACAATGTTAATAATGTCTACATTTGTGTGCAGTAACGTCCCAGGCCTTCACATTTACTCACCACTCATTCACTGACTCACCCAGAGCAACTTCCAGTGCTCTATTCATAGTAAGTGCACTATCTTTTATACTATCTGTTGTTACTATATGTTTTCTGTGTAGATATGCATAGGTAAACAAATACCACTGTGCTATAACTACCTGCAGTATTCAGTACACTAGCATGCTACAGCATTTTGCAGCCTAGGAACAATAGGCTGTACCACATAGCCAAGGTGTGCAGAAGGCTGTACCAGAGATTTGTGTAAGTGTGCTCTGTAATGTTCGTATAACAACAAAATCACCTAGTGATGCATTTCTCAGAACATGTCCCCATTGTTAAGTGATGCATGACTTCTGTGAACACTGTCCTTTCTTGCATCTGTTGACTTTTCTAACAGCATTTGACATTCTGAGCACTCTGTCCTTGCGGAAGTTACTTTATCTCTGATACGCTCCCACTTGGTTTTCCTCTTTTCTTGACAGAAGTCTCCTGCTCAACACGATACTTTGGTTCTTTCTCCCTCAGTTCATTTCCTAAATGTCGGTACTCCCCAGACCTTCTGCTCTTCTCACTTTATACGCTCATCTGGGGAACACAATTACTTCCATGTCATGAACTTCAAATCCATCTGCAGTCAGAGCTGTCTATCAATCTCCAAAAGAGTTCCTTCTACTTATGTGTTATTAATACCTCAAATTAAATATGTCCCAAAACTCATGCACTTTACCACTAAACATGTTCTTCCTTAGTTGTCTTAGTGAATGTCACCTCCATGTCCTCATATGACTCAGAAACTACAAAGCTAGTCCTTTCTCTCTTGTCTAATCCCTAATATCTAACTAACCACCAGGTGTTACTAATCTTTTCTTTTCAAAACCTTTTCTATCTACCACCTCCTCTCTAATTTCCCTATTGCTGATATAATACGGGCACTTGTTTCTTGCCAAAATTATTTCAAGAATTTCTATATAATCTCTTTGCTTCCAATCTGTACCATCTTCAATTCTCCACACTGCTTTTGGACAGTTTTCTAAAATGCAAATATGATCATGTAACTCCCAGAATTAAAATCCTTCAGTAACACCCACAGATTTCCTGAGGAAGCTCAAATTCCTGAGCTTGGCACACAGGCCCTTTGTGATGAGGCTCCTCTTACCCCTTAAGCCTCCTAACTTGTTTGGATCCCCAGAGCCTTTCAATGCAACTGTTGAGAAGGATCTATAGTTGATCAAACATGTCAAAACCTCTTTCCCTTCATCCATGATGTCTCCTGTTTCTTGAATGCCTCCTGGACAGGGTTACATACTGTTCCCTCAAATTCAGGCCCATCCAGAACCTGTGAGTGTGTGACCTTACCATAATCAAGTGAAGATGAGGTCACACTGGGTTAGGGTAGGCCCTAAATTCACTGTGACTGGTGTTATAAGCAGAGGGAAATTTGGACATAGACACAACATAGCGGAAAAGATCCTGTTTGGATAGAAGCAGAGACTGAAGCGGTACATCAACAAACCAAGCAACACTGGGTTGTTGACAACCATCCAAAGCTAGGAGAAGGACATGAACCAGATTCTCCCCAGAGCCACTGAAAGGAACCAGCCCTGCCAACTACTTGATCTTGGACTTCCAGCCTACAGAGCAATGAGAAAATAAATTACTGTTGTATTAATCCACCCAGTTTGTGGTATTTTCTTATGGCAGATCTAGGAAACTAAACTTCCTCTCTTTATTCCCTTGCTAACCTCAGTTTAGCTCAGCATCTCCTCTCCTGGGGACTTTCCATGTGCTTTCCCACCCCCACGCCTGCCCCAACCCCTGATTCAGATGCCGCTGTATGTACACATATCTCTATCACAACACATTGCTGTGCTGTCACCATTGGATTTTTTTCTGTTAGATGGTGAGCTCCAAGTGAGTAGATAGGCCACCTACCTGGCAGCCCCAATATCCTATGTAAGAACAGTAAGGAAAAAGAAAGAAGGCATATTTGGTAAATGTTAACAGGCCTCAAAAAATTGTGATTTTTATTTGCTTCAAATGAATATTGCAAATCATCAAGTAGAGTGGATATAAGTTAATAGGAAAAATAAGCTCTCACATTAGACCAATAATGTGCAATGCATTGCCAACAAAATTAGTTTAACATGAAAGAGGAGTGGTTTATATTACTGAAGTTCATTTATTCACTAGCAGTGATGAGAATTGTACTCATGCTCTTTTAAATCATGACTTGTTTGCTTTGCATTTTTTTACTGCTTTGGCTAGCATTTTATAACAAAAGTAAATATTATATGCAACCCTAAGTAATAAAATACACTTTGTAAACAACATCATAAATGGAAGTCAGAGAAGTGTACATCAGGTCTTGTTAGCCTGACCATTGAACTGTTGTGCCTTCTTGCTTGCTTTAGTGGTCTGCATCCTCTACTGGGGTACACCCACAGGTATATGAGAGTTTATTACAAAAGGATCAATCCTAAGTGTGTGGAATGGTAGCCTGAGAAGTCACTTGTCAGAAATATCAGCACTTCACTCATTAAAAATGATCTCCTCATGGCCTGAAGTGGCTTACTGGGCTATTGCCACGTTATTATCGTGGGAATTATGGATCAGTCTCAGAGTTTACATTGAAGACCTCACAAACCTTTGGCAATTCACCTGATAAAGATATAACAAGCGGGACTTGTCTACTTTTAAGAATTCATTAATCTGATTATTTGCCACAGACACAATTATATGACCCTCAGAAGATAATGGAGGATTTTTTTCCAATAATGATAAGAACATCATCTGCATATGTTCAGGCCTAAGAAGGCCACTTGTTACTAATCAACAAAACTAGCCAAGGACTTTAGTGTTTTGTTTATAAAACCCCGTGCTTAAATAAAGGCTATGAGATGAGATTAAAACAGGGCTTTCACAGTAATTATTTTTCTTATTCACTCAACTCTTAGGCAGCTAAACAAAGGACCTGACATACCAAACATGAAACATATTACTTATTTTTGGCTATCCCAAGTTGTTAAACATATACTAGTGCCAAGGTTATGGTAGTTTCTAGAGAGCCATAAAGGTAAGCACATCTCAATTCCTGCCGTCAGTCATTGGCATCTTTTGGGGAGAAAGACAATTTCAGTGCCACAGATTTCAACAGTAACACAGGAGAACGACTCATTCCAGTTTGTGTAGCCTGGGAAGCCTTCCTGCAGAACTAGTGGAGATCTGGTACAACACCAGGAAGGAAAATGCATCAGAAACAGTGTGTAAGTTATCACACAGGGTCATGGTACGTACATGGTGCGCTTTGGGAACAGCTCCAAGTTTAGTGAGGAGTGATGGAAAAGGAGAGATAGTAAAGCATTAGGCCTGAAAGGTAGAAATAATGTTATTTATATGTATCTATATGTGTGACATTCTAACTTGTATATTAACTCATTAATTCATTCATCAGACATTTACTGAATAGTTTCTATGTCTGACACACTGAAAATATCATGGTGAGTATATCAACCCCCAGCTTCAGGAAATTTCTATCTAGGGAGTGAAACAGAATCATAAAAGAATTATTAGAATACAAGGTAGTAAGTCCTCTGAGAGAGTGAGGTGCAAAGCATTATGAGAGCACATTCTTGGTGCGTCTAGGGGGTCCACCCAGGGCCTCTGAGTGGAAGTGACAGCAAAGCTGCCTTTGATAGATGTGTTCATAGGGTACCACCTAAGTAAGTCTGTGAGGTAAGAGACCCTGCCCCTTGAGGAGGGTTCTGGAAAGCTTTGTAGAGCAGGATGACTCCTGAGCTGAGACCTGAAGGATGAAGAGTTAGCCATGGAGGATGAGACCATTCAGGACAAGGGAAACAATGAGCAGAGGCAGGACACTGAAAACAACACATTCGAGAACTACTAGCCATTCAGAAGGACTATGTGCTTTACCTTCTGGACACATTTCTTTGTGTGATACACTGTATTAGCATGGTGGTAGGTGTGTGCATTCTGGGATCAGATTTGCACTCAGGTCAGCTTGTCACTTAGAGCTGTGTGGCCTTGGGTAAATTGCTTAATTTCTCAATACAACACTCATAACACAGGTGAACATGGTGTCTGCCTCCACTGGTTGCCATGAGCTCTTGGAAGACAGCTTGGCACACCGAGTGAGCAGCAGCAGCACTGTTAGTGATAGTGGTGGTAGAATTACTTGGGCTTTCTTACTAATACAAACTC
Organism: Phyllostomus hastatus; assembly: GCF_019186645.2. Taxonomy (NCBI): domain Eukaryota; kingdom Metazoa; phylum Chordata; class Mammalia; order Chiroptera; family Phyllostomidae; genus Phyllostomus; species Phyllostomus hastatus. The sequence continues at coordinate 13,440,141 of NW_025334028.1, forward strand.
CCCACTCGATGTACCTTCTACTCAAGTATACTGCCCCTTCCCTAGCTCCTTTTCCTCACCCATCCACTCCCTAATTACAGGATAAACAGAGGATCCTTGTCCATAACTTGACATTTTAATTCTGAAAATGTGTTGGAAATCTCAGGTTGTATTGCAAAAAAAATCTCAATTTTCTACTGTCATCTATCACTTCTTTTTACTTTTCACAGTTGTCCTTACTTATGTTTCTTACTATGTCTTTTCTTCATAATTATTCCTAAAAGAAATTGCTAACGATTCACCTGTAATGTAAACTGAAATTGACACTGATAGGGAAAAGGCATATAAAGTAAGTCAGTATAATTAGGCTAAGAGAAATAAATCAGACAGAGAAAGACAAATGCCATATGATTTCACTTATATATGGAATATAAAAAAATAAAAACAAAACTGAAACAAATTCATAGACACAGAGATCAAACTGATGGTTGCCAGAGGGAAGAGGCATGGGGAATCAGGTGAAAAACATGAAGGGATTAAGAAAAAGGTTAAGAGGTTAGTTACAGAATAGTCACAATATATAAAGTACAGCATAGGGAACTGAGTCAGTAATATTATAACTGTGTGTGGTGCCAGGTGGGTGCTAGACTTACAGGGGGGTCACTTCCTAAATTACAGAAATGTCTAAGCATTATGATGTACAGCTGAAACTAAAGCAATATTGAATGTCAACTGTAACTGAAAAATAAAAAAAAGTAAATTCGTGTATCCAAGAAGAATGGTGGATGAACTGGTGCTTGGGAGGGAATCGCCATAAACAAGCAGCTTGTTAGAATGTCCAGTTTTTGCCTAAATCTATAATCTGCTGCTCCCATTGTTTCTCCTCAGTGGAAAAAGAAGTAATACACTAATTTTTCACTTAATTGCTTTCTAGTGTGACTTCATTAATTGCTTAGAACCTCAGCTCTCTCCCTTTTTCTTTTCCAGAACACGTCTTTTTTCTTAAATTTTTGACATTTTCTTTTCTGTAGAGGTTGTTCAATCACACAAATTTTTTTCACTAGGAGTATGTTTTCCTTACGTATATATGAGATCTGTCCAGAAAAAATCCAGCCATTGTTAATATAACAAGAACAGTTTGCATGACATCCATGTAACCTGGCAGCCAAGGAGAGTGGACTGGAATGCACATGTGTGAACAATGATGACTTCACTGTACAAGTCAGTGGGGGTGGTAGACACTGTTGAATGAGCATGTGTACTGTGTGGCTGTTGCATTCAAAAGGACTGAGCAAGTTGAACAATGAAACTGCATCAAATTTTGTGTTAAGCTTGAACATTCCTCTGTGGAAACTATTCAGATGATTCAGAAGGCTGCAGCTATGGGCAACTGGTAATTGGCAGCTTCATCATGCAATGCACCTGCAGAGTTTTTAGTGAAATATCAAATCACTCAAATGACTCACCATCCCTACAGGCCAGACTTGGTGCTCTGTGACTTTTGGCCTTTCCCTAAACAAATCACCTTTGAAAGGGAAGAGATTTCAGGCTGTTGATGAGACCACCTGATGGCAATTGGGAGAATTGTGTGAGGTCATTAGGTGCCTACTTTGAAGGGGACTGAAGCATCATTGCCCTATGAACAATGTTTCTTATATCTTCTTCAATAAATACCTCTATTTTTCATATTACATGGCTGGATACATTCTGGACAGATTTTGTACATGTAGAAATTAAGAGGGCATGATACTTAAGTAGTTGCCATATTCTCTGAATGTTTTAACAAGAGCACTGAAAGGAAGTAGAAGTTGGAGGGAGCATTCATTTACAAACTATGAAAGTGTTCATTTCAAAAGCCCAGCTTTCTTCCACAGAACTATGGTTTTGCTGATCATCTCATTAAGGTTGTACAGATGGGAGAATCAGGTGGGTAACACTCATTGTAACCACTGTACAACAATGATCCCCCAAATCTCGAACTCAACTCTTTGATTTCCTTACTGCCTGAGCCTTGCATTAGAACAGCTCTGATGTTTCTTTCCCTTTCAGCCAAATTCCCCTTTCACAGGTGCTTTCCTATCTTCTGTCATCACCACATCAGATACACTTTCTTTTTATCCTAGGAACTACCCTATATTCAAAAAGCTGACTAACAAATACTATGGTTCTTTTCTTTTCCTTTTTCATGTTTTAAAAGTGAGACTCCATTTTCAATGTATTTCCATTTCCTATGTACATCTTGTTTTAAACATTAATTTCATATTTTTCTTTAATTCCTTGCCATTAGTTCCAGGAACTTCTCAACTTTTGGAATGATTAGAAAACAAAACTCTCAAAGAAGAAGAATCACCAAGTATGGGAGGGAAGATAATGTGGTTTCTCTCACATTAAATAAAATAAGTGCCTTAGACATAATACAGACACACGCATGCACAACTGTTCATCTCCCAAAGGTTTGGAAGGTAGTACCACAAAAATACTTACAAAACAAATTTTAAAAAATTTTTCTTTTCTTGTCTCAAATTTCTTTTTTTTTTTAAGATTTTATTTATTTATTTTTAGGGAGGGAAGGGGGGGAGAGAGAGACGGGGGTGGGGAGAGAGAGAGAGAGAGAGAGAAACGTCAATGTGCGGTTGCTGGGGGTTATGGCCTGCAACCCAGGAATGTACCCTAGCTGGGAATCGAACCTGGGACACTTTGGTTCCCAGCCCGCGCTCAATCCGCTGAGCTACGCCAGTCAGGGATTGTCTCAAATTTCTTAATGGAAAATTGAACTAAATTAAAAAAAACATTTATTAAGGATTTCTATGCATTGGGCATTGTGCTAAGTTTTGTAAGGGCTATACAAAGGCATAGACAGATAAATAAAAGCTGGTTGATGCGCTCCAAAACTGAACACTTTAGGGAAGATACACCCCTAAAAACAACTCTTGTGCAAGACATAAAAAGGAAGGTGCTATGGGAGCTCAAGAGGGCAAATATTCAATTAATACTAGAGTGACCTTAAATGGCTTTTTAGGGGTATTGGTAAAAGTTTTAAAATACATACATATCATTTTATGACCATAAGCCATTGATATTTTGGAGTTACAGGTTATTAGAGGTTAGTATACCGTGGTTAATACATCCAACGTGACCAAATTAGGCAGTGTACTATTTCCTAGCACAGGGTAAAGATTTGAGTTGGGTTTTAAAAGCTGAGCCTTTGGGGCAGAGGAGAGAGCCCAAGCAAAGACTCAAAGACAGGAAATTATTTCAAGAGAGCCCAGAGTGGGTGTGAATGGGGCATGGGTTGGGAAATTCATTGGGAAACACGGGCCCATATATTATGAATAAATTCCAATGCCAGATGGAGAAATTGGGTTTTATTGCAGAAATTATTTCAGTTTTATACCCTGAAGTGACAAAAGAATGACTCTATTAATTGAAATGTGGAATGAAAGAGAACAAATGTTTGTTTTGAAGTGACTTTGAATATTAAGAAACTCGTAACAAATTCTAAACTTAAGAAAGATTACTGGGTTGCTTCCATGATAATTTTGATTTTTATTGATTACTAAAAACATAGATAAAAATTCGCTCTGATTTCAGTGTTGTCAGTAAGCTTATATCAAATGAGGAGAAAACATTTTATCAAAAAAAAATTTATCAGTTTCTTTGGGAGTTCCCACAATTTTCGATTGACCATTTACACACACGGAATAACGCGCCATGAACTTGCAGAGCCGCAAGGATTCTGCAAGGCCACGGAAACCGCGTCTCGCTCCAGACGGTTTCGCCAGAGCGCCTGCAGGCGATGTGAGCCTCTTCCGCTTTCTCACTGTTTCCTTAATTGCAAACATTTTCAAGGTGGCCGATTGGAGAAGATACATGAGGTGTCATCCTGGAAGGGAGGGTTTTTTTTTTTCCCTCTCTCTTTGAAAAGCAAACTGACTGTTATACAAATCAAAGCAGAGATGCTCAGCCTCTTAGACAAAAAAAAATTTAAATAATCAACATGACAAATTGATTTGATGATTGTCCCATGCTGTCACTTAGTCATAAGATATTGAAAAAGTGTGCATAAAAGAAATTAAAATTCTTTTAATTTTTTTCTCTTAACTAATGATTTTCTGGGTCAACTAAGCTTTCATTGCCACCTTCAGGGCTGAAATTCCATGAGAATGACACATTCCACATTAGGGCAGAGGGAAGCAGATGACAAGTTCTTACCCTGCGAACCTCCCTACGGTCAACTTTGGCCTAGATGGGAGAAATTTGTTTTTCCATGCAGGGAACCCTCATGAGAGTTCCTGAAAAATAATAGCTCCTGTCAGAACAGTATGGAGATCTTTTAAAACTGGGGTGGAAATACATTTTACCCTTTAAAGGTCAGGAGACGTTATGCAGCAAATTTAGCCATGATTTATCTTTTAAAAAGGCAACATCACATGCATACAAAACTTACCAGGTCTGGCTTACATTTATAAAAATTCCTGCAGGATACTTAAAATAAGAATTAATTTCCAATAACAATATTAATAATGGCTCTCATTTTTAACCTCCTATGTACAAAATAGTGCACTAAGTGCTGTCTCTTATTTACTTTCCACAACAAGCCAGCGAGGACGTATAATTTTCTCAATTTTAAAACAAGTAAACTGAATTTTATTCCTTGCCCAGCTTGAATGCCTGGCATTGTTTTCTGCATTGATCCTCTCTCCTCTCCTGTTGATTTTTCTTTCTGCTTTTCAATGTTTTTTTGTAGCCTTAGATCAAGCTTATTTCTTTTCTGACCCCTACATATTGCTTTTGCCAGGAATTCTCCTCTTTGGTCCTCTCCTTTCGCATCCTTGCCATCTTTCTCACACTCCGTCTGTGGAATGCTGCTGATCTAACAGCTGCAATTACAGCCTCGCCTTCCCCCACGTGCCTGTCCTCCTCCATGTTGTAACTGCAGGCCATGCCAAACTCACTGTCCAACCCAGGATTCGACCTCATTCTGCCAAAAGGAACTCTGTCTACTGAAATCTCCATTTCTGTTGATGGCACCTACGTTCTTCCAGTCAGGTCTGACTGAAAATTCTGGACTCATTTTGACAGCTTTGGCTCCCTTGCCCTTATAATGGAACGGTCACCAGTTCCTGCCACATCTCTGCCAGAAATATTTACAACTTTCTTTCCAATAGCTGGAACTCAAATAATAATATCTCTTACATTTATATAGCTCTCCAAAACATGCAAAGCTCCCACATATATTAGCTGTTATAATTTCCACATTAACCTCGTAGATACAAAGATTGAAGCTTCAGAAACTTAGGTGATGTATCCCACAGTTTGGAAGCAGAATTAGGACTCAGTCCTAGGACTTCTGGCTCCTGTTTTCCAGGAGCAGAATTCCAACAACGCCTTCTCCAAGCCACGTGTAAACCGGCACAGTGCTTCAGGCGCGGTCTGTCTACTGTGCTCTAATACTACTTATAAAGTCACTAATAGTCACTTTCTCATAATCACTGTCAAGTTGACATGTTTTAAAACACAGATCTGATCACATCACTGTCAGCTCAAAATCCTTTAGTGGCTTCCTTCCTATAATGAAAATATTCAGATCACTTAACCTGGCACTGAAGACCCCTTTCAGTTGAATTTCAACAACTTTGGAACATTGCTTCCCACAACACACCCACACTCCAGCTAAAGTGCACTGTCCGCGGTTGTTTCTTGAACATTTGCTCAGGCCATGGGCCCTGGAATGTGTTTTCTGCCTTTGAAATGCCATCTGTCTTATCTTCCTTTCATTAATTCCAAAACATTAATGTATCAACAGTGTGATGGGAACTGTGCTACAGCTGGGGAAAATTAGTAAGATAGAAAAGACCCATTTCTCAAAGAGCTCAGAATCTACTGGACACTCTGAAAAATAAGCCTTTCCTGGTACTCCTTGTAGAAAGTGATGACTTCTGTCTCTCAACAGTCACAGCACAGTGAGAAAACTGCTATTGTAGGCTGTATCATAACCTGATTGGATTGCAGTTATTGAGTCATGTCTTATCTCTCACCCTAGGTTGTAAGCTTCATTTTTGATAGAGCCTCTATCTCAATATTTAGCCCTCATGGGGCATAGTACTTTACTTCTCATATAATGAAACCTCAGTAAATAATATTGAAATAAACAATTTCTCTTAGAGTCTGTGAATATGAGATTGGAGAGAGAGAGAGAGAGAGAGAAAGAAAGAGAGAGAGAGAGAGAGAAGCATGGCCCCTTCACACACAGACAGTGGAGGACACGAACTACTGTCACACACACCCGCCAGATGGTTAATGTAACATTATTTTAGGCAACAGAACTGTCAGCTGATGTCCAGGGTCCCCGATACTTGTCTTCACCCATTTAAGGAACGTTTTGAGTTTGAAACTAACCCGAGATCTCTGGACATCAGAGCACAAATCTGTTCAGTCTGCACATTTTTTTCTGTGTCAATAAACAGGGAATAGACTTAACATCTTCTCCACATACCCTGCTTTTCTGACCCCAGAACCAGGAGAACGCTGAACTCTGGACTGTGAGTCTAGGCTAGGCTGAATACTTTTTTTTAAATTAAGAAAATTTATGTACAGTTATATGTACTCTTTTTGATATGTAGTTGTATGAGTTTTGACAAACACACAGCTGTATAACTACAATCAAGATACAGAACAATCCCATCACCCCCTTAAACAAATTCCATTTGACCACTCTTTTGCAGTCACTCCCTCCCCCACTCTTAAGGAGTCATCCAGTTTTCATCCCTAGTTTTGCTTTTTCCAGAATGTCATATAAATATAAAAGTACACAGTTGTTTCAGTCTGGCTTCTTTATTTAGTATAATGTATTTGAGATTCATCTATGTTATATGTATCAATAGTTTATTCATTTTTATTGCTGGGTAGTATTCCATGCACAAATGTGCCATTGTTTATCCGTTCCCTTGTTGAGGAACATCTGGAGTATTTCCTGTTTTTGGCAATTATGAATAAAACTGCTATACACAAGTTTTGTGTTACCATGCCACTTCACATAGGTTTCTGTGTTTCCATAGGTTTCTATTTTACTTAGGCAAGTAGGAGTGGAATTACCAGGACGTATGGTAAGTGAATTTTTACTTTCATAAGATATGACCAAAATATTTTCCACAATGGCCATTCCAGTTTGTATCCCTACTAATAACATCGGAGAGCTCTAGTTGCATCACATCCTTGTCAACACTTGGTATTGTCAAGGATTTTAAAAACTTTTTCTTATTTACTTTGTCTTTGACATTCTAGATGTGTAGTGTGAGGCAGAATTTTGAAATTTCATCTTTTTAAACCATAATATTTCTGTTTCCTTATTAAGCCCACACTTGATGCTTCCTTCTCCCCTTTATTCACTTGGATTTCTGTATTATCTTCCCCAGTAGTTTGTGGAGTCATCCATGATAAGGAAAAAACCTTGGGCATCTTTGTGTCTGTGGTGCACTGCCCTCCCACACGAAGTGAAGAAATTTGCAACAGCAGGCAAATAGTACCTGCTATGTAAATAAATACATCTGCAAAATCACATTAGATCAATACACAGTGACACTAATGTACCCAAATGTAATACAGTATTACCTAATTTTATCAATTGTTGTACACCAAAGGAATTTTAATAAAATTATGTCCTTTCCTCCTTTTCAGGGACATTTCCATTTTTATATGCTTTTGTGGCTATATATCTGAATTGTAGATTTTGGTGTCTTGATTTACCAAGGAGTAAATTACAAAATATGGTTTGGATGCCGAAACATTTGAGTAACAGGTTTCTTGTGCTTATATGAAAAGTAAGATTTTTCTTATAAATACTTAAGAGATTATAACATATACTTATTTTATAAATTAAGTCACTAACATATTTTTATTAAGCCATAATTGACATATAAAATTATATTAGTTTCAGGTGTACAACATAATGACTTGGTAGTTATAATATACTGCAAAGTGGTCACAGCGGTAAGTCCAGTCGACATCTGTCACCACACATAGTTAGAAACTTTTCTGTGTATGATGAGAACTTTTAAGATGTACATTTCAGCAACTTTCAAATATGCAATAAAGTATTATTAACTATAGTCACCACGCTGCACATTGCATTTCCAGGACTTATTTGTTTTATATCTGGAAGTGTGCACCTTCCTTTAGATCCCCTTCACCCATTCTGCACCCTGACCCCTCTGGTAACCACCAATCTGGTTCTGTGTCTCTATGAGCTCTTTTTTGTTTTTTAAGATTTCACACATAAGTGAGGTTGTGAAATATTTGTCTTTCTTATTGACTTATTTCACTTGGCACAATGTCCTCACAGTCCACCCCTGTTTTTACAAATGACAAGACTTCCTTCTTTTTTGTGGCTGAACAATATTCCATATTTTCTTTATTCATTCAATACATTGATGGACAATTAGGATACTTGTAAATAATGCTGTAGTGAACATAGGAATGCACGTATCTTTTTGAGTGAGTATTTTTGTCTCCAGAAGTGGAATTACTCAATTATACAGTAGTTCAATTTGAAAGTTTTTGAGGAACGTCCATACTGTTTCCACAGTAGATGAGTGATTTATATTTCCACCAACAGTGCACCAGGGTTCCCTTTTCTTCCCATCTCTGCCAACACTTGTTCCTTCATTTTTTGATAATAGCCATTCTAACAGATATGAGGTAGGTAATATCTCATTGTGGTTTTGATTAGCGTTTGCCTTATGACTAGTGAAACTGAGCACTATTGGTCACCTGTATGTCCTTATTGTAAAAATGTAAAAATGTCTATTCAGTACTTCTGACCATTTTGTAATCAGTTTGTTTGTTTGCCCCTTACTGGCATTTCAATGTGTTTTTTTAGGTAAGAGAGGAAACAGTTGGAATTATGGAGGGGGAACCCTCCTGTAAACATCATTTACCAGGTGAGCTGGGTCAAAAAAGAGGTTGAGAGTCACTGATAAAGAGTCAAAGAATCTTGACAACAGAATGAGTCTTGGAAATTTTGTTGGTCAACCTCCCAGTCCCTGCAGGACTTCTGCTTATAAAAGCTGGAGGAATAGTTCCGCCAGTGGGAGCTCCCCAGTTCATACAGTACCACTGCATACATCCTTATATACAAAGGAGTCTCAAAACAAAAGAATACATGAATGAATAAATAAATAAATGAAACACTGGGAAGGCAGCTTCTTTCTAACAGAGCTTTTGCTTTTCTCTAACATTAGGTTATATGAATCTTCTGTAGCACCTACGGAAATCTAAAAATGGAATTTGGAATCTATTGTGGCAAAAAATATGTTCATCGTTACATCACCCAGCCATGTGCCTAGTTAATCTCATTAACTTTTATATTGCAAGATGATATATATTTTGAAGAGATGAACTTGGTGGTTAAATGACATGAATCTTGGAATGTTTTAAAATAGATGTTCCTTCTGAAACTTTAGTTTTTGAATTAAAGTAAACCAACGAGTTAAAGTTGTATACAGGAAAAAAATCTGTATAAATCCATAGAAGAAAATGTCTTAAACATGATCAATAGGCAGACTGGATTCTGAGTCCAGCAGCACAAGGGAATCTTGCGCATTCTGAAACAAGAGACTTTCTGACCTTAGACATTTCTCTTTCTATTGGTTAGTTTCTGTGGTGAGTTTGTACTCTGCCAAACTAGCTCAGGTGGAAATCCATTCCCAGAATTTCCTTCCCTAGACAGTTCTTTATTATAGTTGACTACAAGGGAACTTTATGTGAGGTTTGGAAGGCGGAAGGAGCAGCAGCGTTATTAGACTCAGAGGGGCAGTGCAGTGCAGCACAACAGGTGCTGTGTGCTGACCTCTCAGCTCACCTTGGTGACGTCAGATGGCAGTCAGGCTGTGGTCCTTCGTCTCCCACCAGATCCCCATCGCCAGCTTCTGGGCCAGTGCATGAATAGCTGTCCAGTGAGCAGTGCCAGTTCCTTCTACGGTTCTCCCAGGTCACTGGGGTTGGAGGAGGTAGGAATTCAACACAGGTTCTGGTCTGTCTTGCAGTTTCCGGTCTGACCCTGCTCAGCTCCACTTCACATCCAGCTTTTCTTCCCAATTCAAGGCTCTGCTAACCTACGATGATTTCAGGCCCAATGTCAGATGCAAAAGCTACTGTTTCCCACAGACTTCTTCATGAGCTCCCATAATTTTGTGAGGTTTAAAACTTGTAATGAGTCATCATAGTGGTTTTATTTTCCAAACTGATATGGCTTGCATTAACTTTTCTGTATTCAGAATATGTATTTGGTTACAAATACTGTTTTTGTGCCTGGCTTCCTTTTAAAAAACATATGATAGCATCAAATGCAATAGCAGTGATCTATTAAGCCTATGTCATTTTATTTTACCTTGTTGTTCAGAAAGGGACTTGGAATATGCTCCTTTGCCCAATTTTCCTCAAAACTACTGGGCTGTGGAATTGGGAGTTTGGTCTACAATAAAAGAACAGAGAAACACTAACAAACTAATTTGAACTTTGGTACAATTATTAGGGTTATAAACTACCTGAGCTAATGACCTGTTTCTTCAAAATATGTTTTAATGCGACACTTGGAAAGTGATATCTGCTCATGGAAAAACAGAGACATGAATAATTTGAAAACAATTTCAGTGAACCAACTTTTATCACAATGGCTGTGCATTACAAGTAGGTAAATACTGCCACAAGTGCTTACACTCTTCAATGTTTTTTAATATTAAGATTTTATGGTCTTTAAAGGGAAGGATGTATCTTTTCATCTCTGCACCCTCCCACAGTGGCACACGGCTAAGTCCTCCTTAAACATCAGTTGAACTAAGTAAAGAACAAATTTCTGCTTCCTGTTTTTTACAAAAAAGAAAAGAGCAGCAGTGTATGAGCAAACAACCACAACCAATCATATCCTCTGATGCTTTTCTCACTATTATATGGAAACTCCAGCAGGAAACCACAGCTATCTCCTTTTTATCAGTATAGAAAAATCTTATGAATTGCTGGCAAGCATAGAACACACTATTGACCTTATATAGATGCTTATGACAATTTATATTCACTGCAGTCAGGTGTTTTACAAAATTTTTAGCAATGTTCTTCAAGGACAAATTCCCAAGAAAAATTAGTCATAATAGTAGTTACACCTGAACCACTTGGAGATAAATTATACAGAAAAATAATAAATGCCACTGAAATGTAATTTCTCCCTCAATGTAATTTGTTTTAAAAACCTGTTAAGTGTCAAAAGTCTCCATTTGACTCAGACCTGTTCAAATTTGTAAATGACTACAGATGCATTGTCTTCCACTTAAAAATCATGAAAGTACTATTTTTTCCTTTTGTATTCAAAAAGGTCCAAGAAGGAGACCTTTCTAGCTATGAAACATAGAAACTCCTTTGTCCATTCTCATGTATAATCCTCATTCAGGGTTTGCACAACACATGTTTTAAATTTGTAATATGAGCCTTGAGTGTGTTCTTATCAATGAAGGGACTTTCCATTGAAGATCTCTTAGTCATTCAGGAAGCACAAAGAAAAGATTATGGCAGAAGTCCAGGGCTTTCAAAGGCTTGAACTTCAATGGGAATCAAAGACATGTATAGTCACTTAACACAGAAATCAGAGGTATAGAACTTCAAATCTTTCCTGCATGCCCACATGACCGAGTATATAAATTCACCGCAGGATGTTTATTTCATGAGTACATGTGTAAATGAATGTATGCAGAAATGCTTGGCAGTGTTGAAGAAGGGCAGATAAGAAGGGTATCTCTAAGTTCAAGAAAATGCTGAAGAGACCTACAATTCAGAAAACAAGTCTAAGACAGAAGAAAAAATGCAAGACTGTTAAAAAAAGTGAGCATTAGAGCTAGAATTGATCTCAGGGATTTTTGGACTAACCTTCTCATTTCTAGAGAACCTGAGGTGCTTGGGACAATGACATAATTTCATGTGCCACTTTCACAGACCGTGACATTTGTGTACCTCTTTCATGATTTTTGCCTTATGTACTTCTTATCTAAATGATTTTTACTGAATGTTTTTTATTCAATTGATTGTAACTGGTGCACTAGTTGAAACTATTAGCCTAGTCTTAAAAAGTGGTATTTGTAAAATCAGGGTTGATGTGCCAGTAATATATTTTTCATAAAGAATGTTTTAAAAATATATTTTAAAATTTATTTGTAATGTTATATTAAAATGAAGTCATAAGTATTAAAATAAAAAGTAAATCTTTATACTCAGATCATCTCACAGATCACTGAGGAAAATCCCCTGTAGTTCTGAAAAGCAGTGCATTCGACTGTGCCAACCCCGGCACATAGAATTCGCATCTTGAAAAAGACAAAGAGGTAGAGATGCTCCAGGCTGATGACAGGAGTCCAGTAATATGACTATAATGTCCATAGGTGACTTCTGTCAATTTTTTTGACTAGAATAAAATCCATTGCTTATAAAGGAACTGAAAAAGAAGTCAAGGCAGAAGTCATGGCTTTAAAAACAATTGGTGGATTTTCATTTGCAAAATGGACAGAGATATGTATATTCATCCTCCTGTCAAGTACTAAGTGTTATTAGAAATATAATTTTAAAAAGGAATGTGATTCAAATGGGCCTCCTGTTCACAGATTACCTTTTTTTAGCCTTCAATCTGTAACTAAGACACCGAGTTACAAGCTATAATAAGGAATTGCTCAACTTTCATAAGTAAATGAATGTCAATGATTAAAACATCAATCACAGAAACAGTAGTTCTATAAATAGTTTCTAAGTCCAAAGTCCATAGGGAGGGCTAACCACAGGCACATGCCTGGCTTTTCTTGTTGTGTGTGTGTACATGTGTGTGTATGTACACTTAACTTTGCGATATGCATTTGGTTTTTCTTTTGAGAAAGAAATATTTTTTTTTTGCTGAATATATGTGTCATCTGGGAATTTTGATAAAAACTTTTGTTTTTCTATTGTACTGCCTGTATAATGGTTTATACAGTTTTAACCTAAATTGTCCTTGAACTCAAGTTGCTTGTTTAAAAAATGACTTACCACTGAATTAGAAGGTTTCACATTTGGTTTTTAAGCAATACAATATAAAATCCAAGATAAGAGAAATCGGCTTGTAAAATGCTGCCTATTCCTCATATTTTGACAGTGTTCATACTATTAATATGCGTATTAATAACATTGTAGTACAGCACAACGGGGAAGCACGTGGTCTTTGAGGTTGGCCAATTGCAAATTACACACAGCTCGGACGATTACTGTCTTTGGGACCTGGGGCAAATTATTTAATATGTTTCCTGATCTCTAATACAGGAAATGTAATAGCACAAACTGCATTGATTTGTTTATAGGGACACGGTTTTAATAGGATGCCATTAATCGGGAAGTCTAAAGAATGAAGTCTTGAAAGAGGAGCTCATTAACTCTACAGATCCATATAGATCCATTACCCATTTCCTTACTGTGGAAAGGAGATGGGTGAAGAAAAATGCATTTGAGTTCTTTTATGCTCTAGAACCAAGATGGTGAAGTGCTCTGATTGGCTGCTTTAGTCCCTTTTTCCGCCTTTAATCCCCTTTACTTCCTCTTCCTCCTGTGTTTGGTTGGCCATTTGTTCTTTTCTACTCATCACCATCAGTTTTCTAACTTAGGTACCTTTGACTTCTCTCATTTCCCCTGTGCTACTACCTTCTGGGCAGCAAGGGAAGGAAGTTCACCTCTCAGCTGCAACAAATACACAGAGATGCAATCATTCACCAGGCATTCTAGAGACATGAACTATGACCTGAACTTTCAGGGTCCTAACCCTGGAGGCGAAGACCAGGAAAGAGTGATGAGAACCACCTTAGAAAAGATAGCATGAGGACATTGGGTATTTCACAGAGCAGTTATGAAAACAGCCGGGTATTTTTAGTACTTCCAAATGGGCACATTATTCAATAATGATCTGATCCAAGATTATCTCTCAAGGGTAGAGGTGATCCCTAAGAATCTAGGCAATAATCTAAAAGTAGCCTTTCAGCCATCTTAAAACACATTAGTGTATCACAAACCATTTATGAGCAATGATAAAGTGACAAATGATTTATTCAAAGACTAATTTAGAGCAGTTTTCTCTGTCAGTCATGCTAATCTTGATAATAAAGTAATTTTTATAATAATGTTACCCTCATTCATTTCACTTGCATTTGTAGGTGTTTTCTTGAATAAAAAAAGGGTGGGGGAGGTTAAGTTACACTGTGGTTGTGGTACATGCCTGGGGAGGAAATTTCCTAGGGTATATACAATAGCTACCAGCAGAAATTTAGAAGATTTCCTAATCTTAACTCTGCTTCATCTTGGTCACTTTTGCTACCCTCTGTTTTTTAGTTGTTTTAGGCAGAATAAAGTAGAAAACACATGTGTCCATGTTTTTCTTTTCTTTTTTTTTTAAGATTTTATTTATTTATTTTTAGAGAGGGAAGGGAAGGAGAAAGAGAGAGAGAGAGAGAAACATCAATGTGGGCTTGCTAGGGGTTATAGCCTGCAACCCAGGCATGTACCCTGGCTGGGAATTGAACCTGCGACACTTTGGTTCGCAGCCCGCGCTCAATCCACTGAGCTACGCCAGCCAGGGCCCATATTTTTATTTTCAATGACAGCAAGGAAGTATAGTGTGGGAAAGACTCCTCCAATTTTTAAGTTGACCTGGCTGGGAAGAAAGGAACTCAGGTGTGGTGAGCAGGTGGTTAAGCTGTAAAAAGAAACAGAAATTAAGTTCAATTGGTAGAGGCTACAGGAAGGAAGACAGAGGTACAGGGGGTGCCTGGTTGGGACAGAGAAAGGAGCCTCATTCATCAGGCAGCTAGGGGAATTTCCCAAAGATCCTGACCAGTTAAAGATCTCACTCTAACTTTGCTGAACCATTTTTATTAATACGTGTATCTAGTCCAGTATCTGGGGATTATGTGAGAGTTCAGACTCCCAAATAATTTTATGCAACTTTAAATCCCTGGCACATAACACAGTGTCTAACATATATAACAAATACTCAAGTACAAGTGTATTAAATGATCTAAGCACCCGTCTTCCCTAAATTAGGACCTTCTGCCAACCACCTTTCACATTCTATACTTCATCTCCCACATAAATTTCTATTTCTATTTTGAGAAATGCTCTTTCTTGATTTGCAAAGCAGAAGTACTCTCAATCCACCTCGGGTTATTAGCTGTTATTATCCCTTCCTGAGACTTAGACTCACCACTCAAAATCCACAAACCCCAGAGGGATGGTCTTTTAAAAACCCACAATTACAATTTTAAACATGAAAATAACCACCAGGGGAATAGGAAAACAGTTTCTCCATAAGAGAGCATTAAAGTTTTAGTGTAACTAAATTTATGTTATTTAAAACCACTAAAGCAAAACTTACTTTATCCCTAAATAATTTTTAAGCACCTATGGCGTTTTATATATTATCGATACATTTTAAGTGACAGGATATCTAATGACTTAAAGACTTGGATATCTTTCTACAAGGAAATGCTCTCTCTCTCCAGAAAGTACAGTGTGTGTGGAGCACTGTGTCCTCTGTCGGCCTCCGCTGACACTGTTCTCAGTGCTGACTTTCTGGAGTGAAGCTGCTGAAGCACCGACACCTTGGGATTAATCATTAGATGTGAGAATGTTTTTAGAAGTGCAGTAGGCGGTATGGTGTGGGGGTGGCATGCAGTGAAGGGTTTATGGAAAGGAAAGTGGCAGCAGAAGTTGAGAAAGAATGAGAGAGTTCAGAGAGCTATTAACTAAGACTTCTCTACTTTAGAGATATGCCTGAGTTTTTCATCATGTTATCTCAAAAGGGTGTTTGCCTTGATTTCTAACATGAATAAATCAGTCCTGACCCAATTACCTCATTTTTAGACATTTAAACACTTCCACACAACAAAGTGGCCAGACTGTGCTGTGCAGTGATCTGACTAGCTGCAGCGATGGGTTGAAAGCACAGCCCACTGCCATCATTAGACGTGAATTTCTCAGCTGTGCAGACACAGCCACAAGATGGAATATGAATCAATACTACTTCTGACAGTTTTGTCTCAACTGCCAGGCCTATCAAATAGAACGCATCATTACTCCGAAGGATGAGATATGCTTTGGGCTCTCAGGAGGCTACTGTAAGTTTGGTGTATGCCTAAACAGTTGTACATGAAATAAAGACCTGGTGCATTTAAAAATTCATAAAGGAATCCAATGTAAAATCATAGTTATTGGTCAAATTAAAGAATAAATAAATTATTGTGCAAATTGTTTTTCTTCTGTTGCTGCTGTGTGTATGTATATATGTATGTGTCTGTTTTGTACCACACATGGAACAGTAAAAACCAAGCATGCAAACAAACAAAAAATTCCACTGTTCTCTTACTAATAGACCAGGTCAATTCAGTTTGTATTCATTAACCTTTCACAGAATCTACTTATTTTGATGATGGAAATGTTTAGACTCTCACTATAGTTTATGGGAGTTAACTACGTTCAGTACAATGATCTCTCTACTTTACACAGTCACATAGATTTCATGAGCACAGGCAGAGCATTGTAGAGCTCAATGGAACTGAGAAAATATCTAGTCCAGACTTCAGAACTCAATACCTGTGGTTTCTTGGTAGCTAATGCAAGTACGTGAAGCTGTTGAGAGCAAATGACTTCTATGAAGCCTCAGTGTTGGAGAAACAGTAGAGAGTAGTGGAGACTGTAGTGTAATAAAGAGGTAGCACACACAGCTATTCAGCTCCAGCTACAGAATGTGGGTTGGGTTTTTTTTTTATAATACGTATTCTGATTTTTAACTATTAACTTAATTAAAAATAAATATCTGCAGGCCAAATAAAACACAATCTTCCTGCTGGGCTCACATACTGCCAGTTTCCAATTTCTGATCTTGTACCTACACCCTCAAACTTGAGGTGCTGGCAGGTTAGGTGAAGTGCACCAGGTCTCTGAGATGCTCATGGCAAAGCACTCTTCTGCTCTGAGAATCTATGTGTGTAGACAAGAAATCATCCCCAATGTGAAGGAGGTTGCACAGGCATTTTTCACTCACTTACTCAGAGCTTAGCCCCTGACCCGACACTGACGGGTTTCTGCTCTCTGACTGCTTTCAGAGCACATTCAATGCAAAAACAAGACCAATTTTCCACACCCATTTGGCATGTGTAATTTTTACTCATTCAAGGATGCAGGGAAAATGCACAGTCATTTATTAACCTCAGCTCTGATTAAAATTCTTATTAGCATCAAAATTCTAGTTGCTTCATTTTTACCTGCATTTTTTAAGGAGAAATAACTTAAAGGATTTGAAGAAAGGCATGGTTAGAGAACAATATAACTACATACAAATTAAAAATTCATGCTATGTATAAAATAGCAGTTAGAAACAGCTTGTAATCATGGAAGCTTTACTGAAATAATTGAGCTTTAAACCATGTCTGGAGGGGGCTTGAAAAGTAGGGGGAAGACATGAGCATTCCAACCTGACGTGATGGCAAAGGCAGTGACCAAAGTCAACAAAGTGGAACCCACAGTGAATCAAATATCTTGCATTTTTGAAAAGTATATTTCTTAAGAAGTGTATCATAAGAAAGCATATCCATATTAGAGTAAAAAATAAAAAAAATTCTTATATTCAGTAGGACAGTATATGTCCCACACAGTCATAATTCAGAATACAAACTCAGATGCAATAAAGAATTCTGAAGCCTGATGACAGGTGCCATATTATACTTAAGAAGGCAGACACCTGGGCACAAGATTACATTTTAGAAAAATTGTTGACTACAATTGAAACGAAAGAGATGTTCTGAGTACTCAGAAAAGATAGCAAACACAAACACGGGACTCCCTCAAGCATCTCATTTATGCAAAGTTGCACATTGTAAAGACAGAGAAGTGTGTCTCAGAGACACAATAATGGTTATTTTAACTTTAGGCTATTTAGAAATCAATATCCTGAAAAAATGATCAAGAATCTAGCCACATAAAATATCTTGATGATTTCCCCTAAACTAGATTTCCCAGTTTGCGGAATCATTCATAATTCAGCCTTATAAAACATTATCTGCAATTCCTTTTCCTCCAGAAATTAGTAGATGCAAATGTGATTTTTCAAGGAGCTCTGGAGCACTCTGTCCAGCTGTCCACTGAATTAGAATGCTCAGGGCCCTAGAGGCTCCTGTGACTGTAGATTTTTATTCTCTAACCTTGAGTTTTCTTCAGGGTCAGTTTGGTTCTGCAAGTGTTGCAGGCTGCGAGTCCTTACTAAAGCAAACTTCCCGGGGGGCGGCCTGGGTATACACTGGGTTTCAGATCCAAGAATCACCATTTTAAAATTGAATTTGGTGTGTGAGGCCAAGAAAGTGCCTTGCCTCTGATCACACAGCTGATCCCTGCGTTTTCTGCTGCACCCAAACCCTGGGGTCAGAGATCACTGCATTGTCCTTTAGAGAGTCTCACTGCATTTACTCTCAATGTCGTAAGGTCTGCAAGTGCGTTTTGATTTCCTCCCCCCACCCCCATCACTCAGGAGATGCTCTGACCTCTCTCTCCTCAGTCCTGCCCTCCCTCCCCTTAGCCAACAAGCATCTAAGAGATCTAGATTTTAGTCCCAACTCTAATAGTGATTTAGGACAAGTTAATTAACTAGTCTGGGACTCTTATGTTTTTATTTCCTTGTTCATAAAAGTAGGGCTAAATAGTGGTATGTATACTTGGCTATTAGGAACCCCACTTCACAGATTTGGACTCAGACTCAGTAGGTCATAGCATTTAACCTTCCAGTGAAGATCAGTTATGTTCGCTTGGGAATAATAATTCAGGCCCCAAATTATGTCGCTAGCTTCAAAATAAAGCTGACCATTTAATTACAGACATAAAAAATACTAGAGATCTGTTACTGTGTTGCCATCTCTGATGTGCCCAGCTAAAATGGTGAAAAATTTTCTTAGTGGCAAACAAGACAGTAGGTACTCTAAACTGTAAAGCATATACATATTCCCCATGAAATTTATTAAGTGTCTTTTCAATTAAAATGCAGCCTCTAGATGTTTTATTACTTCAGTCTTGACTCTTCTGTGAAAAGGTTGGATTATCACTGACTCAAATATTTGGATGTGGAGAAGGGGGACGAAAGAGGAGTCCAAGACACCTTCATAAAAAAGTCAATTTCCATCTTTGATGGCACTCCAGCTAAGTTAAGCTCATGAGTCTCTATTTTAACTGGCATTGTTCTTCTGATTAAAGGTATAACTTTATTCAAAAGGGTATCAGAATCATAACATTGTTTTATTTCATAGGAAAGACAGAAGAGCTGAAAAATCTCAAAAAAGTTTTTCAGAAATACAAGTAAAGCCTTTCTTCTCTGATTTTATCTCCTTAAAATAACTATTAGTGTATAGCAAAACACTGACGTTAATTTCCAAAAATGCATACTAGGTTCACATGTTGCTCGATTTAAGATGGGGATACATCCAGATAAACCCATAGTAACTTGAAAATATCACAAGTTGAAAATGTATTTAATACACCTAACCAACAAAACATCAGAGCTTAGCCTAGCCTGCCATAAGCCTGCTCAGAACACTTACATTAGCTTACATTTAGGCAAAATCCTCTAACACAATGAGTACACTGTAGACCGAAGAGTATCCATTGTTTACCCTCATGACTGTGTGGCTGACGGAGCTGAGCTCGCTGCCACTGCCCAGCATCATGAGAGAATATCACGCTGTGTATCAGGAGGCTAAGAAATGATCAAAATTTGAAGTATGGTTTCCATTGAATGTGTCTGGCTTTTGCACCATTGTAAAGTTGAAAAATGGTTAAGTTAAATCATTGTAAGTCAGGGGGTCCTTTGTATTTAACTAAAATGATAAGTCACAGAGAACCTGAGAAAGGAAATCCAACAGATTCTGCCCTTCCTTGGGGCAATGGGTTCCAAGTGGTCCATCTTCACAGGGCAGTCAGTGCCGAGCACCAGGCCTTGCACCTCTGAGGCACTAAAAAAAGGAGACTTGTTGAAGAGAATAGAAGGATTTGCTCAATGTATGATTTGATCACCCTTGCCCCCTGTGCTAAAGATTGTACTTGTGGTCTGAGAAATGAAATAATCGTGCTACAATGTGGTGTATCACGTAATTTTGATAGTTCAGTCATGAAATGCAGTTGAAACAAGGCCTAGCCTGGAAATTATTACAAAAGAAATAAAAAGATGGCAAGAAATGACAGATTTATGATGTTATGGCTATTCTCTCCAGATCTTCTTAAAGTTAGGGAAAGGAATCTTAGATATAAAATAAATAGCAACTCGACTAATATTTTAGCCTAAACAGAAATTCTGCTGCAATCCTCTCCCTACAACTTAATGCTCATTTTTTCTTTTCTGAATGATTCTTAATACACTTCACATTATGTCACCTCATTCATCACTTCCTTCTTGTATATATTGGCTCTTTTTCACTGCCCACACAGATCTGTCCGTCTTTCATAAACTAGCTCAAGTTCCACTTCCTCCTCGATGCTTTCTAGACTAGTTAGTCCCCAAGGATCTCTGTCTCCTCTAACTTTACTGCCATTAATTTACTGGTAAGTCATAATGTCTTACCTTTCTCCAGGCAGTACTGCTATTCAGAATTTTACATAAATGCTTACATACCCAATCTCCTAGTCGACCCCTGGGGTCTTGCAAACTGGAAGCATCTGTTTTTTGATTCACTTAAAGTGGTCACTTTCAGATTTTTTGGAACATGATGCATAATAAGATACATATTTTTACATCATAGCCTAGTGTGTACATACATATAAACATATATTTAATTTATAATTTAAATGAACAATACTTATTTATCTTTCTATTTTACTTTATGTTTTGAAAATAAAATGCTAGCATAACTAATAAACTAACTTCACAATGGGTTGTGCCTAGTTCTAGAAGGGCACTTGTTGATTACTGTGGGATTGTTGTATATGTTTCCCTCACTTAAAAACATAATTACAAATTGTATGTGTCTTTTGGGCTTTCTGTTCCTCAGTTATGCTTTTGTTCATTCAGTTTCTCTTTTGGAGTCGTCTGGGACAATGAGATGCTTGGAATATACAGTATGTTTCATCCTTTTCCCCTGAACACTGTTGTCATAAAAATAAGATTCCCTGCATTTCTATAAAACTAATTTCTATAAAAATAAAATCTCCATCCCCTCATTCTTTTTTGTTTTCACAATATGCAAAGTAGGTGGTAGACATTCTGTAGATGAAGAAATTGAGGCACCGAGAAGTATGATTTTCTCAAGGACACTTCTCCCTTTCTACCAGTCTATTATAAACAGAGGTAGCTACAGTGTCTAGTTATGTATCTGAAGCATACAGGCTTGGGTAACGTGAACAACATGGAAGCTCGATATGAATACATTTACCTAACGCCTTTGGATCAAATGGTTGACTAAGCAGATGAGTTAGTGGCTCTTCTGAACTTTAGCCTAAGGATGGATCAGCCTCCTTCTCTATCTCCATCTTCCCATCTTTACCTGCTCACAGATTTTCAACCACCTAGAGCTACTTGTTCTTCCCAAGGCCCTGAATATTTGGTCACTGTACCAGGACTGCCCTTCTTTCTCTTCTTTATCAGACTACTTCCTCCTCTTCTTCATGTGCCTGGGGACTGTCCTTGCTCCCTTGCCCTCTCCACCTCCACAGCTGGTGTCCATAGCACCCTATGCTAGCTCTGTCACAGCACTTAACCAGCTGTTACTCCCTCTCTCCCAAAGGCTTGCATGCTGAGACTGTGTCTTGTTCACTCTTCAATTCCACAATCTAGGACTACGTTTAGTTCAGGGTAAATATATTTTGAATGCATGAATGAACCAATGAATGAGTGTATGAAGGGTAGAAACAGTTGCCACTGACAGAGTTCAAGTGTAAGCTGGGACTGGAATTGTCTATCTTGACTCTCTGAAGCCAATTGTTTTTATGGTTTTGTGACTCCATAACCAATATTCCCTGTAAGATGCAGGTTTTGTGGCTGAAAAATTCTTACAGTGATGGATAGTTGTATCTAATGTATTCTTTTAAGTATCTTTGAGGCACAAAGAAATGTTGCAGAGACAAGTAATTAAGTAAAATGGGCAAGTGTATTGAGGCCATTTTAAAAATTCAAATTTCAAAAACAGCTTATTGGAACTCACCCCAACCTCTAATGAAGACTGACCCAAAGCTATGCACTTAAGATTTTTGCCCTTATCATTTTCAAGGAAATCTAGTTAGTGATTAGGTAAAGCCTCACCACATCACAACACACTCTGCATGGCTCTCTATGACTTCCTCGGCACTGTTTCCAAAATAAATTCCAATGATATAACACCTAGACTTGCAATGACAATTACTACTTATTTTTCTGTTTATGAATTAACAACCTATTTCCTCTACTAAACACATACAAAAACTTGAAAAATGGTGATTCTAGTTTAAAGGACCATTCTATAATCCAAACCCCTGCCATTTGCAGATAGAAAAGATTTTCTTGTCTTTATACTGTGACTCATGTATCTTTATTCCCACAGTTGTTACTCAGGGCAGGCCAATGATGAAAACAATGGAAAAGAAACAATAGTTTATAACTGGAAAATAAGCACACTTGGGAGAAGTACATTCAAATCATTATCAAAGTAAAATATGCAGCAGCACCAACAAGAGCAAACAAAAGCCCACGCGAGAGATGTGTAAATATTTCATGAGGCTAAGCCTTAATCAACTCTCTCTCCAAATCTTGCTGGTGTTGTAAACACTTCAGTCTCTTCCCATCCCACCATGACCCAGATTCCTTTTGAAAACAAAATGCGAACATGGACCACTAGATCTTTAACAAGTGTGTTGTGAAAAATTTTTAGATGGAGCATATCCAAAGTATCGATTTAACAAGAAGGAAAAGATACCTTAATGAGAGATGGTTGCTTCTTGGTGATTCTCAGGGTGTTGGTTCTGTCCTTCTCCTCCAAACCCTTGCCTTTTCTCCACTACCTCTCCTGCTTTCTGGACACTCACAACACCTTAACCTTGAACTGCCTATACTCCAAGCAGCGACTTCTCCCAATGCTCCTCTAGGCCTTTAACCCTGACAGGGACTTGCTGCTGACTTCCCAACAACCAAAATTCACTTTCCAGTACCTAAATACCCGCCTTTTCCCTCCCCTTCCACTGCCCATTGTTGCATGTGAAATGTTGCCTGTATCATTTAGATCTGCCTGGATAGCATGAAGATCTGTTGTGTATATTGGTTAATAATGTTCTTTAGCTCTTTCTAAAATTCATCTCCAAAGAGACATTTATAGCTTCTAGTCTCTACCCTGATTTAATCTGGTTCCAAAGTTCACCTCTAGATACTGAACAGGTCTCTACAGTGATTTCCTTTTATCAACCTCTGCCTGCCCTTCTTTTCTCTCAGGCTATCTCAAGAAAGACTATGTATGTGTACTTGGTTTTGTGTGTGTGTTACACACACACACACACACACACACACACACATTAACACATATTTTATATATAACTATAGTGTTTTGACCTTAAAGGGAATAAGCTTAGGAAAATAAGAAACATGCTGGTGTAGTATTGCCAAACACACACACGTACGCACACACACACACACACCCCCATTAAGATATTCACAGTGTGCCGACCCCATTGATTATAAATCCCCTCGCCCAAGAACAAGAACAACAGTGTCTTCTCCCATTTACCTTCAACGCCAGAGCCTAAGGGAGTAATGACCTTGCAGGGAAATTTATCACCTGCGAGAAAGATAGACCCTCCTGGAGCGCAGGATGGGATGGGGACAAGAGCAACAGGCAAAGGATCACCAGGCAAGATGTGGGACCCAATCCACCCTCCATCAAGCACCAAGCACACCTTTGCTCGGTCCCCCGGGGTTGGACACTAGGCTGAGGTGGTACAGGGAGCGTCTCCTACCTGAACTCACCAGGCTCTCCCCGGCGCGAGGGGGCCACTGCTTTCGCTGTGGCAGGGGCTTCCCGTCGCATATCCCAGCCAGCGACTCTCGGTGCCAAACGGATGGCTCCGGTGTGCTAGGGAGCGGCGGTTCTCTTCAGCCCTGTTCCGGGAGCAGCTGGGTGCTTGCAGGAACTGAAATTACCGTGCAAAGAACAGAGGCGGCGCGCAAAACCCGGGCGGAGACCGCTGGGGCCACCCCCACCACTGGGCTGCAGTCGCGGCCTCGGGGAACAGACCAAATTGGAGGTGGGCGCTCAGGTGCCGGCCTGCTCATCCGTTAGGCCCGGGGTGCACCCGTCTGTCCTTGTAGGGCAGCGCAGCGGGGCCGGAGCATCGGAGCCAGGGGTGGCAGCTTCGTCGGCGGTGGTAGCCACGGAGGCAGCAGCAGCAGCTGCAGGACACCGAGCTCCGCCCCCACTGCACCCCCGCCCAGCCTTCTGGGGGAAGGGGCTTGCTGCGGGTGGCGGCTGCTGCGTGCCAGCGGGTGGCTAGGCAGGGGCAGGCAGGTTATGGTTCTGCTGCAAGGAAACTAGAGGCAGGTGGGAGGTTAGGAAAGGAATTTAGCTGGAAAGCTGGAGCTGAGAGCGACTGAGCAGGAATTTTGGTCCTTGTTCGCTGCCACAGGTCACCAGACTCCATGGCTGTGTCTAGACTTTAGCAGGTTTCTTATAAAGCCATGTGCGGCAGAGATCTGAAAGCAAGGAGACCACATGACGTTTAATGCGTGTTGCAGAATGTACAGTATCCCGGGTATTTGGAGAGAGTATTGCTGACAGTGTTCCTGTCCCCCTCCTGGTACCTTTCCCCACACCTCTCCCACCTCCACGGGCGTGCATGGCTTGGGGAATTGCCCTGTTGAGAGGCTCCAGCAATATTGGATGAGTGTGTAGTCCGGTTAGCAGCTGTAGATGGTGCAAAATGATACAATGGAAAGAACTATTATTAACTGAGTGTTTGTTGGCAGGCATTGTGCAAAATGCCTTATATGTGCAGTCTCTCTAATTTTTGTAACAAACCAATGTGGTGGGTATTCTCCAATTTATTGATGAGACAACGGGCGTTGATGATTTAGACACTACCTGAGGTCACACAATAGTAGCTTGCACAGCTGGAATTCAAACTACTCCAAAATAGATTCTCTCAACTAGTACACAGGAAGCACCCAAGGATCTTGTAAAATGTAGATTCTAATTCAGTCGACCTGGAGTGGACCTGAGGGTCTGCATTCCAGTAAGCTCACAGATGATGCCCATGCTGCTGTCAAAGGAACAAAACTTTCTAAGTTTCTCCTTTCATGCCAGTTGTAGTTGATTGATAGCAACTTCCTGAAGGTAGGTTAAGAAGGATTCAAAGGCTGTGTCTTGGCTCTTGAACAAAGGATTCTGCATCAAATGATCCCCTTTCAATTTGGTTGATGAGGGAAAGGTTGTGACAAGTGTGCTGGATGGCCACCCCCGCAGTAGGCCGCTTCTAGAACAGCACATTTGATACAGGAGCGCTTAGAGTGTGATATTTCAGGTATTGGCACACTAAGGGTAGATGTCTCCATTCCAGTTCTCACCTTCATTAAGAAAACCTTAAGTCAAAGTTTTATACCTAACATTTGTATAGCATAAAACACTTTACAAAGTGCTCACATGAGTAATTGTGTCTGTCATCGAAACAACACTGCAAAGTAGATATAATTTCACTTTGTAGGAAAGGAAACTGAAGTAGAGAGATTTTCTTGAGGTTGCCAATTAGGATGTTTGTCGTGGAGGCCAGATTGTGACAGATCTCTAGTTGAGGGCTGTTTTCACTTTACCACTGTATTAGTTTCCCACTGATGCTGTAACAAATTACCACAAGTTTAGTGGCTTACTACAAGACAAATTTATTATCTTACAGTTCTGGAGGCTCAAGGCCTGAAAATAAGTTTTATAGGACTAAAATCTGAGATTCAGCAAGGCAATGCATTCCTTTCTGGAGGCTTTGTGGGGAGAATCTTTTCCTTCCTTGTTTTTTTCCTGCTTCTTTAGGCAGCCTGTATCTTTGGCTTGTGATCATATCACTATGAACTCTGTTTCTGTTGTCTCATCTCCTCTGACTCCTACCCTCCTGCATTCCTCTTATGAAGACTCTTGTGATTACCTTGGGTCACTCTGGATTAATCTAGAATATCTCCATATCAAGGTCCTTACCTTAATTACACCAGCTAAGGTCCTTCTGCCTTGTAAGTAAGGTGGCATATTCATAAGTCCCAGTGATCAGAATGTAGATATTTTTTAGGGTCATTATTATGCTTCCCCAAACCTCACTTAGTACTTATCCTGTAGTTCCTACTATGCCTTATTCATTCTTTTCTTGATTTCTCAGACTGCTGGGAAGTCATTTCAATTAAAAAAATTTACTTGAAAGTCATTCAAGAGATAATAATAAATGTACACACTGATAAGAAATACCCACAAGGTCATGAAAAAGCCATCAGGATGCACAGGAGTATGGTTATGAAAAGTGCATATAGTATTAGGAGCTGCTTGTTGGTCTGAATGACACTGAGGTCATCCTTATGGGAAGTCCTAACCACAGTTAAAGGCATTTGTTAGCAATACATAATTTTCAAAATTCTGCTTCTCAAAATTACACTGTTCCATGATAAATAAGATAATCCAACATTCTCACAAAATTGAGTATAACACCAAATTCTGAACAGAGTGAGAGTTTTCAAAGTGATAATGAAGCTAAACCAGTATGCCAAGGAAATCAATAAATATTATTAAACATTTTTTATGCTCAAGGCACTTATAGACTCTGACATATAGAAGTTTTTTTTTAAAAAAATTTCATTGGGGACACAGAATTTATGAAAAATGAAAACTGAAATGAAGAAACAATAAAAGGAGCAACATGGGATGGCGCATGATTAATTGCCAAGTGTATTATATAAAGCAAAAATTTTATTGGGAAGTCAGGTTTTTACAAGGGAATGGGGATAAAACGAGAAAGGTAGATTGGATGGTTGTGTTGTGAAGGAATTTAAATGTCAAGCTAAGAAATTTAGACTTAATCCTCAATAATAATAGTGACAATACCTTACATTCAATCAGTGCCGAGTAATTTAACAAGTGCTTTCTACATGTTTTCAGTCATTTGACTTCCTCCCTTCTGCCCTCAGAGAAGCAGGCAAGTGCAAACACACAGCACACACCACATGGGGAAGGAAGTGCAAGCCACCTCTCAATGAGATTTTCCTGACCAGTCTATGTAGAATAGCAGCTCTCCTTCCCACTTACCTGCTGTTCCTCTATCTTTCTTCCCCTGCTTTGCAATTTCCATTAGACTGACTACAACCTCTCGATAGAGTATGGTATATACTTATTATATGTCTACTGTCTATGGGAGCAGGGACTCTGTCTATTTTGTTCACTTTTATATCCCTATTGTCTAAAGCAGTGCCCAACACTTATTGAGTACTCAGTGCTTGTTGAATGAATCATTATCCCCAATTTACAAAGAAGGAACCAAAATGCCAGATGTTTAAATGACCACCACTATATCCCCCAGCTGTTAAATGCCTTTGCCAAGACTGAAGCCTAATGTCCAGTCCAATGCTTTTTGATACCATGTTTTCTTTCTGAGTGAAAGCTTGTTAGTGGTGTTTAAATAAGGGCAGGAATGTATTTTTAAAATGATAAGAATTTGAGAGTAGAATCTTCTCCAAATGTCACATCTTTTCTGAAAACTTCATCTATTTAGCTGGATTGGTAAGAAGCACTGGTGGGGTGGAGGAGATAGTAGATTTGGAGGGCTGACATCAGTTCTACTCTAGTTGGCACCGAGGTCTGCTGTATGTGTTTTGCAATCATTCTCCAGTTAATCTACGTCTGACTGTCTTGACACTCTGTATTATGGGACTTTTGGATGCAGAAACCATAACTAGCTTTTATATCCCTGCATTTTGCCCAATACTGGGCTCTAAATAGACTTACCATGGCATGGTTACAAGATGGAGGTCATCTCTCCAAAAATCATACCCTTACACAGTGCATTCAAGACAGTGTAGGGAATCTGAACATGCCACCACAAAATATGGCACCTTGGCATAAGGATTGAGTTGGAGGCAAATGGGAATTAACAGATACAAAAAGAAGCCTTCTTGGAGCTTCCCTTATCTGACTAAAAGCAGAAACTTCCGAGAAATGAGGACAGCCACAGATCCCCTCTTCAGGGGAAGTTTTATGGCCATGAAGAAGAGAGAAAGTAAGCACCAAAAGGGATCTGGAAATAAATCTTATTAAAAAAAGCCTATGTCTTCTGTTAGGTTCCTCTTCACACAATTTGCCACCCCTTAAAGTCTATACCTCATTTTCTTCATTTTATCACTTTCTCTACAAATTTATTTCTCTTTGTTAAGATGCTATATAAGCCCAAGTTCTGACCACCACTTTGAGTTACTCATCACTGAGTTTCTTCTGTACATGTTAATAAACTCTGTTTCTTTTTTTCTTGTTATTCTGTGTTTTGTCTCATTTGTTAGGCCCTGGCCAGTAACCTAGGAGGGTAGAAGAAAAAGGTTTTTGTTGGTTTGTTTCTCCTTTATAACAGGAAGAAAAAAATTCCAGTGGAAAGGGGAACCTCTATTACTTTTTTCATGAAAGAAAAAAAACATTTCTCAGAACCTACTCACTTACTTCCAAGTCATTGACCAGAATTTGGTCACCAAATCATTAAGGCAGGATGTGAAAGTGAACACCTAGCAAGAAGAATGGGCTTGCCTTGATTTTTGTAGGCCAGACATCTTGGTGCCCCAATAAAAATGAGGGTTCTATTAGTAAGAGAACCCCAGTTAGTATGAGAGAAGTAAGGTAGGCCCTAGGATCATCATTTTTCATGGAGAATCAGTATAGAAGCAGTGAAGACTCACATTAAAGTCCATTTTGATGTTATCTGACTGCATTTAGATTCCTGGAAGAACATGGCAAGCCATATAAATCAGGCTTCTAAGTATTTTCCTCCTCCCTTCCCCTTCTCACTTCCTTCCTTCCTCTTTCTTTCCTTTCCCTTCCTTCCCACCATTCCTCCCTTCCTTGCTCCTTCCTTCTTTCCTTCCTTCCTTCCTTCCTTCCTCTCTTTCCTCTCTTTCCTTCATTCTTTTGACTAATAGACTCATATTCATTGATGACCATATTAAGATTATGATATCCACTTGGCTTAGTTTTTCTATGGCTGGTATTCACTATGCTGTGGTAGCTGAGACATTATAGATTTTCATGTTGGAATCTGAATACAAATTGGCCAAATACATAATGTGGACTCACATCTTGTTTGTCTGCCATGTATTAAGCCTACTTTCTTGGCATGGGTGAAGGCAGAACCAACCATCAGTCCATAAAGTGCAAGGAACACAGTGGAACAGAACTTCTTAAAGACATGATTCCCTGCCCTAGGAGACAGAGCTTTAAGTGTTCTAAACATGAATATTTTACACAAACACACACATATGTGTATATATATATATATATAAGAAAAAAATTATATATGTATATACATTTAATTTATATATGATGTGTTACGCATTTATATATATCAAAGAAAGCATATATATGTACATAGGGGATCCCAAAAGTATAGATACATAGATAATATATTTTATTTTTTGTAGGTTGAAGGTGTCACTGACAAGATTATATTTGTCTAGATGTGTTAATTTTATGGAAACCTTTTATACTCATGAAGCATGAAAAGAAAAGACTTCTATAGTTAAAAAAATTATTTGATTTCCCTAATCAAGTTTGTGCTTTTATTTCCAGGAGTAACTTGTCTTCCAAACTACACATTTACAATAAGGAATCTTTGTAAGACATTCCTAGAAGTTACATAATGAAGCATATCAGTGTGAAGTGGGTCTTTTTTCCCTATGGCAATAATGTTACCATAGGCCTGGCTTCTCTGATCAGGAATTCAATAAAAAAATGATTCAGAATTCAAAACTATCAAATACCAAAATATCCGCAGTCCTTTAAAACACGATTTTGTTCTAAATTCCATACAATGAGTCAAGTCTACAAAGTGATGTCAATGTGTATATCAGTTACTCAAGGAATCTCAATGTAGCACAACGTACTTATGTAACACTGAACATTATAACTGTTCTGTTTCATAATGACTTATTTAAAACAAATAATCCAACTCTAATAACCATTGCATTAATTATACATGACTGAAGGAATAATTTTGTTTGCATTCTTATGACACAGGAGGAGTTGGGAGAAATAATGTTTTGCCAAATTCTTACTACAATTTCTTAGTAAGTTTGAATTATTATACTTTTTTTTCTTGGTAAATTTTCCTGCTGCAAGAAGTCATCTTCAAAATCATAAATAGCTTTGACTAATGGACTTTTGTTATGATATTACCATATGCCAGACACCATACCAGGCAATGAAGACACAAAATTGAATACACAAAGCCTTGCCCAGGAGGAGTTCATAGTTTTGTGGGGGAGAGAGATGCATAAACAGTAGATTTCCACATAGGCATGAGAAATGCATGAGGCACAATAGAGTACAGGGGAGCTGGAGTGCGGGAAAAACAAGAAACCTGGAAATGAATCTTAAATTGAAGATATATAGGAGTTAGTGGGATGAAGAAGTAAAAGGAACAGGAGACATTTTAGAGAGTCTAACTTGGGCCGTGCTCAAGATTGGGTCATTTGAAGACAGAGCTTTTGCAGTATTTACATACTGGAAGTCCTTATTAAGAAACATAGTTCATTCAATAAATGCTTACTGAGTGTTTTATTATGTATTGGGCAACGTCCTAGGTGCTACAAATACAATGATTAACAGACACAAAAGTCCCTGACCTTTACATTCTAATGGGGGAGATAGATAAAAATTGAATGAACAAAAAAAATATATGCTATGATGTCAGATATGATGAATGTCATAAAGGAAGAAAAAGGTAAGGGACTAGAGAGTGATAGGGTGCTATTTTAGATGTGGATGGGGCAGTAGTCAGGGAAATTCTCGAGAGGCGGTTTTGAACAGAAAAAAGTTAGGTTAAAGGCCATATGAATATGAAGTGGGGAACAGCATTTCAGATACAAGAACAGCTTGTACGAAGGCCCTGAGGCAGAACCTTGGCTTGGTATGTTTAAAGATCAGCAAGGAGGCCAAAATGGCAGGAGTACCCTAAAGTGAGAGGAAGATTAACAGGAAATGAGTTGGTAGAAGTGGGCAGAGGCTGGCTTACATAAAGCTTTTTATTTACAAAACCTGTTTCTTCTGTTCCTATTTCCATAGCTATAATGCATTTTTCAAAATTCCTTGCAGATAGGGACATGTGACTACATGAACGACTTCTGCCTGCTAGGGTGTGGTGAACATGCTGCACATGACTTCCAGGCTCACTCACATAAGTGTTCTGTAGGAGTCTTTTGCTTCTCTGCTTTTCTATCTCATGGAGACTCTAAAGCCTGTTCTCTCACCAACCAAGCACATGGAAGACTGATTATTGACTAGGAACATTTACTTTGGACATTGTATAAACACAAAATGCAGTTAACTACACTAAGCCATTAAGATTTTGGGGTGTGTTACAGCAGCCAGTGACTCTGATTAATAAAGCTTTGTAGTAGGTAAGGTTTGAAAAGAGCCATCTATTGAATATCATATTTAAATTCATCTTTTAAATTATTTATCCTATATCTGCCTTCCTATGTCCCCAAATTAGGAAAACCTTAAAGAAGGAAAGTGGCCATAGGTTATCCATCTGAAGGCTCTTATTTTAAAGAGAAGGGGCATAGTCATCCTGCTTTGTCTTAGTAACACTGAGTGGTGTGGACATGAACTTGAAGTAGAAAGTGGCTTGTAGAAATGATAAGCTTCAGCCTTTCCCCATGACAAGCCCGATTCCCTCTTTCCCTGCCCAGCTCCAAGAGGAATAGCAGGAGTGATATGAAGTATGGAAGGAACAAAATGCAGTTATTTATTAAGTAGAACTGAAGTGTTGACTACCTCAAAAGTAACAAAAGATCACATGAGAAAAAAACTTGATTATTGAAGAATTTAGTTGAATAATTAATAAATCACCTTAAAATGTATATAATGACTCTCTCACATCTGCATCTTTGAGTGTAAGCACACAGCTGAGATATAGTTATTTTCATAGTTCCCAACAGCATTTTTAAACACTATTTTCTCTTCACAGGAATGTTCCTCTAGCCTCATTTTTAATTCTCCTATCTTTCTCAACTACCATGGTACTAAAATGAATGTTCATTACTTTGTTGTTCATTATTATAATTTTTGTTCATATACTCTGTTTCTTGAACTGGTCTAGGTTCTAGGAATATAAAACTCCTGGCTCTCATGGAGCTCAGAAAAAAAAAGAATTTTTAAAATAGTATTACTTAGCTTGTTTTTACTTTTTGTATGGTTGCTGTTGCCCTGATAAAAAATTACCACAAATTTAGTGACTTAAAACCACACAAATTTATTCTCTTAGAGTTATCGAGGTCAGAAGTCTAGGGTGGTTCCTTCCGGAAGCTTTGGAGGAGAATCTGTCCCTTGTTTCTTCCAGCTTCTAGAGATTGCCTGCATTCCTTGGCTTATGGCCAAATCACTCTGATCACTCCTTTTATCATTGTAGTACCCTCTCCTCTATCTGACCTCCATTGTCCCTCTTTTAAAAATCGCTGTGATTTTATTGGGCCCACCAGTACAATCCAAGGTGATGTCACCGTCACAAGATTATTAGTTTAGTCACATCTGTAAAGTCCCTTTGACTATGTAAAGTAACATATTCATAGGTTCTGAGGAGTAGGCTGTAGATATCTTTGGGGAGAAAGGGCACATTTTTCAGCCTTCCACACTTTTTCAACATTTAAGACTAAAGAAATTAACACCTTTTGGGGAAAGCTTTAGGGTTTGGGGTTTTGGGGTTTGCCTTCATGTCACATTGGTTTTAATTGAGGAAGGGAGTGTACTTCTATGACACTCTATAGTTTATAAAAGAACAATTTCATTTTCTTTATCAAAATTTGCAGGTAAGCTGCTGTGGCAGGAAGGCACATGTGTGCTCCATCATACTAGTGAGCAGGGTGCCCAGGGACTCTCCTCTGCCACTTTCCAGCCTGTGCTCTGCAGCAAGTGCCTTAGCCTCTACCATCCTTAGTTTCTTCATTTCTATAAAATGGAAATAATAGGACCTTAGTCAACTGTTGTTTTTGGTTGTCTAAGGACTAACTGAGATAACTATGAAAAGAATTTGGCTTATTATAGGCAGGATTTCTCAACTTGTGGTACACAGTCTTCCAGGGAATCCATATATAGGAGACAGTGAATCATTGACCCTCTAATATTTACATACAAATCTTTGTAGTCTGTATAAATACACATTTTGGGAGGAATATTACCTCTATTTTTCATTATGTTTTCTAAAAGTTTATGAACTTGTTCAATACTAACAATTATTTAATAAGATAAATTACAATGATATTTCTCTTTCAACTTTATCGGGGATGGCATTGACACACTTCCTTCTTCAATTAAAACCAATGTGACATGAAGACAAACCCCAAGGTAACATCAGTGGTACATCTTTTTATTTTTCTATAATGGTGGTTTTGGGTACATGGAAAACATCCTGTTTAAAGTAAGTGATATGCTACCTAAAATGTCCATATCCTTATGATATTTCTGCATTTAAAGTTTCATGTCCCATTCCAACCCCCATTGTTCCTCTTAGAGGAATAAGCATGATTTCAGCTGCCAGTAACAATTCAGCCTTGATCTGTCTGGAGTTTTAAATTATATTTCCATCCACATGATTCAAAACTCATCATGCGCTGCTATCTTCACTTTGCCAACACTCACTGGCAATTCTTCAGCTTGCCATCTCAGACGAGCTCACTGAACCGTGAGTGTGTTTTATGGACTAAAGTGACTTGAATGGAGGCACTTTATGGAGCCCATGAGCATGGCTTGCTTATTCCAGGATATAACATTTCCCTAAAGCTGTGCCTCCACAGTGGGATAATATCACATTGTATGATAGACTGTGAGTTCCTTGAGAGCAGAGCTTGTATATTGTACATTTCCTTACCCCTTACACCTAATAACCACATAGTATGTGCTTAGAAAATATGTTATGTCAATTAAATACTTATTAATACCAAACTTATTTTTTCTAATAAAATCTACCTTTCCCCCCATTTTCTTCTCTATTAATGGTATCAGTTTGAAACCATAAAAATTTATATCAGGGGTCAGCAAACTTTGGCCCTTGAGCTAAATCTGCTGCCACCTGTTTCTATGCATTAAGTTTAATTGGAACATGGCAGAAGTGAATAGTTGTGACTGAGATTGTACAGACTGGAAAGCCTGAGCTATTTGCTGTGTTGCCCTTTTACAGAAAATGTTTGCCAACTGCTGACTTGTGTGATGATATCCAGCAAAGTTATCTTGTGGGATGGCAAAGACTTGTCCATATTGCTTTTATTTATTTATTTAATTTTAGAGAGAAGGAAAGGGAGGGAGGGAGAGAGAGAGAGAGAGAGAGAGAGAAAGAGAGAGAGAGAGAGAGACATCGATATGAGACAGAAACATTCATTTGTTGTGTCTCATATGCACCATGACCAGGGACCCCAACAGAGGACGTGAGTGGGCACTGAAACTGCAACCCAGGCATGTGCCCTGGCCAGTAATAGAACCAGAGACCCTTCGCTTTTTGAGACAGTGCCCAACCAACTGAGCCATGCCAGTCAGGGCCATATTGCTTCTTTAAACATGACTCTTCTCACTGATTCTTCCTCAATTCATTCTTAATCTCCACTTATACCAAGTCCTAACATGTTGTTGAACTCTTCATAAGTCAAGAAAAATAAACCTGACCCATGGAGGGCAGGAATTGTATCATATTTATCTTTCATCTTCAACTGAACTCAGTAACTTGCTTGTGTGACATATGTTCTTCTCCAAATATCCGATCAAATAGCTTACTGATTGTGATCCTCTGTGTAGGTATTTCATGTACAGCATGAAGTTATTTAGAAGTTACTTACCATATTTTGCTGTGTATAATGCACACCCACACTTTTGTGTGCATTATACACAGGGATTATTATGCCCATGGTTTGTAATCATCATACCCATGTGTAATGCACATCCTTATTTTCCCCTCAAAATTTTGAGAAAAAAGTGTGCATTATATATGACAAAATATATAGCTTCTTCACAAGCAGATAAATGTGTCAGGGCTCATTAAGGGAGAGTTTTCATAGGGGGCAAAAAACCCAGAAAAGTATTGTGTAAACCACAGAAAATTATGGAAGGGAAAACAATAAAACACTCATTGACTTTCTAAAGCACTTTCAATGATTTTAGAGTGTATGGTTTAGCAACAAAATAATAATAAGAAAAAAAGGAAAAATCTATGCAGCATGGAGTGATAATTTATGTTTCATGTTTTATTTAAAAAATAAAAATAGATATGAACTGCTAATATAAGAATGAGTACAGAACAACCGTACTTAATAATGATAAGAAAGACATGTCTTATTCTGGGCTGGTTGAGTAACATTACTAACCACAGAGGTTAACATAGATAAGATCAAATATTTTAAAACATTTCTCTTTTAGGACCTTCCCCAAATTCAAGTCATGGAAAGGGTTCAGTCTCTTCATCCTCTGTCTTGTCCTTAAAGCAAAACTTAAAACTTGTGAACTTATTTCCTCAAATATTCTACTGATCGATGCCGGAGAAATCTAAGCTTTCATAGGGCTTTTGGAAATATAAAGACACTTCTTTGATGGTAAATTTCTGAACTTCATGCACACACATAAGACTTGGGGCATGTGGCATACATTTCTATCATCCTATGGTTACAAAATAGCATCAAAAACTATTAGGTGCCTTAAGATTAAAAAAAAAAAAACAATAACTCATCCTAGACCTGAGTTGAATACCATACAAAGGAGAAAAGACAATGAAGGTTACCTCAGGGTAGGAATAGTCTGTGGGAATAAAGGGAGACAGGGCAAGGGTATTTGTTTTCTTCTCTCTTTCTCTCTCTCTCTCCCTCTCTCTCTGTATTTTTCTTCTGATTCTAGCAACATTGAATAATTTGTAATTTTAAGATAGTTTAATACCAAGAATCTCAAAGACTGTAAATAGTCATATATGAGCCTGGTAATGGGTATTTTAAAATTCTCAAGTCTAGCCCTGGCTGGTGTAGCTCAGTGGATTGAGCATTGGCCTGTGAACCAAAGGGTCACTGGTTCAATTCCTGGTCAGGGCACATGCTTGGGTTGCCGGCCAGGTCCCTGGTAGGGGATGCCTGAGAGGCAACCACACACTGATGTTTCTCTCCCTCTCTTTCTCCCTCCCTTCCCCTCTGTCTAAAAATAAATAAATAAAATCTTAAGAAATAAAAATAAAATTCTCAAGTCTAGAAATACTTTAATTAGCAAAAATTTGACCAAAATAATAAAGTATACAAGCATCACACAGTCATGGACATATGCATATGTTCACCTACTTATTTCTCTCTCTCTCTCTCTTTCTCTATCATCTATTGATCTATCCATCCATCCATCATCTATATGCATAGAGTGATAGGACCACTCTATGGCAAATGGGAATTTTCAGAGCAGTTGTTACTAACATAATTACAATAGTAATGAGGCCTATAAAGTTTAGGGTGAATAGTAACAAGATTTCCCTTTTTATATATTGCTTCACAGCCGAGTCCTAGGAAACATATAATACAATTTTTACTTATGACTTGCAATATCTGTATTCTTTATCTTTAGTCCATTCTAGTCCATTTTTGTCTTTGAGAAAAAATATACCACTCCTACTAGGATCAGGATGAGAGTCAATGATCAATTTATCATTAGAATAGGAGAAAGACACTGGATTCAGAAGCACTATTTTAACACATATTGAATATATAAACCAACTCAACCATTAATCTCACTAAGAACATAAAGCCTAAGTCTTCTTGGTTAATATCTCAGTGTTACAAGATTGTGGACTAACCCTGGACAAGATTTAACTTCCATGTTAATGTGAGGGGTAGGTCAATTTTTACTTCTGGGGGAGTCAACACAA
The DNA here is from genome assembly GCF_019186645.2 of Phyllostomus hastatus. Taxonomy (NCBI): domain Eukaryota; kingdom Metazoa; phylum Chordata; class Mammalia; order Chiroptera; family Phyllostomidae; genus Phyllostomus; species Phyllostomus hastatus. The sequence continues at coordinate 13,477,257 of NW_025334028.1, forward strand.
TTATGAAATTCTTTATAAGAAGAGACAGTAATGAATTTCTGATCCTACTGAGTCCCTGTATACACCTTGCTCTAACCTAGAAACTACTCCTCTGACAGCTCATGTTTAAATCTTATTAGATCTTATACACTTAAAATTATGCCAAAACTCCACCCCTGCCAACCACACTATCACCCTCATCACCTCCCACATTCCTTCTATCTTACTTAGTATTTCTAAAACCTTTTTAATCTTATTGTTTCCTTCTCCCACGCTATCCCATAGTTAGTACTTATTTGTGCTCCACTTTTTGGATTTGAGTATTATTCTGATTAAGAAGTGTCAAGCTTCCATCTCCAACTTTTCCTTTGCTCAAACATCTTTAACCCACTCAAATGCTTATCTCACCAGGGTCCCCAAATGCCCTGCACAATTTGAGAGTCTAGTAATATGAATTGTGTGTTCTTCCTACTGAAAATGTGGGCTTCTAATGTCTTAGTTTGTCTGGGCAGGTATAAGAGAAATACTATAGACTAGGTGGCTTAAACAATAAACATTTACTTCTCACAGTTCTCAAAGTTGGGGAGTCCAACCAAGACCAAGACTCCAGGAGATTCAATGTTTGGTGAAGGCCCACTTCCTTAGTCATAGACAGCTGCCTTCTTGCTGGAGCCTTACAAGGAGGAAAGAGGGCAAGGGAGCCCTCTGGGATCCCTTTTATGGAGGAACTAATCCCATTGTGAGGGATCCACCCTAATGGCCATTTCTTAATACCACCAATTGGTGGTTAGGATTTCAGTACATGAATTTTGGGAGAAAACAAATATTCAGTCCATCGCAGTAAGTTCAGTCAAAAGCACAACTGAAAGCAAGTCTTCTTTTGATCCATTAAGCATTACTTCTCCTCTAGGACTTGTTTTCTTTTTTAGCTGTAAAATGACACATTGGAGCATCAATGGCACCTGATAATCTCAATTGTTTATTGGAGTATCCAGGGTTTATCATAATTATAATGTTCAATCCCAAGTAAGGACAGAAGATGGTTCTGTCCTTGATGTATAACAGGGGGAAGAAGTGAGAGGCAGGTGAATGTGTTTCCTTTCCAAGGCCAATTGTCTGGCATCATTAACCCAAGGGATTAGGAATGTTTTGAGCAACTTCATTATTTGGGCCTTTGAACTAGTTTAACTCACTTCATTTGGAGAAAGTCACCCACAAAGAGCTCTTCCATGAGAGACAGAGATGAAAGAGCTAGTTAGGTCCCAGTATTTGGCTTCAGTTCTCCAGGGGCCACCACCAGTAGCACGTTGACTTCTGATTGTGGTGGGGGTGGGGGGTGGGGTGGGAGGAGCAGCAGCACCTCATCCAACTTTTCCTCCCACAATACAAATGACTTCACACAAATCAAAATCTACCTGGGTCTCATATTTTTCGTCTTGAAAATACTGGAGTTTGAACAGATGACTACATTCCTTCTAGTCCTAACATTGTATCAACATCATTATTTGGATTATTGTTTTAACCTTTCACATCCTCCAGGGATGTGGATGCAGGAAATAAGAATTGGACAGGAAGTTAGGGGCCCTAATGGAGTGATAATGGTCAGTGTTCTCTGAGCCTCAACTTTTTCTGTACAGGGTTCAGTGGAGAGGAAACCAGGCCTTTCCTTGGTGAGAGAGCAGGGCAGTGGGGTGTGGGGGAGAGAGCATGGAGCAAATATTGTCAAGGTTCTTTCCACCTCTCAGTTCTCTGAGTCACTTTAGATAGTTTGTCTACCATTACTCAAGCAAAGATAAAATGAGAGGATTTCATGGCATCTAAATTCCTCTTTTTTGTTCTGTGCTAGGTTTTCACTTTTTTAAATTTTTTATTTTGGGCAAGTAGAGAGAATGACTAACTAGTAAAGAGAAGAACACAGTTTTTAAAAATATTTTAAACATCCAGTCTCCTGATACTTAGAAGGACTTCTTCTAAACCCAGGAATCAAAACATTTCACAGAGAAACTGCACATAACCACATTTTTCTTTTTAGAGTGTGTCAAGTATATGAGTTTAACAAGCAACACTTGCTTACCATGTCTTTAAGCTCTTTCCCTTGTTTGTTAAGAAAAGTGAAGCGCAGAAATACCCACGTTGTGTTACCTATATTGTTAATCTCACAGATGACCGTTTCTGGGAATCACAAGAAACAATTGATCTTACTGACCAAAGGAAAGCACTCGCTGCTCTCCCCACTGGGTCATTGGAGTGCAGTGAACGTCCCTCCCAGCACAGAGAACCCTGGAGGTTAGAAAGGACATCTCATTGTTTTCTGTTTAGCAGATGTAGATGAGTAAAGCCAGAAATCATATTATTTTATGTTTACCTTTCAATTAAGCAGCAAGGAAGATAAACAAATAAAACTAAATATAGCTCTACAGAAAAAAAAAAACATTTCCAGTTGTCTTCTCTTAAATTTCCCAAGCTCAGGCTACTATAAGAAATGTGAACTAGAAGACTTTCTTCCAAGTAGTGAATATTGAGAGGCCACTATCCCCATTTTGTAGCTTATCTGGGATCGGCTCAACTAAGTCAAAAGACATTGTAGCTATGTATGAATAAATAGTAAAAGCATACATGGAAAAATTTAGAAGCTATATGACTTTTAAAAATATGGTATTTATCCCTTATAAATTCCTGTGATTCCTCAGCACACAGTAAGCATAGCACTTAATGAACTCTTGCTTTTATTGTTATTGTGATTTCTTTCTTGATCCACGTAATGTCAAAGTCCAAATAGCTAGAAGTGTCCTCAAATAGGGCCCTGCTGTTTTTAAAGAGTTAAATGAATAAGTCAAATATTCTTAGGATTTTTCAAATATAGGACCATCTTTCATTCTAAGAGTATAATCCTAACACATTCCAAAAAGGAGAAAAAGAAAATAGCAATTTATTTAAGAGAGAGAGGGGGCTTGGCTGTTTTAGTAATAAATGCCACTTTCCTTGAGTGAAGAAAATATTTCTTAAGATTTCTACTTTATAAGCTTCATTTCTTTCTCTCAAGTACTATCCTGAGAAATTTATGGCTAAATAACTCCCTGATTCATTCTTCTGAGAAGACATCTGAAGCCAGGTAAAGTGAGTATGGAAGGAACAACCTGAGACCAGCACTGAGACCTTCTCTTCCTTGTGCTAAATCAACACAAGTGAGTTGTAAGTTTGAAACCTTGGTGTCGAGCCATCTCAGCACAAAACAGTTATTAATACACTCAGCAGTCTTGAATAATGGATCTTGAGAAGGCCTCCAAGGTATTCTCTTGAAGGCAGCAACATTCTTGGAAAAATGGACATGAGCTCATTTAGAATGTCCTGAGGAGCGCCTATAAATGTAAAGCAGTGTGTGTGGTGACCTTTACATTGCCAGACTGAGGGCACGCAGGACCTGTACCTGACTGCAAGAGTATTGTTTTGATTCCTCTGCCCCATCCCTAGAATTCTTATGAAGACCCTGGTACTCGCCTGCCTCACTTGGAGGGTTCTGGGACTTCATGTTCTTTCTCAGTGGCTGCTGTAAGTCAGCTGCTACAGAAGCCTAGCTCAGTCCAGGCCTGTAAGTGCTGCTCTTGTTGTTACTCTCATTCAATACACTTGTTGCTCTCTTCATGTTGCTCTTTCCCTTGCTGTCAAAACCTCTGCCATTTATACAGTGAGGGAGAGAGTTTCTCCAGGGCTTAACCTTGCTACTTTTCCTTACTGATGCTATATTAGGAATTCTGAACATGATTGCCAAAACCCAAGGGTAACAAAGCAAATATATGCCTCATCAAGGATTGCTCAGTGACACAAAATGAGGCACATGTTTTATCAGCCTAAGATCTGAACTTTTCCTTCTGTTGTAGTGTGAGGCCTCTTTCTACCTGCCCTTTCTGTGTGGGTGTGTTAACGTCATGGACCTGCAGGTTAGACCCAACATCCTCCCACCCCAAACAGGGAGGTTGTTTCTTTGTCTCTAGGCTTGTGCCTTATCATGTTAGCAACTCCAGTGAAAGGAAGGTTTTCTTTCTCAAGAGTTCCAACAAAAGTATGGAGGGAGAAGTCTCATTTGCCCTGTTTGGACATATATTCAGCTTAGAACCAGTTACTCAGTAGTTAAGGTAATGCAGTTCTCTCATTGGCCAGGCATGACTCATAAGCCCAGCTCTGGAGCCAGAAGATGGAGTCAGGCCCACCTTAATCACATGCGCTGAGAGTGGATAGGGCTGGTATTACTCAATGTGGGTGTGAATGGTTGGCAGGCAAAAACAAAACATATCTACCATTGTTTCTCAGAACTTGGGGGAAGATACTATTTGGATATTTGATATCTAAAGATGGATAAATCACAGGAATAGGAGAAAACAAAGTAGGTGTTCTTTAAATAATACACGCTATAAAATATTCATGTAAATAAAACAAGGTGACTTTTTAAAATCGTCACTCAAAGACATGTTTATTGATTTTAGGAAGATAAGAAGGAAGGGAGAGGAAGAGAGAGAGAGGGAGAAAAGGAGGGAGGGAGGGAGAGACAGAGATATGAATAGATTGCCTCCCGTGTGCACCCTGACTGGGTCAAACCCACAACCTAGGTATGTGCACTGACCAAGAATCGAACCTGCAATATTTGGTGTACAGGAAGATGTTCCAACCAACTGAACCACCTGGCCAGGGCTAAAGCAAAGTGACTTTTATCTTTCATGTAAATATTGCACCTTTATATGCACCATTCCATATATTATCTGTGCAATTTTAATCTAATTACTCAAGTTTCTCCTATGTTAAATAAATAATCCTATTTTTCAGAGTTGTTGAAAGAACTAGAAATAATGCATGGGAAAAACATACCAGCATCTAGGATATAGTTTATGCTCAATGAATGGCAGACATCATTATCAACATCGTCATTTTAATAAATTCAGCATTTCTCACTGTTGGAAGAACAGTTTAAATTATAGCATTTCTATATCTAAGTTTTCCTTAAGGGCCAGTAAGCTACCTGTAACTTTCTGCTTTAAATGTCAGACTTGAAATGAAATTTTGATCAATTCATTGTGAATCCATTAGGTCTTTTCATCAATTTAGCTCTAAGGAAGACCTCAACAGCTTTAAATATATTGATGCCGGTTGAAATTAATTTTAATTTAACATAAACCAATGGCAAAGTGAGGTCAGACTAGCAATGTTGCCAACATGAAATCTGTGCCCTTCCAAGATGTTCTTTCACTTATGCTCTCTATTAAGTCCAGTTTTATTTTATTAGCTATGATCGATGTGATTCTGAACCTATATCTCCCTTCTAAATCCCTTTTTAGAGAGGGATGTCTTCTACTGATAAAGAAGCTTGCCTGTAAGCTTCTTAAGGTAGGGAATGTTTCTTACTGTTTTATATGTGCAGCAATCCTATGCTGAGCCTATAATTAGCTGCTCACTAAGAATTTTTTGGATTGATGCTTGTTTAGAGATAAAGATGCAGAATGTGTTTGTATGTGGTTTGGTTGTTAAAACTGGGGGTTAAGTGTGAATGAATTTGGGTGTAAGAAAAATAGAGGAAAAATTAGAGAATGATGATAAAAAGGAAAATGGTTTATAACTGACAATTAGGAATTAACTTGGGTTCCACAACAAGTTTCTGGGGTACTGTGAACTTTCTCAGGTTCTGGGCAAAATTTCAAGCACATGGGAAAGATTGTCATGAGCACCTAAGCTACCTGGGAAACTTTATTTTTCCAGTGTTACTGGGCAGAGTGCAAGGACCTTATGTCTCAGAATCATCTTAGCAAGCACACTTGAGATAATTTGTATTGTTATTCAGAATTATTTTAAGGCTGAAGAATAGGGAAAATTCTTCTGCATGTGAACAACTTTCCTCCCCCAAGGATTCCTAAACTCATAGGTAAACCCAGGTTCCCCTAGGCTTGTTGGGATGTCGTAGTACATGCTACAATTGTGAAATGTGAAGCAGTCAAAGGTTTGCACTTTGACTGTCAAATCCTTGGCTCAAAACTGGCCAGTGTGGTTTAGTTTGTTGGAGCATTGTCCCACAAAATGAAAGGCTGAGAGTTCAATTCCCGGTCAGAGCACATGCCTGGGTTGCAGGTTCTGTCCCTGGTCTGGGTGCATACGAGGTAACTGACGGTTGTTTCTCTCTCACATGGGTGTTTCTTCCCCTGTCTCTCTCCCTCCTTTGTGCCCTCCCTCTAAATCAATAAGCATGTCCTCTGGTGAAGCTAAAAAAAAGGTCCTTGGCTCAAGTTCCCCAAATCTGAGAATTCACACTGGGTCTGTTATCCATGACCAGCCTTAGTTAGTGAGGAGCCTGGGGAAGAATGCCCCCTAAATAAGATGTACGAGCAGCTGGTAGACAATGAACACAAGTGTTTGGAATAGAAGGGAACTGGGCCTGGCCAGGCTGAGCAAGAACCTGGGGCTGGGTAAGGGCGAGAAAATTAACCTGATCCTATATGCTGGTTGGAGGACATTGTTTGTAAAAGAAATTCCACATGTAAATGAGGGGTGGGCAGGGAAGAAGAAATGTTCCAAGGGGCAGGTAAAAATAATAGCTAATATTTAATGCAAGCTTATTATGATAAACACAGTTGTGAACATTTTACAGTACATGTATTTTCTCATTTAAGTCTTCCAAAGTGTTATCAGGTAGGTCATATTATTATCCCTATTTTGCGGTCAGGAAACTGAGGCCAGAGAGATTAAGTGACTTGCTCAAAGATTTACAACTACTGAGCATTGAGGTTGGATGGGAGCCCAGGCAGAAGGGCTCCATTGCTCATCCCCACCACCACGCTACCACATACCTCATTATCCACCTTGCGCTACTCCAGCCCTTGCCTGTAGCCAGTAAAAGTGGCCATACACCCAAAGCTGCAGCCCCTCGTGTGTCCTAAGTCAATGAAAACCAGCACTGAAAATATAGTGGGAATTCCTTCTTTGTTGCCAGTGAAGTCTGAAAAAGTTCGCGGCTCCTCCGTTCTCTCCAATGCACTCAGTTTACCTGGGTTATCTTGGCACTCAGATGGCGGCAGCTTCACTGTGCTCCAGGTCCTAATTTGGATGACCTTTCTGCTGTTTCCTCTTCTGCCTTCGTTCTTTACTTCTCTGGGGATGCGGACCTGCCCTGAGCTCCATCCCCATTATCTGAAGCCCTAGAAGTCTCACTTAGCTTCTTACTGCTTCCTTCACCTAGAAGGTGCTAAGGATTGACAGTATTATTGGGTAGTCTTAAAATACATCTGCTCATGACCCCAAGGCATGGCTGCCTAGAGGTCTCTACAGATGTTCGAGTTAGACAACCCAGGCTCCAATCCCAGCTGTGCAACATTAAGCAAACTAATTATCTTCCTGAATCTGCAGTTTCCTCATTTGTAAAACTGGGGGTAATAAAATACCCCCTCATTGGTATTGCCACGAGGATTAAAAAATAATGTATATACAGAGTAAACTTCCTGGCACAAGTTGGGCAATCAGAGAAATTAGCTATAATTTATGTCCTTCTGCTGGACTAGACCTTAAAAAGATGCTCTCAGCCTTGTGGGTTAGGATGTTGATTCTTCCCTTAAGGAGTTCAGCTTCACTGCTCTGCTTTGTGAAGACCCTGCAATATATCAGTAGGGGATCCTCCTTCCCAATGTGCTCTGTGGATGGATTTATATAAGTTATTTGGCCATGGTTCTGAAAGCCAGGGGCCTCAGTCAAGATAGGACAATGGGGGTCAAGATGTCCAGTCAGTGTCCAGAAGAGACCCACAGAGACAGGGGAAGGAGGAGTAGACGGGGAGTGCTATGAAATCAAGGGCTACAAAATCACCACATTCCTCTTCAGTGAGCTATTTATTGGATCAGACTGATGGCATCAAGTCATTCATGTTCTGATAGTGAATGGAACCGAGGGTCTCTCATGATGTTTTCAGGACCAGGAAAGGGCCTGGGTTTGCAGGAAGGCACTGCAGTCAACACTGAGTGTGTTTCCTGTAACGGATGCACCAAATCACCATGAATTTAGTAGCTAAAAACAACATATTTTTTTTCCTCTGCATTTCAGGAGGTCACAAGTCTAAAATGGGTTGGCAAGTCTGTGTTCCTTCTGGAAACGCTAGGGGAAAATCCATTCCCTTGCCTTTTGCAGCTGTGTTTTTGGCTTGTGGCCCCTTCTTTCATCTCCAGAGTGGAGCATTTTCAAGTCTCTCTAATTCTCTCTCTCTGTGACCTCTTCTCCCATGGTCAGGCCTACTCAGAATCTCCCACCTCCTCTTTTACTCACAAGAACCCTTGTGATCACATCACACCTCCTGATGATCCAGGATAATTTCCCCATTTCAGATCCTTAATCCCATCTGCAAGGTCTCTTTAGCATTTTGGCGACATATTCACAGGTTCTGGGGGTTAGGATGTGGACTTCTTCTGGAGGCTGTTCTTCAGCCATCACACCCTGCTGTGTGGAACAGAAGCTCAGGCAGGAGAAGCACAACAGGCCAGACACATAGGCCTTCTGTGTTTTCTGGGGGACAATCTTCCTCATTGCTAGGGCACTCGCAGACCCTCGACAAGGAGCCACAACGGCCTCTGTACCAGAAAAGGAGACCTCACTTTACACATAAGCTGGTAAAATAGAACATGAGTTAATACTGTTCCCATTATTTCATATGTAAAACAAGTGCCCATCCTCAAATGCTGACAGTCTTTTTGGCGCTGAAATGAAGTGTTGGTATGTTGTATGACAAACAAATAAAAATGCATGTGCATGTATATTTTACAAAAATGATAGGAGAAAAAACCCATCTCAAATATAGGTTCAACAATTTACCCCGAAGGTAAAAATATTAAATTGCCAGAGAAAGCAAGAGAAATCATAGAGAAAGAATGATTTTTACCTGGAAATTGTCACTAGTCCTGGGGATTTACACCATGTGCCTAGGACGCCCAACAGCAGGGGTGTAGGTTCTATTGCAACATTATTTTTTAGGCCATTTCCCCTTAAAATGGTCTAGCTGTGCCAAGAGTGAATTAGTAGATATGGGGGAGAAAATTGGTAAAGATGGTAGATAAAAGTGTGAAAGTAAATTTAATTTAATTTAATTTATTTTATTTTTTTCAGATGATCAAAATGAAGAAACTTTATTCAGTGGACCAGTAAGGAATTCCAGAGGAGAGCAGGGCTCAGGGAACCAAGCTTCTCCTGCATAAACACATCTACCTGGCGTTTACCTGTTGACCACTGTTGCCTAAGTTCTGCAGGAGGCCTGGACTGGGTCTTCAATTTTTTCCTTCTATGTCCTTCACAACTAATCTAACCCAAGGAGGGGAGGCAGGGGAGGACTTTCCTTCCAGAACCCTATGTCTCAGCAGCCTTCGTCAGCTTCTATAGGGCCTACTGCCATCCTGACATATGACATTTTCCCACCCCATGGTCTTTCTTTCTCTCCCTTTCCTCACTAATCCTCATTCATCAGGTTCTGGATAAAATCATGTCATCTGCAAATAATGACAGTTTTACTTCTTCCTTTCCTGTTTGGATACCTTTTATTTCTTCTTCTTTTCTGATTGCTGTGGCTAGGACTTCAGTACTGTGTTGAATAAGAATGGTGAAAGCAGACATCTTTGCCTTGTTCCTGATCTTAAGGAAACTGCTTTGAGTTTTTCCCAATTGAGTTAGCTGTGGGTTTGTCATATATGACATGGGTATGTTGAGATATATTCCCTCTATTTCCACTCTGCAGAGTTTTTATCATAAATGATACTGAATTTTGTCAAATGCTTTTTTCTGCATCTATTGATATGATTGTAAGATTTTTATTGACTTCGTTTATGTACTGTCTCACATTACTTAATTTATGGCTGTTGAACCAGCCTGGCATCCCAGGAATAAATCCCACTTGAACATGGTATATGATCCTTTAAATGTGTTGCTGAATTTGGTTTGCTAATATTTTGTTCAGGATTTTTTCATTTATGTTCATCAGGGATTTTGGGCCATAACTTTTTTTGTAATGTTCTTTGTTTATGGAACCAGGGTAAAGCTGGGCTCATAAAATGAGCTTGGGAGACTTAGGTGTGAAAATATTTAAAGAATTTTCATGAATATCATGAACATTTATGAACACAGAGGGAAACTTTCATTCTACCCAGACCCCAGTCAGGGACTGTATTAGTCTGACAGGGCTGCTGTAACAAAATACCATGGTCAGGTGGTTTAAAGAGCAGAAATTTATTTCCTCTCAGCTCTGGAGGCTAGATCAATTTCAAGATATTAGCAGGGTTGGTTTCTTCTGAGGATTCTCTTCTTGGCTCAAAGACAGCTGTCTTCTCACTGTGTCCTCCATGGTCTTCCCTCTGTCTATGTTGTCTGTATCTGAATTTCCTCTTTTAATAAGGACACTGGTCATTTTGGTTTAGGACCCACCCATATTCCTTCATTTTAACTTAGTTACTTCCTAAAAGGCCCTGTCTCTAAATAGTCACATTGTGTAGGACTGGTGGTTAGGACTTCAACGTACAAATTTAGGGGTGGGGGAGATACAAATCAGCCCAAAGCAGGACCAGTGAAATTAATTTTTTTACATTGTCTTTTGTTGGCCCAGTTTGTTACAGCTGTGTCCATCACTGTTTCTCGTGAGAGGAGGGAAAAATGGGGGTACGCGCCCCTGCCAGTCACCAGGTGGTACTCCCAAACACGGTACCATCAGTAGTTAGTGTCACGTCGAACCCAAGGCAAAATAAACCCATTCTGGGTCCAGGTCTCTGTCTAAATGATCTAGAACCCTGGGGATTTAGAGGATACCATAGAAAGTTATTTAAAGATAGATATCCAAGCTTTTATCTGTTCCTTTTTTTTTAGCATTTTATATTAACTCACAATCCTTTTGGGACAGAAGGTTAGATTTCTTGGCTTTTCTCTGTTTCCCTCATTTCTCTTTCCTATGTAGTGGGGTTTATATTTAAAGCCATTGCTTAGAAATGCAGAAATGTAATTCTATTTTCTGTAACTGAACTCAGCTTGCCCGTGAGCCCCCACGGTAAGGAATGGGAAAGAACTTGAAGCTGCTGATTCAAGTTTTCTTAGTCATTTTCAATTTATCTTCATTTTCTCCAAGGTAAGTCAGTGTTTCTGCTCCCTTTTCTGGCTCCAGGATGAGGAGTAGATGCCTAGGAAAAGGCCAGTGGCCTTGTCTGTCTTCCTCCCCTCTCAGCCTTCCTGAGGTGTCTCCTACCCAGAGCTGAATTTACAGTTAATCAAGCTCAAACCTCAGAGCTTCTCATTCGCCAGGCTTCTTCTGAGCCCTTGGAAGGGGCTGCAGTGATGGATTTATGTAATCAGATTTCATCATATTCCCAAGTAAAAGATTTTGACAGCAATCAGTTAAGAACACTGGGGCTTGCCGCTTGATTTTTACTCCATCAGAACTGTCCCTTGTGTGGTCGCTCTGGAGCAGCTATAGTGATTTTGGGACTCTGGTGAAGGGGAAATTGACATGAGGATACATTCAATTTGTATTTGTACAGTCACTTTTGTGAATAGTTATTTGCTGGTCAACCTTGAGTAGAAATAGCTTCTAGAAACATACCTGTCACCTGCTGTACCACCTCAGAAATGTGCAGGGCTAGGGTGGTGCTAGGACATGGTGCCGCAGTGCCTGGCCCCAGAGCGTGTGGCAGTATAGGAGAAAAAGTTTTGGGAAAGAGCCTTTTTTCCAAGGTGTGGAAGGTTCTGCTGGTTATCAGAGGGTAACATTAAGCAGAGGATTTAGTTCTCATGGACAACTTGATACAGAGACTTTTTGGGCCAGGAATACTCAGTAATGCAGCATATACAATTATAAATGTTACACATATTTTCTTCCTGATTATACAAAATAGAACTTGGAATTCTTGTGTTTGTAAGGCACAGACGGAAAAGCTGGCACATCTGTGTGAGGCCACACAATTTGTGCTTTCCAACTATCAGTTATAGAAAGTAAATGTCAATCAGCTGTCCTTGAGAAAATTATCTACCTTTTTATTTTATTTCTAGAGTATTCTACAAAATAATTACCCTAAGAGGTGATCAAAGAGCCTGCAGCCAAAAATGTAGGAAACATGTGTTATTGCTATATAAACAAATAATTAATTTATAAAACTGTAGGTATTAGCTAGATTTAGTGATACTTGTATTTATTAACCTTTGTATATTTGTTTTCTTTCCTCAATTTAAAGAACCATTTACTTGCATTCTGTTTTTTAAGTTTCTCTTTTTTAAAAGATTTTATTTATTTATCTTTAGAGGGGAAGGGAAGGGAAGGAGAAAGGGGAAGAAAAGGAGAAAGGGAGAGAAACATCAAAGTGTGGTTGCCTCTTGTGCGCCCCCTGCTGGGAAATGGCCTGCAACCCAGGCATGTGCCCTGACAGAATCAAACTGTGACCCTTTGGTTCGAAGGCCAGTGCTCAATCCACTGAGCCATACCAGCCGGGGCTACTTGCATTCTTTGCACTGTATTTATCATGTTGCATTCCTTTTCCTCAGCGGGCTCCCCCAATCCTACAAGCATCGAGCCATATGAACCTTATCCTACCCTCCTTATGCCATGTGACTGGTGAGCACTGTGGGCTGACGTGGTGGGGGTGTGGGCTCCAGCCCCAAGGCTGCACCTTAGCAATCTCCTTGTCCACCAGACCAGTGTTCCCTGAGCATGCACATTCCTGCATACTTCCCCTACTTCTGAATGCCAGGAGCACCTGTGACCCCAGTAACATCAGGGTCATGTGGGACACGGGAATCACAGAGCATGCTACTACAAGTCCTCTTTCTGAACAAATGCCTTGTGTCACCACATTTACTGCTTCTGTGTTGGCATGGGTGAGGTGGAGGTGTGGGAATGGGCCATCTTTACATAGCCTCCTCTGCTTTGGAATTTCTTTACATAACTGGAGATTTTTTTTTAAATCTACCCCCTCCAAGTATTTGGATTTTAGATTGTTCCTGCCAATACTCTCCATGCACCTCTTCCCAAGCCCAGGGCCAGCTTACATAGCACTGTGGTATAATAGTTAAGAGCACAGACTGAAGCCAGTTCACATAGGATCAAATACCAGAAACATCAATTACAAGCTGTGTACATTTGGGTAAGTTTCTTAATGTCTCTGAGCATCAGTTTCCTTATCTGTAAAATAGGTTGCTATGAAGTTGAATGAGTTAACGTGTCTAAAGTATTTGAAATACAAAATGCACATGTTCCAGCATCCACAATCTCTTGGCTGTAGGGCATGCATTTGTGCCACATCCCGCACTCTGTTGTATGGCTTGTAGTAAAACCACTATGTTCTGACCTCCAGGCTTTGTTCTCTGATGTTTAAACAGAAGCCTTTGGAATTCAGATCACTTTTTTTTTTTTTAAATCACAAGTGCTCAGAAGTTAAAATCAAAAGCCAAGATTTCAGGACTATTGCTTTAAACATGGACTTCAAATATCTATTTTGAAAGTCCAGAAATGAACATAAATTTTTTGTTTATGAGTGGTGACCCCCCCGAAAAAAAAACCCCTGAAATTATCTTCTGGAGGTTGGGCCTCTTGTAGTACAGGCTTCCCCCACTAGGTGATTGTTCTAGGAATCCATTTGTATCAGTGTACCAGCTGGCATTGTTGTAAGGGGCTGTGTTCAGCCTCGGTGAATTTGTATAAAGACTCTTTCAATGCATTTGCCATTTTGTGATGGATATGAGCACACCTGCCCACACCTTTGAGTGTTCAGAAGTTTTTGACAAAAAATGGCTTGATCTCCATGTCCCACCCTCCATATTCACCTGATCTCACCCTAAGCAACATTTTTTTGTTTGTTTCCCTGGGTGAAAAAAGTCCTCAAAGGGATACATTTTGCTGATGTGGAAGAGGTGAAAGAAAAAATGGCAAAAAGCACTAAAAGGCATCAATATTGATGAGTTCAAAAACTGGTTTGAACAGAGGAAAAAATGTTTCAATGGATGTATATTACATCAAATGGAGAATACTTTTAAGGTGACTGAAGTTTAAGCACGTAACAATAAATACACACTTTTTAATAAATAAATTCAATGTTTTTTGGGTCTCCCTTGTATGCTTGCATCCCAGCAATAAAGACACTAAATGTCTTTGAGGCAATGGACATTTCTGGCTGCTAAGGAGAAGATCTTGAGCAAAGATTTAAAAAGTACAAATATTTAAGTAATAACATATTTCAAAATGCTATATAAAAAACAATAAAGGAGAACCTACACTTTCAATTTACTTTAACTGTGTCAGGTATCATCAGGTCATAAAATTTATATATTTCGCTTATCTTTACACTATCCTATTGTGTGAACAGTTTTATGTCTACTTTACTGATAAATAAACTGAGCTTTACAGAGTTTCAAGTTACTTGCCCAAATGATCAATTAAGTGGGAAAAAAGCCGACTGTGATTCAAGCTGACATTGTGTTCCCAAAAGGCAAGTTCTCTCCACTCGTCGCTCTCGCTGCTCCAACCCTACTCCCTAAAATGAAATTTTCGGAAAGAAAAGCAACAGACTGGAAAAGAGCAATTTTCTATAAAGAAGAGGCTCACAATTGTTGATTGTAGGGAGCATCTTCCTGAATCTTTGGAGTTTTCCCTCTGTCAGAAGAATAACTTCAAGTTAAAAAATCTAGGGTTATAGGTTCTATCTGCAAGTTTGACATATGTTATAAAAGTATATCTCAGTGTGACTGTATAGTCGATTCTAATTACCTCTCCTCTTCCAGTAAATTCTGCCAATACACTGAATCCATTAAAAAAATTTGAACTGTCCTTGCGGAAAAACTTCATTCCATCTCTCTTGATTGTTTGTTCCTTTGACTCTAAACCTCATCTTTATTCTTATCACAAATTCCTCTGAAAAACTGTCCCTCCCATTCCCATAATGAATCAAATTGATCTTGCCTAAGATAGTGACAACAAAATCTTGCTTTTACTTCAAAATAGGAACACAGAGATCAAATATGTGAACTCATTACTCTAACATTGAAAATTAGCGCCATACAATACCTCATATGCATTTCCAAGATGGATCCCAAGTGAAATCATGAGGAATACAAAAATCATTTTTTATGATCCCCTCTCTCTTTTCTTTAAGCACCTGCCACCTTGCTTTTATATTTCACCTACAATACTATAGTTAAGATTCTTATCCATTCTTTGCTTCTCTCTCTCGAGATCTGGTTTCAGGGAAGGGTCTGTGCAATGGTCAAGAGCACAAACTGGAGCCAATAATTCACACAGGGATCGCACTTGGTCAGACCCCAGATTTTCCACTTGTGTGTTCCTTCTCAGTTTTCCATGTGCGGATTTACGCATGTGCTTGTCTCCTTCCCACCTCCCATCCTTCTCTGAGGGTGGTGTCTTCTCTGATTTTCAATTTAACTGTGAGTGAGCTAGGAAGCATTTAAATTATTTCCATTTTGTCACATGGAAGTGTTTAAAAATAGATATTTCTGCTGACAATGACAGCATTTGACAATATTCTTTAAGTTCTGGTTAATGTAATAAGACTAAAATAGAAATAAATTATGCACACATTTTGGAAAAGTGAAGGCAACATTATTTCTTGCAGATGGAAGATACACCTAGAAAATATACATCTAATAAATAAAATTCGGTAAAATGCCAATGTGAAAAACGTTTAACAGGAACTGAGTGCTGACCCCAGCAGCCCCATTTGGTGAACACAGTGACAGGAGGCTCGCTCGCCGCGCAGGCACCGGCTGCTTTCCCAAAGCTGGCGTCAGGTTGCCTCGCTTTCCCAAAAGACATTACTACATTATTACTGATAAAGGCTTTTGTTTTTATTTTTGTTTTGTGTAACAGTGAAAATGCTCATTGGATTTCATTTGTTTAGTGAAAACCGATACTAATGTAGGTCTTTTTAAAAGTGAAGTGGCCTCACTGAACTTTTGGAAAGCAGGGAAGACTCTTTGCTTTCCGCCACTCCGGCTCATGAAAGTTCTCGTGGGAAACCTCTGCTTGTCATTAGCGAGGGAAACCTGTGTCGGCAAAATACACAAGACAAGGTAGAAATGACTGATCAAAAAATAAATGGTAATGGAAAAAATATAATAAGGATTAAATTAAAAAATTGCAGGTATTATATAAATTTAAAAAATAAAAAAAACAATATTTGATTATGTAGCCCTGTTCTAATTATGAAAAGACTAAATATTGCTATAATATTTTCTTTTACACATATACATAGGCAAAAAACTCTAATTACAATTCAAATGGGATTAAAATAAATAATTTTACAAATGTTTCCAGGGTTTATCATCTGGAAAAAATAAGTAGGCAAAAATAACTGAATTTATTGCTAATAAAGCTTATTTAGTAGGATTATAAAAAAGTTAAAATAAAATATTGTATACAATGATTTGGGGATTGATTAAAATTTCAATAAATTGCAGTTTTATGCATAGTTAAAACTTATGTGGTCTAAAATTTCCCCATGTGTCACCAGCCTACTAAAATGAAGTCTCATTAACATTAATTTCCAAATTATAGTGACTTAACCTCTGTCTTTGATACTGAAGGACTTCTTTGGTTCCAAGTCAGCACCTCTTTTATTTATTTCTGGGGTGACAGGGTATGCCACTTGTACCCAGAAATAAGTTGGCTCCTATTCCTCATGAGTCACAGAACCACGACCCCTGCTGCCAGTGTTCTCTATGAGAATCACCCAGGGTGGCCCCTTGGAGCCCACGGGCTGGCTGCCGAAGCCCTGCAGTAGTTCGTGACAAAGTTGGGGGGAATGTTCACCTAGACCCTGAGTGGTAACATTTGTGTCCATAGCCTCCGTCCTTTATATACATCCTAAACCTTGAGATCTTCATCCCTCTTATCATCACAACTAAAACTTAGTGCCTCAAGCCAGAGAGAAACCTAAGCCATCCCTATCTTAGTCAACCCTGTCCTCTTCACCTATCTTCTTAGCCCAAGACAGATCCTGTGCATTGTCAAATTATACAAACAGACTAGGATCTCAGGTCACCAAACAGTTGGATTCTGAGTGCAAGTTCATGCTCAGCAAGGACACTCTGCTGAACTGTGTGAAAACCTTCCAAACTCTGTTACACATCACTTATTAACAGTGATGTGTATTTATGACATCACTCAGTTCTAGGCATAGTACATTGTAAAAAGTCATAGTACATTGTTAAAAAGTTCTCAAAGAAACATATTGTCTAGGACTTATAGCTCTTATTTACTAGGATATCATAAAAGGGCTTACTAAATGCATTTCTAAAATATATAAATAATATTTTCATACTGTATCAAGCTGAATATGCTACAGAAGAGCAATTAAATTTAGTTATGACTATTTCATAGTTAACTGATGTTCTGTCTTAGAACTAGCTCTTTTCTCCATTTTCTAATGTCCTTCAAATCCATTTGATAGTATTTCTGACAATCCACATCCAAACTCATTGGAATGCAGTGCAAAAATAGAAACAACATTAGCTTTTCGCCTGTGTTTAGCAGTTCTCTTGTTATCTGCAGGTCTGCCATAGTTATTCACTGCCCCCCCCACATTCTATGAAAGCCTTTCCATATAATATACTAAGAGAGGATGTCTGACCTCTGAACATAATCCTGTGACTTCAAACAGTATCTCTACTCATATTACAAAACAACATGGCATAATTATTAAATAAACATTTATTGAACATAAACTCTTAACTGACAGCTGCGTTACATATAGAAAAAAGTCAATAAAATACAATCTTGTTTCGAGATGCTACTGGGTTAGTGGAGAAGACAGGTATATAAACAAATGATGATGATGGTGGTGATGATGGTAATGATAGTGACTATGGTATGGTAGTGACTATGTTATAATAATGATAGAAGAATAGTGGAGGGGAAACTTTTTAAAATTCAAAAATGGTGCCAGGTTAATTAGCTATCTAATTGACTTCTATCTCACACCATATTAAAACATAATTTCCAGGTGGCTTATAGATTTAAATGCAAAAATTAAAGCAATAACTTTTAGAAAATAACATAGAAAATATATTCTTTACATTGTGTAGGAAAATTTTTCATAGACAAAAAAGCACTAACCTAAAAGAAAAAAATTGAAAATTATACTCTTCTAAAAGAAAGAACTTTTATTCACTAAAAGATACTAGTAAGGGAGCAAACCACTGAGTAGAAGAAAATATGTGTAATATGTATATCTAGTAAAGAACTATATTCTAGTTACACATATTTAAGAAAATACTCTAGGAAATATATTTAGAAGTGGGCAAAACATGTAGATAAGCACTTGCATTAGAAGAAATCCAAAAGAACAATGAACATTTGCATAAGTGATTAACATTACTGGCCATTACGGAAATGCAAATTAAAATAACCATAAGATACCAATACAAAGAAAGTAAAAACAAAAACACAGTACCAAGTGTTGGTGAATATATAATACCACCATTTTGGAAAACTGAAAGTACTAAAGCTGAAAACACAATACTCAGACTGCAGTTCTGCTCCTAGAGAAGAAAAACGTGTACATTTACCAAAAAGACTTGTGCAGGTATGTTAATAGAAACACTCTTTATAATAGCACAAGCCAACAATAACAAAAACAAAAAGAAACCCAAAACAACTGGAAATGAGCCAATTGTCTATCAACAACACAGTAAGAATACACCAAGGGGAAAGAGTAGTCTCTTTTTTTAAAATTATACTTTATTGATTATGCTATTACAGTTGTCCCAATTTTGCCCCCATTGCCCCCCCTACACCCAGCACCCCCACACTCCCTCAGGCAATCCCCACACCATTGATCATGTCCATGCATTTAAGTTCCTTCATTACTCCATTTCCTATACTGTAATTTACATCCCCATGGCTATTCTATAACTACCTATTTGTACTTCTTAATCCCTTCACCTTTTCACCCATTCCTCCATAGCCCCCTCCCATCTGGAAATCATTAAAATGCTCTCCATACCCATGATTTTGTCTCTGTTCTTCTTGTTTGCTTAGTTTGTTCTTTTTTAGATTCAATTGTTGATAGGTGTGTACTTACTGCCATTTCATTATTCATAGTTTTTATCTTCTTTTCCTTAAATAAGTTCATTTAACATTCCATATAATAATGATTTGGTGATAATGAACTCCTTTAGTTTTTTCTTATCTGGGAAGGTCTTCATCTTCCCTTTGATTTTAAATGGTATCTTTGCCGGGTAGAGCCATCTTGGATGTAGGTCCCTTCTTTTTATGACTGAATATTTCTTGCCAATCCTTTCTAGCCTTAAAATTTTCTTTTGAGAAATAGCTGATAGTCTTATGGGAACTCCCCTGTACATAACTGCTTTTCTCTTACCATTTTAAGAGTCTCTATCTTTAACCTTTGTCATTTTAACTATGATATGCCTTACAGTGGAACTCTTTGGGTTCACCTTGTTTGGGACTCTCTGTGCTTCCTGGACTTGCATGTCTGTTTCTTTCACCAAATTAGGATGTTTTCTTTCATTATATTTTCAAATAGATTTATGATTTCTTGCTCTTTCTCTTCTTCTGGCACCCATATGTTGCAAATGTCGAACCTGTTGAAGTTGTCCCAGAGGTTGCTTACCCTATCTGATTTTTTGTCTTCTTTTTTCTTCTTGTTTTTCTGATGGGTTGTGTTTTGGTTTCTTATGTTCCAAATCATTGATTTGATTCTCAGCTTCATCAACTCTACTATTGATTCCCTGTAAATTATTCTTTATTTCTATTAGCATATCCTTCATTTCTGACTGGATCTTTTATATGCTGTTGAGGTCCTCACTAAGTTCCCTGAGCATCCTTATAGCCAGTGTTCTGAACTCTGCACCTGATAGATTGCTTATCTCCATTTTGTTTAGTTCTTTTTCTGAAGTTTTGATCTGTTCTTTTATTTTGATCATATTTCTTTATCACCTTGTTTTAGATGCCTCCCTGTATTTGTTTCTTTGCCTTATGTAGAGCTGCTAAGACTCCCTGTTGTGGTATCAATGCCTAATGTAGTAGGTGTCTTGTAGGTTCCAGTGACACAGCCTCCCCTTTCACCCAAGCTGAGTATTCAATGTATGCCCTTCTTGTGGGCTGAGTACACCCTCTTATAGTTGAACTTTGATTTCTGTTGGTAGGTCAATGGGAGGGATTACCTAGGCCAGTCAGCTGCAAGGACTGGCTGTGATCACTGAACACTTCTGCCCTCCGTGGAGAATCAGCTGTGCAAGAACAAGGTGGTGGTACTCCAATGTAGTCTGTAGGTATCTACTGGGTGTGCAGGCTCTGGGGTTCCCTGGTTGGTGCACCAAGTTTAGCCCCAGGGCCATGCTACATGAGGTACACAGCAATCTAAGATGGCTGCTGTTTGCGCTGTGCTAGTAGATTCCCAGGCAAAAATAAGCTGTGAATCCAGCTTGGCTGCTATAGTGATGAGCCTGGGGCCACTTAGCAAGAGGAGCAGGATTTTGGAGCTCACTGAGGCTGTCTGTTGCCCGTTTGAGAGGATTTAAGAAGTTGTGATGCATGAGTCCAGACCTGCCATTCACATGGAAAAGTCTCTGTTAACAGCTTGGGTGGGCCCATAATTTGGGTGGGATGGAGTATTAGGTGGCCTCTAGTTTGGGGTCAAGCTAACCCCCAGCTCTTGTCTTGATGCCAAACACTTCAGTTCCCCCTTTATGCCACTGGTGTCTTTCAAGCTGCTGCCCTGGTGTTCGGGCTCAGAGGAAGTGAGTCTGAGTAAGCATGTGTGTGGGTTCTTTAAGAGGAACTACTTGGGACTCCAGAAATTTCTTCCACCAACTCAATATCCACTGAATTTTGCAGCCAGAAGTTATGTGGACTTATTTCCTGGCACTGGCACCCTGGGCTGGGGGGCTTGGTGTGGAGCTGCAATGCCTCACTCCTAAGATATCCCTCCCAAATTTTTATCCACTGCTTGTGGATTTCAGATAAGCCTGTTCCATGTCTTGGCCCTTCCTACCTTCTGGATAGATGTGGTTTCTTTCATTCCATAGTTGTCAGACTTCTACTGAACTCAAGTTCTGATGATTCTGAGTGATGGTTGTTCTGTTGTTTCCTTGCAATTTTGATGTGGTTGTGTGAAGAGGTGAGCTGTTTACTTATATCACCATCTTGACCTGTAGTCCAAGAAGTCTCTTGAATAAATACTTCTGGGAAAACTAGACATGTACATGCAGAAGTATGAAACTGGATCCTTATCTTATGCCATCACAAAAATCAACTCAAAATAAATTAGACTTAAATGTAAGACCTGAAACTGGGCAACTACTGGAAGAAAACATAAAGGTGAATCTTCAAAACATTGGTTTTAACAATGATTTTTTGTACGTGACTTTAAAAGCACAGGCAAGAAAACAAAAATAGATAATTGGGGCTATATCAAACTAAAAATCTTCTGTACAACAAAGAAAACAAGCAACAAAATAAAAAGGCAACTCACAGAAGTAGAGAAAATATTTGCAAACTCCATATATGATATGGGACTAATATCTATAATACATAGGGACTACTATTACTCAATAGCAAAGAACAAATACCCCAATTAAAAAGAAAAATAGACATTTTCCACAGAGGACATACAAATGGCCAATGGGCATATAAAAAGGTGCTCAAAATCGCTAATATCAGGAAATGTAACTCAAAACCACCATATCATCTCACACCTGTTATATGACCATCATCCAAATCAATCAAATGAGCAAAGAATTACAAATGTGGGAGAGGATGTGGAGAAAGGGGAACTTTTATGTACAGTTTGTGAGAAGGTAAAATGGTGCAGCTGCCATGGAAAATAGTATGGAGGTTTTCAAAAAATTAAAAATAGAGCTACCATATGATCCAGCAGTCCCACTTCTATGTCTTTATAGAAAGGAATTGAAGTCAGGATCTTGAAGAGATATTTATACTCCCATGTTTATTGCAGTATTATTTGCAGTAGCTAAGATGAGAAAGCAAAGTAAACGTTCATTACTGGATGAATGGATAAAGAAAATGTCGTGTATATATAAAACAGAATAATGTTCAGCCATATAAAAGAAGGAAATCCTGTCATATGCAACCTCACATGATAAGAATGGGGTTCATTCATATCGTGAATGAATCTTGAGGACATTATGCTAAGTCGGTCACAGAAGGACAAATTCTGCATTATTCTACTTGAATACGTTATCTAAAGTAGTCAAACTCATAGAAACAGAAAGTAAATTGTTGCCAGGGACCAGGGTTGGGAGGAAGTGGGGAGTTTCTTTACATGTGTGAAACTTCAGTTGTGCAAGATGAAAAATTTCTAGAGATCTGCTGTATAGCATTGTGCTTCCAGTGAGAGGTAGATCTCATGTTATGTGTGTTTTTAACCACAATAACACCCCCAGTAGAATGAATAATCAAATTGGGTGAGTTCAGATAACAGAATATTATACTTTGCTCTACAGTAATAGAAAAAATACATTATTGTTACATGGTATGCTTCAAGATGAATGGATTACACAAGCATAGTGTTGAGTGGATGAAACCAAACACAAAATTACATTTTGTCTTACACTATTTGTATGGAGTTAAAATTGAGCAAAACCAACCTATGCTGATAGAAGTCTGAATTGTGGTTACTTTGGGGGGATGGGTAATGGGAAGGACCTCAAGGAGGTTTACAGAGTGCTGGTGAGTGCTCTGTTTCTTACTTTTGATCTCGGTGGATATGCAGGTTTACTTCACCAAGCTGTACAGTTATGAATTACATAGCTTATGTATGTTATGTTTCAATATAAATTTTACTTAGTAATAATAATAGCCATTATGTGCTGAACGTGTTAGTTATCAGATACTTTACATGTATTGGTTTATTTCACCTCCCCAAACTATTTTCTATAGCAGGCATTGTGTTATCACTATAAGTGAGGAAATTGGGACAGTGAGGTTACAAATGGTGCTAGGAATTCCACTGCAGGCAGTTTGGCTTCTGAACTGGTTTCCAAATTACTATGCACAGTGTAATACATCAAAAGAGTGAATCAAGGACCATGCTTTCAGTGGATAAATTTTTCTGGGTGGAAAAATTCATATACAGCTTCTGGGGACAGATGATGCCTGAGCAGCCTTAAAGGAAGAGTAGATGTTGTCCAAGCATGAGAGAAGAGGTATCCCAGGTAAGAGGCATTGAACTTGAAAATGGCTGTAGGTTGGTGTGGCTAGAAAACAGTGTCAGTGAAGGATCCCAAGAACCTGTGCATAGACAGAGGAATTTGAACCTTATTCTGGATAAGGATGAAACTATTTTAAGCAGCATAAGTGTATGAAAAAATTTACACTTTAGAAATAACATCCTGTTGACTGTCTGGAGCATGGACTAGAGGAAAAAAACCAGAGTCTAAGTTAGGAGCGGTGCTCATCACGGTGAGGGTGGAAGAAGCTGAGACAATGTGTATTCTTGGATATTTTCCTAAATGCCTGTTCAGAATGAAAATATTTCTCTCCAAAATTATAAAGAAATGTTTTTTCTTCAAATTTATTTAATAACTCCTCTGTGTGAGGCATTGTGTTGAACACTCATACAGGTGGGTGAACACTCATGCAGGTAGTTTCAGCCAAAATTTCCATAACTTTGGTCAATAAATGCTGCAACTGGCTTAGGTGCATGTTTTTTAAAAAGAGAAACCGTTTTCAGATGGTAAATATGCAGATAATTCTGTTAAAATCCCTATTAAAACATATGTGACTTTTGTAATAGTAACAAAAAAATTAAGTCATTTAAATAGTTATGGATGACCCAGCTCTATGTCATTTCTCCTTTGTCTTCTTAGGGCAAAGAGCTTAGGTGACCCATGAACAAAAAGGAAACTTTCTATTTGTACCTAGAAGAGTGGAAACAGTCAGGTTTGAAAGTGTGTGTAGATCTGTGTTTCAGCACTACTGCTAAACTAGTAGCCTGAGCTTATTCTTCAAGGACAGGATTTCCAGACTGCCATTCAGCTCCAATTCTTGGATGACAGAATCAAGTTCAAGGGTGAAGAAGCAAAGTGATGGTGTGAACAGTTCCTTCCTTCGAGGCAGGCAGGATGCCTCCTGGCATATGTCCAGGCCCCCAGTAGAAACAGGGGGATGATAGCTTCTCTTGCCCTATCCCACCCTGCTTCTCAGGCCATACTTCCTTGCCTGTGGGCGACAGATTGTCTCTGTTTGCATTGGCTCCATTTTAAATTTGATGGTGGGCAGCTTGGACCCTTGACCCTACAGGCCAGGCTATTAAGATATACTGTTGCCCAGGCTGTCCTACAGGTGAAGACAATATGCCACAGTTTGGCTTGGCTGTGCCTGTGGCATCCAGGTCTAGTTGTCACACAGGAAACTTGCCAACCCCTCTCGAAGCCGTCTGTTTAAGGCAACGTGTTTTTAGACCACATCTCATGAAAGTGTGTGCAATTCTGCAGTGAGCCCGTACTCAGTTCTCTCTGTTTTCTCAGGGACACAAAACTGGGTTTGAATTTCTGCCACCACTGTTGCAGAATAAAATGGGTCTAAGTTATAAAGGAAAGTGGCCCTTAATTTCATGTGCAAAATGGCTTTTTTGGTGTGTAACCCCTCAACTATAAAAAAGATCAGACAGGTCAGCTTGTGTATTTCCTGGGAAGGAATAACTAAGGAGAGTCCTAAAGCTTTTTATCCACAGTAGCTTTTTGTGTGTGTTGCTGAGAGATGCAAAAGCCAGAATCAAAGAACTATAACCCTGAGAGATGAGACCCACAGTGACTCAAGGAAAAGAAGCCAGAGTTTAACCAGCCATGATGACTGCACTCACAGTTGTGGAGAGAACATGGGCAAAGATGGGGTATGAAAGTCATGGGGCAGGTTAGGAAACTGAGTCATTGAATAAATGCGTTGCTGTAATGTGATGCCCTGCTTGAAGCATCAGGGCAGCTGAACCCAATTACTGTTGAGTGTATTACATACTCTGTCTCTCTGTTTCTGTCTCTTTCTTTTAAAGCAGTGATTTTCAACCCTTTCCATCTCATGGCACACATAAACCAATTACTAAAGTTCTGCAGCACAAAAATATATTATATTTTTTGCTGATCTGACAAAAATAGGTATAATTTTGATTCATTCACACCAGACAGCTATTATTGTGTTGGCTGTTGTCATTTTTTTTATTTGACAATCTAAGGGAAAAGAGGTCATGTCCTTGACTAAACAGTCAACTATTGCATGTTATAAAAATTATTGTGGCACACTGGTTGGAAATTGCTGTTTTAAAGGATGATCTGAAAACTTCCATCAGGGATCCAGTTCTCATCGAGCTGTTCTCTGGGCAGAGTACGTGACCAAATCCTGCTATGTTCCTATAATGGTGAACTGGGTTGGCCAACCTAAAAAAAACTTTGAACCCTTTTCTCTTTAACTTGAAATGATCACTACACCAAAGTAATTTGTAGGCTACTTAGATCTGAATCATCTGAGGTAATTGTTTAAATTTCAAACTCCTAGTTCCACTCAAGAACCCTTGAATCAGAATCTCCTAAAAGTAGGTTACAGGGACCTGTGTTTTAAACAAGTGTTCTTGGTAATCTTCTAAACTTGTAAGGAACTCGCCTAAGTGTCCTTTCTTAGTTCTTTTTTTCCTGGGCCTGGCTTCATCTCTTTATGTCTCTAGAGCTAAAGATACTTTCTAGGCAAACGATAAGGTCCCAACAAGGAAAAACGATACAAAGCAGTTAATATGATCTTAGAAATGTCGGTCTGCATTATTTTCCTGCTTTACAATGTTCAATGGCTTCACGACAAACTTGGAAAACAACATTTCCATGCCTGCGTGCCCTTCCTCTCTGATCTCATCCCCCACTACTTCATTCCTCCTGGCTTGCTCCCCTCTGCTTTTACTGGCATAAGATCTAATCTGCAAACCTGCCAAGATTATTTCTGTCTGGGAGACTTTGCAGTTACTTTCTCTCTCTGCATGGGAAACATTTTCCACATCTTCCCACTCCTGCCTGCACCTCATCATTCAGATCTCAGTTCTTGCTGTACCAAGAAGCTCTCCTGGACTTCCCCTTCTAGTAAGTGCGCACACCCCACCTGCCACAACAGGCTATTCCATTTAAAAGTTATTTTCTGACATTTATCACCACTTGAAATCACCAATCAATTAATCAGTCTTTATATTCTGCTTTAGTTTTACTTATCTGTCTCTGTCCCTTCCACCCTAAATAAAGAAGAAGAATCTTCATACTTGTTAATCATTGCTCTATTTTCAGTGACTAAAACTGTGCTTGGTACACAGTATTCAATAATTATTTAGTGAATATTGAATAAATATCATAAAAAGTACATGACAGAAAGGATTTTAAAGCCCCCAAATCAACCCTTCAAACCCACAATACCCCCAATTCTTCTAATTTTATAATTGCTTTTTCTTCTTCTCAAGGAACTACCTCTAGAATTGTGATATCTGTCTCCAATTGTGTATGAGGGCAGAGGAAGGCCAGGGGACTGGATAACATAATTGAATTCTTCTGAATATGGAAACTTACTCCTTAGTATGGCAGCTAAGGAGTAAATAATTTCAGTTTTATTCTCTACATATGAGTGAAAAATATTGACCTTTAATTAATCAATGAAATCATTCAACAAGTATTTATTGTTAACTAACACAGCCCAGTCTTATACACTTGGAATACATCAGCGAGTAAAAGACTGATTCCTGCCCTTGTGGAGCTTACTCACGTACTTACTTGCTAACTAAGTCATTTGGTTCCATCAGGAGAATCTTCAAATTGTGGAGAACTTCTCCTCCATCCTGTATTATCTTATTCTTTATTTGTAAAATAGTAGTGACATTCTTAGAAATCTCAACTCTCTTAAAAATGCAAGTAAGTTTTTCTGGAATACACATTTCTAATTATCTCCTAAACTATTATGCTTTATAAATTGAATAATTATCAATACCATTTCCAAGGAAATCTGTGTAATAATAAAACTAAGAGAGCGATGAATCAGAAGGAAGAGTGGATGATAGATTATTCAATTAGAAAGCTGCAAACATCTTTTTCTCTAGAAAGAGCTGCAGTTCAGTTGTAAGGTCATTATTGTATTTTTCTTTGACAATATCAACTTGTTCAACATTAATGTAAGAAAACACATTGCTTGAGCAAGACTCATAAATTAACTTACACTCCATAGAGAGATATTTGTGTATATAAAATCGTGTTTTGAAAATTTATCTTAATTCTATACTGTTTGTAAATCTGAGGAATTAATTTTAAAAACCTTGAGGTCATTCCAGATTTAAAAATTATTAATATTTTTTATTGTTCTATTACAGGTGTTCCAGTTCTCCCCCATCGCTCTCCCCTGACCCTCCCTGCCCCATGTTCCCACACTCAAACCCCACCCTGTTGTCCATGCCCATGGGTCATTCATACTTGTTCTTTAACTCGATCCTTCCTCCTCTCTCCTCCCTTTTTCCTTCCCACCTCCCCTCTGGTCCCTGTCAGTTTGTTCCTTGTTTCCATCCCTCCTATTTTTCCATGGTTCTATTTTGCTCATTGGTTTGTTTTTTTCATTAGGTTCCTGTTATAGGTGAAATGATATGGTATTTATCTTTTGCCACCTGGCTTATTTCACTTAACATAATACTCTCTAGTTCAATCTATGCTGTCACAAAGGGTAGGAGCTCCTTCTTTCTTTCTTCTGCGTAGTACTCCATTGTGTAAATGTACCACATTTTTGTACCCCCTCACTTACTGGTGGGCACTTAGGCTGTTTCTAGTACTTGGTTATTGTAAATTGTGGTGCTATGAACATTGGGGTGCATAGGTTCTTTTGAATTGATGTTTCAGGATTATTAGGGTAAAACCCCAGCAGTGGAATTGCTGGATTAAAAAGCAGTTCCATTTTTAGTTTTCTGAGGAAATTTCATACTGTTTTCTATAGTGGCTGCCTCACTCTGTATTCCCACCAACAGTGCACTGGGGTTCCCTTTTCTCCACAACATTGCCATCACTTGTTTATTGATTTGTTAATGATGGCCATTCTGACCAGTGTGAGGTGGTATCTCCTAGTGGTTTCAGTTTGCATATCTCTGATGGCTAGTGATGTTGAACATCCTTTCATATGCCTATGGATCCTCTGTATGTCCTCTTTGGAAAAATGTTTGTTCAGGTCCTTTGCCCATTTTTACATTGGATTGTTTGTCTTCCTGGCATTGAGTCGTTTGAGTTCTTTATATATTTTGGAGATCAAACCTTTGTCTGAAGTATCATTGGCAAACATGTTTTCCCATATGGTTGGTTCTCTTTTCATTTTGCTGATGTTTTCTTTAGCTGTGCAGAAGCTTTTTAATTTGATGTAGTCCCATTTGTCTATTCTTTCCTTTATATCCCTTGCTCTAGGTAGGGACGTCCAAACTGCAGCTGCATTCCAGGATGGCTGTGAATACAGCCCAACAGAAAATAGCAAGTTTACTTAAAATGTTATGAGATTTATTTTTATTTTTATTTTTTATTGTTGTTAAAGTACAGTTGTCTCCATTTTCCCCTCACCACTCCTCCCGTCCCCACCCATCCCACCCTCCCACCCTTGATCCAACCCCACTTTGGCTTTGTCCACATATCCTTTATAGATGTTCCTTGACTACCCCTCCCCTCCTCACAACACCATAAAAGTCCTAGAGGAGAACACAGGCAGGAAAATCTCAGCTATCCCACACAGCAATATTTTCACCGATATGTCCCCTAGAGCCAGGGACATAAAGAAAAGAATAAACAAATGGGAATTCATCAAAATAAAAAGCTTCTGCATGGCTAAAGAAAACATCAGCAAAATGAAAAGGAAACCAACCATATGGGAAAATATATTTGCAAATGATACTTTGGACCAGGTTTTGATCTCCAAAATATATAAAGAACTCACAGGACTCCACTCCAAGAAGATAAAAAACCCAATTAAAAAATGGGCAAAGGACCTGAACAGACACTTCTCCAAGAAGGACATCCAGATGGCCCAGGGACATATGAAAGGATGCTTAGCATCACTATCGATCAAAGAGGTGCAAATTAAAACCACAATGAGATATCACTTCACATTATGAGATTTTTTTTGTGATTATGTGTTGCAATGTATTTAATGTGTGGCCCAAGAAAATTGGCCTTCTTTCAGTGTGGCCCAGAGATGCCAAAAGTTTGGTCACACCTGCTAGAGGATTATTAGTGAAAATATTGTTGTGTGGGAATATCTGAAATTTTGCTATGTTTTCCTCTTGGACTTTTATGATGTTGTGGCTTATGTTTAAGTCATTTTTAGCATCTTGAGTTTATTTGGGTGTATGGTGTAAGTTGGTGGTCAAGTCCCATTTTTTGCATGTACCATTCCAGATCTCCCAGCACATTTGTTGAAGAAGCTACTTTTACTCCATTTTATGCTTCTGCTCCCCCCTTTGTCAAATATTGACCATAGATCAATTATTTCTGGGATCTCCATTCTTTTCCTTTGATATATGTGTCTGTTTTTATGGCAGTACTAGCTATTTTGATTACAGTGGCTTTGTAATACAGTTTGATATCAGGTAATCTGTTCAACTTTGTTCTTAGAATTGCTGAGGCTATGTGGGGTCATTTTTGGTTCCATATAAATTTTTAAAATAATTGTTCTAAATCTATGAAATATGCTATTAGTATTTGAATAGGGGTTGCACTGAACCTATAGATTGCTTTGGGTAATATGGACATTAAATGGTGTTGATTCTTTCAATCCATGAATATGGTATATACTTCCATTTGTTTGTATCTTCCTTAATTTGTTTCTTTAGTGTTCTGTAGTTTTCTGTGTACAGGTTTTTTACCTCCTTGGTTAAGTTTATTCCTAGGTACTTTATTTTTCTTGTTGCTGTAGTAAATGGGATATTTTCCTAACTACTCTTTCTGATAGTTCATTGTTGGTGTACAAAAATGCCTTCAATTTCTGAATATTGACTTTGTACCTCACTATTTTGCCTAATTCACTTATCTTGCCTAATTCAAGTAGTTTTCTGGTGGAGTCTGTAGTGTTTTTATGTACACTATCATGTTGTCTGCAAATAATGACAGTTTTCCTTCATCTTTTCCAATTTATATGCTTTTTTTTTTCTTGTCTGATAGTTGAGGCTAGAACTTTCAATACTATGTTGAAAAGAAGTGATGAAAGTGGACATCCTTGTCTGTTCCTGATCTTAGGGGAAAAGCTTTTAGTTTTTGCCCATTGAGTATGATGTTGGTTGTAAGTTTTTGTATATGGCTTTTATTGTGTTGAGGTATGCTCCCTCTAGTCTCACTTTGCTGAGCATTTTTTTTATCATAAATGGGTGCTGTACCTTATCGAATGCTTTTTCCACATCTATTGATATGATCCTGTTATTTTTGTCTTTTTTTTGTTTATGTGGTGTATCACATTTATTGATTTGTGAATATTATACAATATCCGCATCTCTGGGATGAATCCTACTTGATCATGGTGTATGGTCTTTTAATGTACTGCTGGATCCAGTTTGCCAATATTTTGTTGAGGATTTTAGCATCAATGTTCATCAGCGATATTGGCCTGAAGTTTTCTTTCTTTCTTTTGTCTTTACCTGGTTTTGGGATTAGTGTTGCGGTCACTGACCGGCAGTGACTGAGGAATGATGCAGATGGCTTGTCAAAACACGAGAAAAACATACACAGAAATATCCGAGTCCTGTGGAGAAATAGGGACAAAACAGCCACTCTCTCTAGTGGGGAGCACCTTGTTCCCCAGCCCAAGCAGGCTTTTATTGGGTTCATTTGCATAAGAATTCAGGTAAAGCTCATTACTCATTTTTAGGAAGTAAGGATCAAATAACAAGGAACTCTGAGAGCCTATTTTGAGTCAGAGTCAAAGAGCTGTAAAATTTTAAGGAAAAAACTTACTTCTTCCCTGGACCCTTATCATTCAATTGAGAGCATTCTAAACAAAGTAGGTTTCACAGGATCTTACATATTCTTTCTTAGGCCTGATCACCCGGGGAACCCACCCTTTCCAGCATAGGGTGGCACCACCCTGTCATTGTTTCAGGCTTAGGTGGAGCAAGGGAACTAAGGCGACTAAGAGATAAGGAGATTTTCTCACAGACAATGAGTACTCAGGCTATGTCAAAGCCTAGGGGCGAGGGTCCATCACCCCCTTTTGCTGTAGCACCCAAGACCTTCCTTGGGGGTCTCCCATGTGATCATGCCTGTCTTATATCATTCCCCCTTTAGAGAATCTTACCCATCATTGGCTAACCGACCAAGCACTGGGGGCCAGTTATAGATGAAGTAAAAGGAGCAGAAGTGGTGCTCCTTCCAGGGAGATAAACCTGTCTCTTTGGTGGCTGATGGTTCCAAGGTCATTCCCTCAGCCTTAGTCTTGTCGGGGGCTACAGCTTCTGATAACAGGCAGGGCAGTTCCCAGCAGGGTTAGTATGATACTGGTCTCATTAAAAGACTTTAGAAGTATGCCCTGGTTGCTGTGGCTCAGTGGATTGAGCACTGCCCTAAGGACTACAGGACTGCTGGTTCAATTCCCAGTCAGGGCACATGCCTGTGTAGCGGGCCAGGTTATTGGTGTGGGGCATGTGAGAGATAGCCACACATTGATGTTTCTCTCCCTCTCTTTATCCCTCCCTTCCCCTCTGGCTAAAAATAAAATAAAATCTTAAAAAATAGTTTGGAGATATTCCTTCTTTTTCAATTTTTTGGAATAGTTTGAGAAGGATAGGAGTTAGCTCTTCCCTAAATGCTTGGTAAAATTCAACTGTGAAGCCATTAGTCCAGGGCTTTTGTGTACCAGGAGTTTTCTGATTACTGCTTCAATTTCACTATTTGTTATTGGTCTATTCAGGCTGTTTGTTTTTTCTTGATTCAGTTATGGAAGATTACATGTTTCTAGAAATTTGTCCATTTTCCCCAGGTTTTCAAATTTCTTGGCATATAGTTGTTCAAGGTAATTTCTTACAATCCTTTGAATTTCTATGATATTGGTTGTAATTGCTCCTCTTTTGTTCCTGATTTTATTTATTTGGTCCTCTCTCTTTTTTTCTTGATGAGTCTGTTTAAAGGTTTGTCAATTTTGTTTATCTTTTGAAAGAACCAGCTCCTGGATTTATTGATCCTTAGAATTGTTCTTTTAGTCTCTATGCCATTTATTTCTGCTCTGATCTTGATAATTTCATTCCTTCTACTCACTCTGGGCTGTCTTTGTTGTTGTTTCTCTAGTTCTTGTAGATGTAGGGTTAGGTTGTTTATTTGAAAATTTTCTATCTTTTTTAGGTAGGCCTGTATTGCTATGAGGTTCCCTCTCGGGACTGCCTTCACTGTGTCTCATAAGTTTTGGGATGTTGTGTGTTCATTTCCATTTTTTACCAGAAACTTTTTGATTTCTTCCTAGACCTCATTGTTAACCCACTCATTATTTAATATCATGTTATTCAGCCTCCATGAACTTGAATGTTTTTGATGTATTCCTTGTGGTTGGTTTCTAGAGTCAAGCCATTGTGATCTGAGCAGATGCTTG
Organism: Phyllostomus hastatus; assembly: GCF_019186645.2. Classification (NCBI taxonomy): domain Eukaryota; kingdom Metazoa; phylum Chordata; class Mammalia; order Chiroptera; family Phyllostomidae; genus Phyllostomus; species Phyllostomus hastatus. The sequence goes on from NW_025334028.1 coordinate 13,509,814, forward strand.
ATATGGTTTCAACTTTCTTGAGTTTGTTGAGGCTTCATTTGTGGTCTTCATTTGAGGCTACCATGTGGTCTATGAAAATGTTCCATGTACATTTAAAAAGAATGTGTATTTTTCTTCTTAGGGGTGAAAGTTCCTGTATATATCAATTAAGTGCATTTGGCCTAGAGTGTTGATCAATGCCATAATATCCTTGTTGATTCTTTGCTTGGAAGATCTATCCATTATAGACAATGAGTGTTAAAATCCCCTATTATGAGTGTGCTGCTGTTGATACCTTTCTTAAGGTCTTCCAGGATATTCTTTAGATATTTTGATGCTACAATGTTGGATGCATATATGCTTACAAGGGCTATATCTTCTTGATGGATTACTCCCTTACATATTATATAGTAAGTGTCCCTCTTTGTCCCTTTTTATGGCCTTTGTTTTGAAAGCTACTTTGATATAAATACTGTTACCCCAGCTTTTTTTCATGTCCATATGCTTGGAATATATTTTTCCATCCCCTCACTTTCAGCCTGTGTAGATCTTTGGTCTGACGTGGGTCTCTTGTAGACAACATATATGTGGGTTACACTTATCCATTCAGCTACCCTATGTCCTTAAATCGGAGCATTTAATCTGTTTACATTTAAAGTTATTATTTATAGGTACTTATTCATTGCCATTTTTTCCTTCTGTACTTATGGTCCTCTCTCTTGCTCTTTTTCTTCATCTACTTAAAGCAGTCCCTTTAGCATCTCTTGCAATGCTGGCTTCATGGAGATGTGTTCTTTTAATTTTTTTTTGGTCTGGGAAGTTCCTTATTTTGCCTTCCAGTTTAAATGAGAATCTTGCTGGGTAGAGTAGTCTTGGTTATGGGCCTTTTCTTTTCATTACTTGTAATATTTCTTGCCATTCTCTTCTGATCAGTAGTGTTTCTGTTCAGCAATCAGCTGATTGCCCTTTCAGTACTCCCTTTTATGTTGCTAGCTGTTTCTCCCTTGCTGCCTTTAATATTCTTTCTTTGTATTCAAATTTTACCATTTTTATTTTGATGTGTCTTGGAGTGGGACTCTTTTGATTCATCATGATCGGTACCTTCCGTGCTTTCTGGACTTGCATGAGTTTTTCTCTCATCAAGTTAAGGAAGTTTTCTGTCAGTACCTTTTAAAACAGGTTTTCTATGGCTTGCTCCTCCTTTTCCCCTTCTTCCCCTTCTTCCCCTTCTTCCTCTTCTTCCTCTTCTTCTTCTTCTTCTTCTTCTTCTTCTTCTTCTTCTTCTTCTTCTTCTTCTTCTTCTTCTTCCTCTTCCTCTTCTTCTTCTTCTTCTTCCTCTTCTTCTTCTTGTATTCCTATGATATGGATATTATTACATTTCATGTTGACCTGCAGCTGTCTTAAACCCTCTTCATTTTCCCATTTCTGGGAATTTTTTTATCTTGTCCTCCAGCTTGCTGATTCAATCCTCTGCTTCATCTAGCCTACTTGTAATTCCTTCCACTGTGTTCTTCAATTCAGAAGTTGTAGTCTTCATTTCCTCCTGGCTCTCACTGATAGTTTCTATGTCCTTTTTCATGCTGATGCAGTTCACAGTAAGTTACTTGTATCTTCCCTGTAGTTCTTGGTAGCTCTCACTGAGCTCATTGAGCTTCCTTATAACCATTATTTTGAACTCAGTGTCTGATAGTTTACTTGCCTCTGTTTCAGTTAACACTCTTTCTGGGGAATCCTCCTTTTCTTTCAATTGGGGGTTGTTTCTTTGTCTCCCCATTTAGGTACTCTTCTTGTTTGTTTCTGCTCTTTAGACTGTTCTGCTTAGACTCCCTGTCTTCATGGTGTGACCTTCTATGGTAGGAGAGCCGTGCAATTCAGTGATTCAATCTCCTTGATCTCTTGAACTTGGTGCTCTTGGGATGCTCTTTATGCCATTTATGTTGGCTCTCTGGTTGTAACTGAGTTTTGATTGTTGTTGGGTCATTCTTTGTTGGGTCCTTCCCTCCAGCTGGCTGACTGAGAATCATTCTGCCCACCATGTTTTGAATGCTGTTGTGCAGGTGGTACCAGCACAAAACCACCCAACCCAGGAAACAAACCCACACCTGAAAAATTAATCCTTATTCTCAATCACACTACCAAGAGCAAATGAGCCAGTATCATTAAGACTGTAATAAGAAAGGAGAAACAAATATGAGATGATTAACTGAAAGAAGAATGATTTTGAGAGGATAGATGGAGGAGCAATAAAAACAGTAAGGGATCAGGGCAAGGCAAAGAGAGAAAGAAAGTACATCATAAATAAAAAAGGGAAGGAAGAAAGTGAAATGGAGCAGGAAGAAAAAAGTGTAAAGTATTAGATTTAAAAAGAAATTTAAAAAAGATACAGCGAGTGAGAGAGAGAGAAAGAAACAAAAAAAGGAACCAAATTGGAGAAAGTGATCTACCGCAGCACTATTGACAACAAATGAGCTAAGATTTATATAGGTGGGGACAGAATAAGAGGGGAAAAAAGAAAGTAAAGCTTAAGAAATGGTTAGAGGAAAGGGAAGTGATTTTGAGATGACAGAGGGAGAAGGAATACTAAGAGAGAGGAACAAAAACAAGACTAAGACAGGAAAAATTAAAATTTGAAATAAAAAAAGAAAGGGGAGGAGAAAGGCAGAATAGAGTAGGAGAGGGGAACAGTAAAATTAGAGATTTAAAATACCAAAATAGTGAAGATCTAAAGATAAAATTGAAGAAATGCAACAAGAACCATCCCATCCACAGTCAACAAGCAGAGACTGATAAAGGTGGAGAGATAACAAAGGAATTTTAAGAGTAGGAAAAAGAATGTGAGATGATCAATGACAAGAAAAATGGTTTTGAGAGGCTGGTGGAGTGAGAAATAATAAGAGTGAAGAATGAAAACAAATCATAGCATGAGAGAAAACAAAATTTAAAATGAAAAGAAGAGGAAAGAAGAAGGTAAAAGGGTAAAAGAAGGGAGGAGTGAAATATGAGATTTGAAATAAACTATAATATAAAATCTAGTGATTTAATATGTACAAATTTGAAGGACAAGAAATGAATCTTAAAAAGCTATGCAGGTGGGAAAATATCACAAATATGGAGAAGACCATGGTAGAATTCATCTTGGTAGCATCTAGTATTTACCCCTGTTTTTTCTTTCTGGAACCACCCCTGGTCCCATCAGATGGTGCTCCAGTCTGACCTTAGGCAGCCTGTTCAAGATTTCCAGAGATCTACAGTCTGTGGTTGTCTCCCTCAGTTGTTAATGTAGTCACTTTGTAATCAACAGTCCAGTAAGCACCACAGGGTGGGGCAGAGTAATTTCTGTATGTGGGGCTATTGTTTCCCCTCAGGCTGCTGCCACTTGGAGAGGGGAGTGTTCTGTCTGAGCAAGATGGCTCCTGCAGTATGGGGGATGACCCAGCACCAGGATCTTGGAAGCTGCTCCCTCAGTTCTCTCCCCAAAGCCACCATCACCAGAGTCTCCTCAAGCATCTCTAGTCCACACTATACCCCCACTCTTTGCTGGAGCTGTGGGTCCCTGGCTGCAAATGAAATTTTATGGGTTGGCACTTTAAAAAGCTCTTTGTGACTCCAGCCATCTGTCTCTGGCAGAAAGAAACCTTTCCACTTTCCACAGCTGGATGTTACCTGTATTTTTTTCAGGCTCTGGTGCTGTAGGCTGGGGAGCCCAGCTTGGGGTTTAGACCCCACACTTCTCAGGGAGAACTCTCTGGCCACTGAAATATTTCTCTGGAACTTCAGCTGCCACCTATGGGAGCCCAGGAAGTCCTCTCACATCTCTTCTGCATTCAGTACCAGTCACATTGTGGTGAAGCAGTTTCTTCTGTCTCTCTGTGTTTATAAGGCTTTTCTCACACTATTGTTTACTTGTTTATTCCAGCCAATTTCTCTACAGTTTAGTTGTGATTCCAGATTGGTTCTGGGAGGAGATTAGTGTAGCTTCTACTTACTCCTCTGCCATCTTGGATTTCAAGATTTAAAAATTATTAAATGATTTTATCAATATATCCAAGAACAGATAAAAAACAGTCTTTAAAACAAACAAACAAAAAAACACATGTCTTTTACACACCAGCAAAACACAATACACCATCTTTATTTCTCTATTTAGAAGAAAGGGCCACATGCCTTATTCCATCCTGGGTGTTCTCAGGGGACATAAATCTTTAATTCTTATTTTGTTACAGAGAGTAGCAAATCAATATGAGAAGGCCTAAGGTATAGAAATGTGGAAAGTGCTATTGCTTCTTTTTCCAGGGACCAATGACTGGATGATTTAGAGCTGTGCTCTCTTTATAAACAATCCAAAAGCTGGGAAGAAAGGGTGGACAGGACTGACATTTTTTTCAATAGCATAAAGCCAGGCTTCTGTTGTGTGTGGAGTCTTGCAAATTATGTTGTATTTGGCAAATTGCTTTTCTTCCTAAACATGGATCTAGATTCTACTCTATTTAAGAATGAATGCTTATCTTTGGAAGAGTTTTGTGTATCTGATTAAACTAATGCTTCCAAAAGACAAGGACAATCTTTGATTACTCACTTTTCATAAAGTACACCAAAGCCCTCTAGATAGTCTAGAACCATCTCTGCCCATCCTAGAGGTTAAACTGAACTGAAAATCATGGTGCTAGGAAATGTGTTGTTGGGGAATATCCATTTTCCATAAATTTTCAGATAGGGACATGTGTTAAAACAACCAACCTTGGAGTAGGGTGCGAGTTTCCTCACAATGGTTTGGAGACTTGGATGTTACTGACATTCTTTCTAATGCTGTGAACCTGTGGCTAGGGGAGCATGACTAAGTAATATAAAGACCACATGTAAAAGGCCTACTTTTTTTGCCACTTATTTCTTGGACTATTAAAAAATAAAATCACATGTATAGAGTAGTTAATTTTTTTCTTTATTCAAGTTCAGTATATTTATCGTAATCCTTCAGTAAATTCTGACATACCATTTAATTCTGATGAAGAGATGGACAATAAAGGGATATATCAGTAATTGAACATGAGGCACATCTCATATTTACCCTTCCACTGATGTCCATGCAGAAGATCCTATTATAGTCCAGGTTTTGATGTGAGCCCATCAATGAACTGTTGCCCCAAAGAACTAAAAGAAGTGACCAGAGCATGTGATATATATAAATAGTTAGGTGGCCTAAAAATAGTTCAGGAACAATCGCTAGATAAACCTCTTCTTTCCACAATTAAAGTAGAAGAGAATAACAATGGAAGAGAGAGGGAACTGATGCTTGGATCATAGTTCAAAGGAGGAAAAAAAACCCCTCAAAATACTATCTTTTAAATTTAATAAATGTTTTGTCTTTTCCAAAATTTGTGGCTTTCTGGAATTTTATATCTTATGATTTATTATGCTTTCAGTCAAAGCTAGCCATAAGCATCCAAGCACATTAACAGTGTTGAGCTAGGAAATGGAACAATATTGGTGCGCTGTAACAAAAGAGATAAGTAAGGCAGTACTTACTGTCATTCTGAATGACGTATGGCTAAAGGAGTAGTCAATAAAAGAAAAGATTGCGAAAATAACAATTATCAGGGTGCCTTAACTCAATAACATGTAGTCTATTTGAAGGAACAATTATTACGGGTACAGTGAGTAAATTAGTAATATCGTGCATAGCCAGTTCATTTTGAACTTTGTTAGAGTCTATTAAACTTGAGGGTTTAAGTGATTTGATAACACACTGATTTAATTTTGAATATATCCCACTGTTCCAGAGGCAGCAGACACAATAGAGAAGAAATGAAAAGAAATAGATGTTACTTTGGAGTCTGGGAACTGCAGTGGACAGTGGTTACAAGATCAAGCCGTAGAGCCAGGCTGTCTGGGTTTGAATCCCAACTGTATTTTTTTTTTACATCATCTGTATATTGCATTGTATGTTTACCATTCCAAGTCAAGTCTCCTTCCATTTATCCCCCCTTTATCTTTTTCTACTCTCCTCACCCCACTTTCCCTCTGGTAATCATTGTACTGTTTGTGTCCATGAGTCTTTTGTTTTTCTTTTCTTAATCTCTTTACCCCTCTCACTCAGTTGCAACTCCCCTCCCCTCTGGCAGCTGTCAGTCTGTTCAATGTCATGTATCTCCCTAAGCTTTGTATTTGTGTCTATAAAATGGGAATAAAATTTGCATCTATTATAAAAGGTTATTGTGAGAAAGAAATGAGGTAATTCAAGTGTTTAATAATGTTTAGAGATTATCAATATTGACATGGAAGGCATTGATTTGCCTACATAACTATATACAAGGAAAGAAGAATAAAAACTGAATTATATAAGTCACAGAGCCAACCCAAATACTATCCTCCCACCAAATCTTCTGCTAAGCTCATGTGTGCATAGGGAAAGCCAAATGCAGTCCTAAGCATGTGTATTAGTACACTAGGACACAATAAAATTCCACAGACAGGGTGTTTTAAATAACAGAAAGTTATTGTCTCCTAGTTCTGGAGGTTAGAAGCTTAAGGTCAAGGGGTCAGCAGGTTTAATATCTTCTAAGGCTTCTCTCCTTGGGTTGTAGATGGCTGCCTTGTTGTTGTGGCCTCATGTGGTTTTTCATCTGGGCTCTCTTATCCCTGCTCTCCCTTGTCTTATAAGAACACTAGTCATATTGGATTAAGGCCTCAGTTTAACTTGATCACCTCTTTAAACACCTTATCTCTGAATACAGTTACATTCTAAGATACTGAGGGCTGGGACTTCAAAATATGAATTTTGAAGAATAAAATACAGCCCATAACAGTATGCATTTGTGTATTACAAATGATCAGAAATAAAGTTTATATTTTGAATATTTCATAATTTTATATTATAAAGTAATTCAAAGTCATTCATTCACATTGTAAAAAAATAGAAGGACACATAGTAAAAAGTTAAAGTTCCTCTTACTATTTGCCCTTTCACCCCTCTAAATCAGGACATCTCTGGTAATAGTTTGGTATGTTTCCCCAGAAAACTTTTATGGATATCCACATGGATATGTAATATGTTGTCATTATGCATTACATATGTAATATATACACAAATAATATATAAGTGCTGTCCAAAAAGTATCCGGCCATGCAGCATGAAAAATAGAGACACTTACTGAAGAAGATACAAGATACAAGAAACATTGTACAGCCCTAGCTGGTGTGGCTTAGTGGACTGAGTGCCAGTCAGAGAACTGAAGGGTAGCTGGTTCGATTCCTAGTCAGGGCACATGCCTGGGTTGTGGGCCAGGTCCACAGTAGGAGGTATACGAGAAGCAAGTACACATTGATGTTTCTTTCCTTCTCTTTCTTCCTCCCTTCCCATCTCTAAAACTAAATAAATAAAATCTTAAAAGTTAAAAAAAGAAACATTGTATATAAGACAATGATGCCTCAGACCCCTTCAAAGTAGGCACCTTGGGATCTCACACAGTTCTCCCAATCACCATCAGCTGCCCCATCATATTTCCCTCAATCTCATTGACAATCTGAAATTTCTTCCATTTCAAAGGTGATTTTAGTTTTGGGAAAAAGCCAGAAGTTGCAGGGTGACAAATCTGGGCTGTGGCGGCGGGGGGGGGGCTAAGTCACCTGGGTGATTTGATGTTTCACCAAAAACTCTGCACTAGATGTGATATGTGAGCGAGTCTGTTGTCCTGACAAAGCTGTCAATCACCAGTTGCCTGTAGCTACGGCCTAATGAATCATGTGCATAGTTTTTGTGGAGGAATGTTTAAGCTTAATACAAAATTTGATGCAAATTTGTTATTCTACTCGCTCAGTCATTTGAATGGGACAGCCACAGTACATTTTCACTCAAAGGTGTCTATTCCCACTGACTAGCACAGTGAAGTCCTTGCATGCTCATTCTAGTTCACCTTCCTTGGCTGCCCGGTTACATCGATGTCATGCAAACTATTTTTATTATATTAACTATAGCTGGACTTTTTCTGGACAAACCTCATATATGATATATAAAATATGCATATACATATATAATATAATTAAAGTTTGTTATTTTTCTTTTAAAAGCTAATAAAATTAGCCTGAAGAAATTGATTTTGCTGTGCATTTTTTTACTTTATTTGCTTTTTCCTTGATGACCTTTTCATTTTAGTATGCAAGTATATAACTCATTATTTTTACATACTACATCATATTTATATATAATTATATCCACAATATATAATGTATTTGCACTATATTATATAGTATAGACACTCTGTCTCATCATTTCCCTATTTTGGATACTTCCAATTTTCATTATTTCAAACAACAATGTAGACACAACTTTGCATTTATAAGGGAAAACTGTTCTTGAACTATTTAGAATATGTACAGTTGTAGCTGTGAAAGACCCTACCAAATTGCAACTCAGTTTTCAATCCCAACAATGATGTAGGAAAGTGTTATTCCAGATTCTGGCCAGCAGCGCATGAGGTGAGTGGTTTAAATTCTTCTTATCCAATGTTTTATCTTAGAGTATTTTCTCATATATTTTTTGGCTCTCTGTATATATTTTTTCATGCATTGCCTCTCTTAATATGCTTTATTTTTTATTATTCCATCTTCTTTCAGAGTTGAAGCTCCTTATATTCTGAATATTAATTATTTTTAGAAAAGATATGTTGCAAATCTTTTCTGCTAGTACTTATTTGTATTTTGGTTGTATTTGTCATATTGTTCACCTTTATTACTTTTTGATGTTATAACTTATTTAAGAAGGCCTACCCACCCTAATATTTAAAATTAGCTCCTATATTTTGTTCTCATATTTTAAGCAGAGGAATGAGGAACTCAGTGAAGGGCTCAGTTTAAATGTTGGCTCTGCCATTTGTTAGCTGTGAGACTTTGGGAAAGGCACTTGACTTCTTCAGATTATTAATAATTTTACAATATCTCGCATTAATCCTTATTTAGACTTAATTACAAATTTTGCTGATTTTACTGATTTAGCAGCCTCACTGTTCATTGTTTATTTTTAAAATATGCTTAATATTTGTTGAATTAACTATAAAATGCTTAACTATTGTGAAACATTTTAAACATACAGAAAAATATGGAGGAAAATAAAAAACAAACTTGGTTAATCATATACCAGTTTTATCAAATCTTAACATTTTGCCTTATTTTCTACATGTATAAAAGAAAATTGCAGACACAGTTGATGCCTTCGGTGTGCCCCATCCTGGCCTTAATGCCTCCCCTCCCTTATGATCACCACAACCACAGAGGGCCACATGGTACTCCCATGAAATTTTTCATATTTTGAATATACACACAGGTAAGTGTTCTGTATCTTTTTATACTTTAAGCAGATAGTATTATATTATATTATATATACAATTTTGCAAGTTGCTTTTTTGAGATTTGTTTATGTTGATACAAGTAGCTCTGGTTTGTTTTTATACTTACTAAATAATTGTTTCATTTATTATTCCATAATTTATGAATACATCACAACTTATGCTATTGATTAATGTTTAAGTTGTTAAATTCCATTTTTAATTTTTTCCTATTTTTTTGCTATTTGAATAACTCTGTGATGTCTTTTTGAGAATATGTGTTGGTTTTTCTAAGGTAAATATCTAGACATAGAATTGCTGGCATTTAGGATATGCACACCTTCAACATAAATTGTAATTAATACATCTTAGATAGATATGGCCAGATTGCTCTCCAAATTGGTGGAACCAATTCCACTCTAACCATGACCTTCCATTTTTCATATTCTCATTAGCAGATGCTTTGAATTTACTTGTAAAAGTTTAAAGTTTTGGTGTTCACAGTTAAGTTTTTCATTCCCATGGGAATGATTTTATCTTTTTAGGAAATGAGATAGGGATCCTATTCCCACATGGCTAATCAGTAGTCCCAGCACCATTTGTTGAGCAGTCCATTCCTTCTTCACTGATTGTTACCGCTTTAGTTATGTACCAAGTTTTCCCAAAGGCATCCCTCTGTTTCTGGGCTCTCTGCTAGGTTCCACTGCATGATTGTTCTTCCTCTGTCCTACACCACACTGCCTTAATTACTCCAGCTCATTATATCTTGCTATCTGAGATGGCAAGCCCTCTTATTTTGTTTATCTGTCAAACTGTCTTAGTCTTTTACTCTTTTATAACAATTTTGGGATAAATTTGATTTGCTTTATTGACCAGAATTGTTGAGGCTATAAACTGAAGTATTTTTGGAACAATAGGGCATTTTAGTGCAATTTTTTTCTGTTTATTTCTCTCTATTCTCCCCCATCCCCCTGCTTCCGTGCTTCTGCACTGAAGCACTTGGTCAATGGCTGTTGGAATTCTTAGATCTATAACTATGCCTGTCTCTTAACTCTTCTCTCATACTTTTGATCATTTAGCTTTTATTTCTTTACTTAATTATATTGCTTTTGAAGGTAATATATATGATTGTTTTGCAGCTGCATTTTATTTTTTGTTTATCCCATTTATTGATTCTTTTAGTAATTTTTCTCTTAGCAGCTTCATTGTTAATGGATGAGTTGTTATTTTGTGTCTTCTAGAAGTTTCTACTTATGCTTATTTTCAAATGCTCCTTGGTCACTTGGGGCATTGGTTCTTTTATTTATAGATTTTATTAGCTTTCCTTCATGTTGTTTACTTTCCTCAGATGTTTGCTGAATATTCATTGTCTATTATAGCTGTGGTTGATATTTTATATTGCCATAGGCAAGAGGAAAATATTTTAGTGTTCATATGAGAATTTATGTTGTCTTGGAAGAGAGTACAGATTCAGACATTGAGACCTGACTGTGTGTGTGCACACATGCAGCAAAGACATGGCCAGGTTGGCTTTCTTTTAGGGAGTGCTTGCTCCATATCTTCAGTGTTCAGGAGCTGTGCATCCTTTTGGGCTGTGTTAGGTCACCTGGAGCACAGTCCTGTTCCTCCAGTCCCAGACAGCCATTTGTAAAGGGCTCTACTTGTGAAAAGCAGTTGCTCAGAGTCAGCTTCTGGAAGAAGGAGACTGGCATAGCCAATAAGGAGAACCATAAGTCACTAGGACTCATTTTTTGAACTTACTGTTATTTCGTGATTCCGCTCTTCTATCTTTTCTTTTTTTTATCAGTTCATTCTCATCAGAAACACCTTTCTGTTCTATTGTGGTGATGACATAGTCCCTAGATTGACAGAATTGCTGAGGATTTTTTAAAAATGTCATTTCAATATAATTTTTTTGAAGGAGGAAAGATAAAGACAGACATCCTGAAGCAGAAATGTTGAGGCAACAGTTTAGAGCTGAGTGATCCATCATTTATATTGCCTTGTATGCTACGATTAGAAGCAAATGAGGCAAATTCTGTGCACTGAAAATCCATGTCATGTGTTTGACTACATTTTTCATAGGACTTTCAGAACAATAAGTGGCACCTGTAGACTGCCCCCGACCCTGCTGCATGGCTCGCCTGCCATCCATGTCCGACAAGGAGGCAGCCTTTGATGATGCAGTAGAGGAACATGTGATCAATGAAGAGTACAAAATATGGAAAAAGAACACCTTTTTTCTTTATGGTTTGGTGATGACCCATGCTGTGGAGTGGCCTAGCTTAACTGCATAGGGGCTTCCAGATGTAACCAGACCAGAAGGGAAAGATTTCAGCATTCATCGATTTGTCCTGGGGACACACACATCAGATGAACAAAACCACCATGTGAGGGCCAGTGTGCAGCTCCCTGATGATGATGCTCAGTTTGATGCTTCACACTATGACAGTGAGAAAGGAGAATTTGAAGATTTTGGCTCTGTTAGTGGAAAAATTGAAATAGAAATCAAGACGAACCATGAAGGAAAAGTAAACAGGGCACATTATATGCCGCAGAACCCTTGCATTATTGCAACAAAGACTCCATCCAGCAATGTTCTTGTTTTTGACTATACAAAACATCCTTCTAAACCAGATCCTTATGAAGAGTGCAACCCAGACTTGCATCTCTGTGGACATCAGGAGGAAGGCTATGGGCTTTCTTGGAACCCAAATATCAGTGGGCACTTAGTGCTTCAGATGACCATACCATCTGCTTATGGGACATCAGTGCTGTTCCAAAGGAAGGAAAAGTTGTGGACGTGAAGACCATTTTTACTGGGCATACAGCAGTAGTGGAAGATATTTCCTGGCATCTACTTCATGAGTCTCTGTTTGGATCAGTTACTGATGATCAGAAACTCATGATTTGGGATATTCGTTCAAACAATGCTTCCAAAACAAGCCACTCATTTGATGCTCACACTGCTGAAGTGAACTGCCTCTCTTTCAATCAGTCCTTATAGTGAGTTCATTCTTGCCACAGGATGAGCTGATAAGACTGTTGCCTTGTGGGATCTGAGAAATCTGAAACTTAAATTGCATTCCTTTGAATCACATAAGGATGAAATATTCCAGGTTCAATGGTCACCGCACAATGAGACTATTTTGGTTTCCAGTGGTACTGATCGCAGAATGAATGTCTGGGATTTAAGTAAAATTGGAGAGGAACAATCTCTAGAAGATGCAGAAGATGGGCCACTGGAGTCGTTGTTTATTCATGGTGGTCACACTGCCAAGATATCTGATTTCTTCTGAAATCCCAATGAACCTTGGAGGATCGGTTCTGTGTCAGAAGACAATATCATGCAAGTGTAGCAAATGGCAGAGAACCTTTATAATGATGAAGACCCTGAAGGAAGCATGGATCCAGAAGGACAGAGGTCTTAAATGCATCTGCACTTCTTGTGATTTTAGACTCCCCCTTTTCCCTTTCAACCCTGATGATACTGATTTAACATGAGTTTTGAGACCGAGACTTTTTTCAGCTATCCTTCTGTATTAGGTACCATCAACAATGCTATTAGCCCAAACTGAGGGTGTTTTCTAAATATTAACTGAGGGACTTGATTCAGCAAAGCCACAAACTTATATTTAAATTTTCTTCAAGAATTTTCTAGTAACAAAAATCTAAAGTAACCACTGAAAGAGGATTATTGTGTGTGGTTATTTTACTTTTCTTCTAATGCTATATTCCCAAGTTATTTGGACTCATTTAAGTAAAGGGCAGAAGGAAGAAAGGAATAGAGCCAAGTGAGACAGGTGTCTGAGCCATGAAGCACAAGTACTGCAAGATGTCGTTTTAATTCAGGAATTAGGGGAGATTCAAGTCATATAAATTGCTGCTCTAAAATCTTCACACCTGTCTTTCCAGGATGCACATTTTCCTCTGTAGGCCAGTCTTCTCTAAGTTTCTTGAGTTAAGTCCAAACTACATGTTCATCTTTCCCCATATATTTCTGTTTGTTAGTGTATTTCTTGAGCAGTTTTCATATTATTTCTTTCCTTTCTGTGAAATAGTTTTTTTTAAAAAACTTGGGACAACCAGTTGTAAAGATGTATGTTTTTATCTGACTGTTTTACTACAGGTAGACTGTCAAGTTGAGAAGAATGAATCAATAGTTTGTATTTGTTTTTAAAATTAAATTAATCCTGGATAAGAGTTGCCTTTTTTTTAAGAGTTACTCCTTGACCACTAGTTTGATACCATCTGTTTTGCGTGACCTGTTTCACCAGCAGGCCAGCTATTCTTCTTGACTAACTGTGTAAGTGCTTATAATGGAATAAATTGCTTTTCTGCATAAAAAAAGAACAATAAGTATTTTATTGTTGAATGATTAACAATAATTTTTGAATGATTAAGTTCAAAGTTTAAGTTCAATGATTAAGTTAAAGTTATTTTGAATGATTAATTATTGAATGACTAAGTCCACTTTTTCTCAAAATCAGATTCATCCCTCCAAAGTATCTGGGTAAATCTTCCAAAAATTTCTACTTATTCTTTTAAATTTACTGATATAATGCCCCCCCCCCCCCCACAAAATTCTTCAGCTATCATATCTCTATTTCCCAAAAGCTGAAAAAATATTTTCAGCTGTTGGGAACCGCCCTGACTGGTATTAGAAGCTGAGACCCCCGCCTAGGCTAAGGCTAAGGGAATGCCCTTGGAACCGTGAGCCGGCAAGGAGACAAAAGCTTATCTCCCTGGCAGTAATGCTGTTTCTGCTGCCGAACCCCAAAAAGCTTGGTCGGTTAGCCAAAGACGGGTAAGATTCCCCACGGGGGGGAACAACCCAAGCCAGGCACGATCACTTTGGGAGGCCCCCCAAAAGAAGGACTTGGGGGGGGGGCTGCAGCAAAAGGGGGTGATGGACCCTCACTCCTCGGCTTTGACAAAGTCTGAGTTCTCAGCGTCCGGAAGAAAATCTCCTTATCTCTCGGTGGCTTTAGTTCCCGCGCTCCACCTAAGCCTGAAACAATGACGGGGAAGTACAGCTCGGTACTGGGAAGTGCGGATTTCCCGGGGTGATCAGGCCTAAGAAAGAACATGTAAATTACTGTGAAACCTTCTTTGTCCAAGAATGCTCTTAGTTGAATGAGGAGGGTCTTAGGAGGAAGCTAGTTTGTTCCTCAGCCTTACAGCTCTTTGACCCCCAACTCAATAGACCGGCAGAGTTCTTTGTTTTATATATTCCTTACTTCCCCTAATGAGTATTGTACGTTACCTGAGTTATTATGTAGCATGAGCCCAATAAAAGCAGGTATGGACTGTAAATCGGCGCGCTCCCCACTAGGGGGGGTGGCCATTCTGTCCCTACTTCCCCCACAGAAACTGGTTTGTCTCTGTGCATGTGTTGTTATTTCTCGCGTGTTTATTGTCGAGCCATCCACAGCGTGCCGTGGTCACTGCTGGCCGGTGACCCACGCGCAACAGCTGGCGCCCAAAGCGTGGGGGCAGCGATTCGGGACCACAGAGGTGGGACCCCGTTCGAGACCACTTGGAACCAGCGGCTACGAGCCGTCGCTGTGGACAACGCATCAACTTCGGGTGGATTTGCGCGCTAACAGCCCAGGTAAGGGCCGACGACCCCGAACTCTTTCTCGGGCATGTCGTGGGATGCGTTGAATTTTCAGGGAAGTAGGTCTTTCTTTTCTAGGTCGTTTCTCTCTTGCGACCGCCTATAATTGGGTAAATAGTAATCTAATTCTCAAGTTTGAAAAAACAAACGATTTGCCTTGAAAAAAGTAATCAGGTGATTTATTTTGGCCAATTAAAAATAAATAAAAGTAAGCTTTTTCTTTAAAAAAAAAAGAAGGGAGGTAAACATAGGTTGTAACTTATCTAAAGGGCAGAAATCTTTTCTGTGTATATTACAAGAAGTTCTTAAAGAAGCAAAGTATAAGAAAGAAAAGCATTTGGTTCAGCTTTTGCAATCTATAAGAAAATATTGTCCTTCATTTCCTGGTAGAGGGACGTTAGACATTGATGTTTGAAAAAAAGTCGGTGAAATGTTGAAATCTTTGCAAAACAGTGATATATCTATTGGTGTGCACACCTTTGTAACCTGGAGGCTTGTCAGGGATTCTCTCGAGTTCATTTGGACAAAGAAAACAGAGCTAGATGATGATGAATATGATTCTGACAGTGAAACGGTGTGCAAATTGAGTGAGCAGATCACGGAGGCCCCACCTTCACCCCCACAGAGAAGGATGGATTTTGCTCTGTATCTGCTCTGAAAAGGAAATTGAGGATTCCAGGGAAGGTTGAAACTTCACACTGTAGGAATGTAAATGGGAAACTGTAAAGATAAATGGAAAAGTAAAAGTTTTAGGAAAGAAGTTATGTGATGTTAGTTAATAATTGAAGGTATAAGGCATGGAAATGCAATCTTGGTGAATATCAGAAGGAGTATGAAAGAAAGATTAGAAGGTTTGTGAATGTTGCAGAAAATCTGTGGAAGTAAACGTTTTAAGAAAGAATTATGTGGTGTGTGTTAGTAATGGAAGGTATAAGGCATGGAGATACAATCTTGGTGGATATCAGAAAGTGAATGAAAAAGAATAGAGAGTTTGTGAATGTTGCAGAAGGTCTGTGGAAGTGAAAGTTTTAAGAAGCCTGGTAGATAGCAGAAGGAAAAGGATTTTCCTTCACACTTTATATTTTTCTCCCTACCTGATCCCTCCAGAATTTGGCATTCTAAAGGAGTGAATGATGACATAAGGTCTCTTTGCATAAATCTAACAAGATCAGTCGTTAATAGTGGTTATGATTTAATTGTGCCTTCCAACTCTTTCCAAATCTGTTATCTCCAGAATATGACCAAAAAATGAATGAATCCAAATGGCATTATAGCATTTAACAATGCACTGCTCTCCTTATGAGTCCGACAGTTTGTTAACACCTGGTTGCACTTATTGTTTAATCAATGCTACTTTAGAATTAGTCCAACAGGCTCAAATAGATCAGGAGATCCTGATCCGCCTTTCTGCAGTTGAATCAGCACTGGACTGGATTGGCGAACGCCAGGGACGCTCTCGTGACTCGTCAATACCTAACCTGTGACCCTAGTTTCTCCAGACTGTGCGTCACACCGCTACAATGGAATTCCAGCCAACATACTTGGACTGATATACAACATCGCTTGAGGGGAGCTTTCTCCACTAACTTAAAAGGACAAATTGATAAATTGCAGTTGGAGTTACATCATCAGCTGCAGGACATTCAACGTTTAACCAAACAGGACATTTTTTGAGCCCTTAATGAAAATATTAATTGGCTGAATCCTAAAACATGGTTTGATGGAATTAATTTGAGAATTTGGGTTTTTGGAGCTGCTGGTTGTTTACTGATTGTGATATTGATTTGTGTACTTGGTGTATTTGCAAATTGTTTTCCCAGGGTGGTATCAGAGACCAGCAAGTAGCCACCTTTATGGAACCCTTAGCAGTCCTAACTGAAAACAAGGGAGAAGGTATGAGAAACCACTCTGGCAGGCGTAAAATTAAAACTCAACACCCACGTAAGAAAGTAGGTGATGAGTCGGTGCGCAGAACTGCACCTGTTAAGAAATCCTCTCGTAAGAAGTCAGGCTTGCATTATGCTCAAACTGCCTTGTAATTTGCCTTTCCTGATATCTATGTAATTTCTCACAAAGATTGAAATGTAATCAGACCTATTACTTTTGTTTTTCCCTTAATATGTTTTCTTGCACTGAATTTAGAAATTTAGGTATTCACCACCCATAGAATTTAGTTTCTGCTTTATATTTCTATTATTGCCTTATGATGTATGTAGATGTTGCTTTTCTTCTGATTTGCATTCGAAAACAGCAAAAGTAGGTTTCACAGGCTTAACGACCACAATTGATTTTAAAAAAACTAAAAAAGGGGGGATATGTTGGGAACCGCCCTGACTGGTATTAGAAGCTGAGACCCCCCGCCTAGGCTAAGGCTAAGGGAATGCCCTTGGAACCGTGAGCCGGCAAGGAGACAAAAAGCTTATCTCCCTGGCAGTAATGCTGTTTCTGCTGCCGAACCCCAAAAAAGCTTGGTCGGTTAGCCAAAGACGCGTAAGATTCCCCACGGGGGAACAACCCAAGCCAGGCACGATCACTTTGGGAGGCCCCCCAAAAGAAGGACTTGGGGGGGCTGCAGCAAAAGGGGGTGATGGACCCTCACTCCTCGGCTTTGACAAAGTCTGAGTTCTCAGCGTCCGGAAGAAAATCTCCTTATCTCTCGGTGGCTTTAGTTCCCGCGCTCCACCTAAGCCTGAAACAATGACGGGGAAGTACAGCTCGGTACTGGGAAGTGCGGATTTCCCGGGGTGATCAGGCCTAAGAAAGAACATGTAAATTACTGTGAAACCTTCTTTGTCCAAGAATGCTCTTAGTTGAATGAGGAGGGTCTTAGGAGGAAGCTAGTTTGTTCCTCAGCCTTACAGCTCTTTGACCCCCAACTCAATAGACCGGCAGAGTTCTTTGTTTTATATATTCCTTACTTCCCCTAATGAGTATTGTACGTTACCTGAGTTATTATGTAGCATGAGCCCAATAAAAGCAGGTATGGACTGTAAATCAGCGCGCTCCCCACTAGGGGGGGTGGCCATTCTGTCCCTACTTCCCCACAGAAACTGGTTTGTCTCTGTGCATGTGTTGTTATTTCTCGCGTGTTTATTGTCGAGCCATCCACAGCGTTCCGTGGTCACTGCTGGCCGGTGACCCACGCGCAACATTCAGCCTTTTAATTTTAATGTAATGTTTTTATTTATTTTTTTGTATTTTTAAAAATATTTTTTGTTTATTTATTTTTAGACAGAGGGGAAGGGAGGGAGAAAGAGAGGGATAGAAACATCAATGTGTGGTTGTCTCTCATGCACCCATACGGGGGACCTGGCCTGCAACACAGGCGTATGCCCTGACTAGGAATTGAACTTGTGACCCTTTGGTTCACAGGCCAGCACTCAATCCACTGAGCCACACCAGCCAGGATTAATGTAATGTGTTTGTTATCATCTTCTAACTTCTAACACCCGTGTGTTAGACTAATTGTTATGGACTGAATGTTTATATCCCCTCCAAATTCTTATAATGAAGCCCTAATCCCCAATGTGGTGGCATTAGGAGATAGGGTTTTGGGGAGGTAATAGGTATATATGAGGTCAGGAGTGTAGATGCCCCAGGATGGGATTAGTGACATTATGAGAGAGGAAAAGACACCAGCACCTCCTCTCCTCTCTATAACGGGACACAGCAAGAAGGCAGCTGTCCACAAGCTGAGAAGAGGCCTCAGAATGAAACCAACTTTTGCAGCACCTCAAAGATGGACTTCCAAGCCTCCAGAACAGTGAGAGATAAATTTCTGTTGTTGAAGCCATCCAATTTATGGTATTTTGTTATGTCAGCCCAACCTGATCAAGATGTGAATAAACACTGAGAGTACCTGGTATAATACGACCATACCAGCTCCTCAAATGTAATGGAGACTTGGGGTAATTAGTTCCATTTTCGTCTATATTCAATATTTTCTCTTATTTTATTTGTGCTCCCATAGGACAACATATATTCATCTTTTCTAGAATTTCTCATTTCTTTTTTATTTAGATTTCTGAGTCCCTCAAGGCTGCTTATAATTTCATCCTAATACTCTAAGTAGAACAATTTCTGAGAAATAGTAGTTACTCAATAATATTCTCTAAATGAACAAATCATATTCTTAAACACGTATTTTGCTGTTATATCAAGTATAATGGCTCAAGCGAAGGGAAGGGTTTTTTTTTTTAAATATTTTGAGTCCAGCCCTGGCTAGCATAGTTCAGTGGATTGAGCGCAGGCTGTGAACCAAAGCATTGCAGGTTTGATTCCCAGTCAAGGCACATGCTTGGGTTGCAGGCCACGGCCCCCAGCAACTGCACATTGACATCTCTCTCTCTCTTTCTCTCTCCTGTCCCTCTCTAAAAATAAATAAATAAAATCTTAAAAAATATTTTGAGTCCAAACAAAAATTTAAATAGATTTTTTGGTTTTGTTTTTTTATTTCTTTTTACTTTTAAGTAGATTTGACAGTTAATTTTCATATAAGACTAATCTCTACTGTTGACAACTAAAAGTCTTGTTTCTGAGCTGGTGGTTAGCTAATGAACTTGACCTAATTGCATTATTGAATTGTATATTCAGAACAAAGATTTGTTCAGAGAATATTTTAATGTGTTATTTTAAATTTTTATATGTACACTGAGCTTTGAGAAAATATGTAATTACTTTCATTGCATTTTGAATCAAAATAATAACAAGCAATTAAAATTTATGGTTGTGAGGGATGGAGAGCTGGGAGAGTCTCCCTTTATTACATTTTCTTCCTAAGCATAAATCAGTATAATTGCTCTTGAAATAAACACAAATATGACTCAGCAGTCTTATCAGTTATCGTTCCAACCCCAAAGATTTATTGTGTGGCCCTGTGAGAATCACGAGTAGCTAAGGAACTCACTTAGGAAATGACGACAACACAATAACCTTTGTGTCCCAGTGTCGTGAGCTTTACTGTGGTCACTACTAGAGAGCTATAGCAACTGCGACGGGCCAGTCACTTACGTTCAGCATTGTTTCTACATGATACACCATTTTGACTGCATTAGTAAGGTTTAATCTTGTTTGAAATGCACTAATCAGATAATGGATGTCGAGGCTTTGCTGACGAGGAGGAGTGACATCACAGTTGTTTCATGGTGGCTGTTAAAAGCAGCATTGAGGTGATGTCTGCATTAGGAAAATGACTCTCTATTGGCAACACCTAAAAAAATTAGAATCAGTAAATAGCCAGGGGAACTTTTGTTTAAAGAGAAAAGATCTCCAGGATGTGATTCATAAATCGACATTTTTGATGTGTGAACTTTGTAGATGGCTTTTGCACATTTTATTTCTCTCAGCCTCCTTTGCCCACCACCTGTTCCTCCCTCCGCATCCGTTGGTCACCGAGGCACTCTGCACTGCTGTGCGCTGTGCAGTTGTGGGCACATCAGCTGCGGCCGTGGCTTTGTGAAAAGGGTTTGAGTCCTTCTCCTACTAAATGGGAACCAAAACATGCAAAGAAAGCCCAACAATGATTTACATTTATAGCCAGCCTAAAATGTCTAAACTTCCAAGTAACATTATGCTTATTTTTATAATGATCTCTCCACCAAGCAATGTGTGGTTATATAAGCTACACTTCACCCATGTAATCAAATGTTGATATCAACTAAGAGTGTATCTTACATTTATTATGCTCCTACAATGCACTATTTTTTTTCTTAGTTCAAGATAATTAGGGCATTCATCATTTTTATTCTGTTTTTCTATTTTGCGTTAGATGAAATTTCATAATTTCTCAGAACATTATGATTTCACTTTTTGCCAAGAGACAGGTTTTCTTTCAGGATCCCCCAGATGAGCTCTTTTAAAATCGGTAAATTAAAATGCATTGCCATTCTTTCCTGAGACTTTATCATTTTGGCGAGCCCTGGAAACTGGCAAGTCAGTAAGCCAAACTCCCTCCTCTCCAAGCAAAGAATCCTTGTGCTGTGTAGTAGATCTGCAGGCACAAATTCTAATCCCAGCCCCACTTAATACTTGCTAAACCATGTTTGTAAGTCATTAAACTACAGTGTAGCTTCATTTATTAAATGAGTTACTTCCTGACCTCAATGTGTCCTCTCTAAAATAAACCTGAAGTACTTTGTGCTTTGTAAATACCTCATAACATGTTTGCCAATAAAACAGCATGATGTAAAAACTCCATTAAAATTGCATTACTAGAAGCAAATAATCAAATTTTTATAAGCGTGGGAGTAAAAAAGTACTAAAAATGCTATTGGCTGATATGAAACTCTAATTGTTTCAAAACAAATGTGATAAATGTAAAGAAAAAGACACTCAGTCTGGGTTCTATTTGTAGTTTTCAATAAAATAATCTAGGTATACTTAGAGACTTTATTTATCTCTCTAGTTTCACAAAAGCATACATTCATAAGTTTTGGAGGGACTTCTGAAATTATTTAATCCAATATCCATCTCACTTTTATTGGGTACTTGAATCCTTTCCATGTTACCTTTGGCAAGACATTATTTAGCTTCAATTGAAATACCTTTAAGAATAGAAACACTTCACCAACTTATTTAGCTACTTGAAAATACTTCCATAGTTGGCTTCCTTATGCATTCTACTCATTGATATCTGTTTTGCACACTAAAGAAACAGGAAAAAAACAAGCTAAAATAAACCAACTCTGTCTTCTTCATTAGTATTTTTCAAATGTTTAAAGATAATTATCATAGTCCAATATGTTTTATATCCCAAAAGATTTTCCCTTTTCTTTACAGCATCTGGTGGCATCATTCTGTCTTAGCAGTCATTGCTAACCACAACCCATTTTGTGTGCTTTTTCTGAAAGCCTACTGTCAGATTAACTCAGACTCCAGGAATGGTTGGATTCTTAAGCAGAATTAGCTAATGTCCTCTAGGCTTCATTATATTGCGAGTTAATAGTACTCCATCTGCCGTAATATAGGACAGAATTGCTGTCCTTTCATATGTCTCTCTCAGATCTCCCAAGAGGATGGATGTCTTCATTCATTTAGTAATTCACTCAAGAAATATCTTTTAAAATATGAGCAGAGGAGAAAGAAAGGTAAAGATCCTAAGAAACAACCTTTGAACAATAACCCACCTGAAGCAAGTTACAGCAAGCTCCATGTGACGGGATCCCTCCAGGGATTCAGGAGGGCAGGATCCCAGGGGGCAGGACCATGGAACAGGCGGAAGCTCCCCCTGCTGAGTGGAGGGTCCTGATCTCAGGAGGACAGGGTGCCACTTGACCTGGTCCCCACAGCCTGTGCCCTCCCTCGGCCCCAGCATGCACAGCCCCATGTGAGCAATTTGTCTCCAGCTAACTTGGAACCCAAATAACTGCATCATGGCCAGCTGCAAAAATGCTTGTCCGTAATACATTCTGGTCATAGGCAAGCAGATGTCAATTCTGTTGGGAGGACATAATAAATACATCTTTAGTTCTTTAAAAATAAGAGAAATAAAGAAATAGCTTTTGAGCACATATACACAGCAATTTTCAGACATTTTCCTATGTGTTGGAGAACAATAATGTACAACACGCAGCTGATATTTGCTCTACAGAATTTATAGTCTAGAAGAAGAAAGAGAGAAAAAAATATTACAATTTGGGACTTACTAAGTAAAAGGTCAGGTGCTAAAATAGACACAATGTGGTAAAGGGAGGAATGTAAGTTAAATTAGGTGGTCCACAAAGGCCTCTCTGGGGAGGCAAGAAGTTAAAACTCATTAATCATGTATTTAAATCTCCCCCCTGTCATTTTGCAATTCTGCTGGTCCATGTTTGCTGTTGGTTTGCCCCTTCAGGGTGGCTCTCCACACTGGCTGCCCCCAACTCTGGGCCATGCTGGAAGGGCTGCTGCCTTGCTCAGGTGACTGACCTTGTGTGGTGGGAGGCTTGTCAGTGCTGCCCCAGCTCCCGCTGCACTTCCTACTCTGGAGCAAAGTGCTCCCCTTACATTCTGTGCCAGTTGCCCAGGGTTGCCATAACAGATTACCACAAACTTGGATGGCTTAAAACAATAGAAATTTATTGCCTCACTGTTCTGGAGGCTAGAAGTTAAAAATCAATGTTTCACTAGAGCCACACTCTCTTGAAGGCACTAGTTTCTGGTTGCTCGACATTTTTGGCCTCTTCTGCTCATAGAGCCATCACTCTTATCTTGGCCTCTTTAGTCATATGATTTTTCCCTATTTCTGTGTCAAAATTGTTTATTTCTTAGAAAGATACCAGTTATTAAATTAGAGCCCCCCAATCCAGTATGAAATCAACTTGATTACATTTCAAAGACTATTTCCAAATAAGGTCACAATCGTTGTGACCTTACATACATTCTGGGGGACACACAATTCACCGCATGGCACACACCAATGTTCCCTGATGCCCTGAGTCACATCTTGTAGAGCTTCTTGCTGACTACATATGGGTCTCCTTTGTTCAGCTAACATCTTCACAAGCAGGGAAAAGTTCCCCCTTATTTTATGTCTGGCTCTTTTAGAGGAACTCCGTCCCAAAATAAACAGACAAAAAATGGAAGCCTTGCTTAGGCCGCTAGTGATAATTTTTTTTACCATAATTCTTTTCTTCCCAGGGAGAAAACTCCCCAGGAACCAGGTTGAGGGTGATGAAGGTAAGCTTCCTGAGCACACAAAATTGTTTTTTCATCCTAATTTCTATCCTGCAACATTAATATTTCATTGTACTTTTGATGATTTCTCTTTTAGTAGTGCCCGTGTTTCCCCTGCACTACCTTTCTTCTCCGTAAATTCACAGACCAGACTTACTGTCCTGTCTGTTCTCTAGCAGTGGGTAGAGCTGCACTTTTATTGCTCAAGTCTCCCGAACCCCATGCAAAGTTTGAATTCTTAAGCAGTTAAGGAGGCTTGCTTTCTAACACTAAGTGGAGATCTGAGAAGAGTGGTGTCAGTTCTGGCCCAGTTAAAATAATTTGTAACAAGACTTGAGAGTATCTGAAGGATGGGCAACATCACAACTCTGCCCTGGGGCCACCTGTCCTCCTTTATGCTGAAGTCGATAACAGAGTGGGGGACTTAGCTGAGGAGCTTGAACCGGTCTAAAACAGGACGTATGCAAAGGGAAATAGTGACACATTGCATTAGGGGCTCAACTGGATAGTGAACCAAATGAGGAAGAAGGAAAACTGATTTTTCAATCTAACTGTACAATTTTAGAACCCTTTAAATTATAATACGAATATATGTGTACATGAGCATACATACATATAAACCTGCGTGTATATGTGTGAAATTTGTGGTAGATGAAAATTTTCTGAGCTGTCTAATTACTTGAAAGACAAATTGCAGAGTAGAGCAGTGATAAATGAAGAGACTCAACTCCAGACCTATTTACATTTTTGCCTACTAAGAAAATTCCCTATTACTATTTTACATCACCAGTTTTAAGGTGCACATTTAATTATATTTTAACATCTCTAAAATCAGGGTGTATTTTACAAATGATAGTGTCTTCCAACTGGCTAAGGGACATTTAGGACAAGGTTGTCATTGGCTTTAAATGCAGGATATAGGAATAGCTTTATATATTGTCATGGCACTTCAGTTATGTGCATTATTGGTATCACACTTGTTGATCTTAATTGCTGCTTAAAATGTCTTCAAAAAGAATACAATATGCTTTAGCTTATGAAAATGTAGCTATATGAAATACTATTGCATATAGAGAAAAGTAAAAACTCTTAAAAAAATTCATGTCCAAATAACACTGGAAGGACACTTTCAATAAGTGTGAAACAAAATTCCTGAGTAATGAGGAAGCCTTGTGTCATTTCTCATTTGGGCACATTTGTTTCTTAGTAGTACAGAAAATAATGGTGCATCTTCAATAAACGGCATGTTAGAGTCAAGAAAATGCAGTAATTTATTCCCTCAAGTATAGTGAAACATACGCTATTCAAAAACCCAGTCTTGTGTAACTTTTTGACTTCTAGGCTAATTATACACTCTTTGGTAGCAAATAAACAACATCAGAGAACTCAGGGAATAATGACCATAGTTGAGAGAAATCTAAAGATAACTTTATGAATCCTGTATCTGGTACCCTGGTCCAAACTACCATCATCTTCCATAGGACTATTGCTAACAACCTCCCGAATGGTCTCCCTTAATGGTCTCTCTGCAAACTCTCCAAATCTTCTTGTTGCTTTTAGAAGAAAATCTAAATCCTTTATCAGTGCCAGTAGGCTCTACCTTTTCGCTAAACCGACCTTGCCCACCTTGCCTTTCTCCTACTCTGTCCTGGTAGACTTCTTTCCATTTTACTGCTTTCATAAGGGCTCTTCACTCACCTGCAGTAACAGCCTCCTCCCAGTTCTTCTGACTTAACTGCTTTTTATCATTCAGCAGAAAGATTACTGTCTCAGAGAGATCATCCTTATCTAGTCAATGCAGTGCTTTAGTTGCTATCATATTGTTTTATTTGTTTTTATAGTGTATATCATTCTCTTAAATGATCTTATTTGTTCATTCCCTTAGTTGTCTCTCTCTCACTAAAATAGGACTGCACCAGAGGTGGGGGTGGTAGGGGTTTCTCTGTTCATGGCTGTTTCCTAACACTATAATGTTACTATTTGTAGAACGAATGAATAAATCAACTATGGTTGTCAGTCTGAAGGAAGACAGTTTAAAATAAAAGAAAAAATTCTTTAATGGGTTGGGGAGATCTATAATAAAAGTCTGCTTACATAAAAATATAAATGTATGTAAATATGTAAAATATAAACACATAAAAGTCTACATAAAAATTGAAAAGCATTTCAGAAAGAAGCTTATGAAATGAAAAATACAGAATGTAAAGAGGCAGAAGCAGCAGAGTGACGGAATCCCATCGTGATGGCAGTGACTTAGACACAAATTAGAACAGGTGATGTTGACGATGTGTGAGAAATGCTGATTCAGGAGAGGACAGCCCTACAGTAGCAGCGCTGCTTGGAAGTTGGGAAGTGGGAAGAGTGTGCATGCTCCACTGCAGAGCACCTCTGGGCGTTGTTTCCCACTCCAGGCTGCCAAACAGCTGAGCTCCCTGCTCTGGTGCCAGGAGGTGGCATCAACTGTGTAGAGTATTCTAGTGTTAATAAAACTTTACATCTCCGAAGTATTCCTAGCAAAGGTAAATGTTTATGAAGATGGGAACAAGTATTGTGAATGGGAGAAGCAGGCTGGGTGAGGAAAGTTCATGACCCACTTCAAAGGACCAGTTGCTGCTCAACCCCAGCCATTGCTACCCCTGCAAACTTGGACTCTGCATTATGAGATCTTCTACATATCTAGTACACCAGATGTTTGGATTTTTATGTGAAATTATCTACATTTCAATACTGGCAACAAATCAATCTACAGAAACATACCATGGGCCAAATAAAAACAAATGTGGTCCAAATTGAACCCATAGGTAACTATTCTGCAGCCTCCAGTCTATAGATACTCTCTCAGTATTATCATTTTAGATATAGCCAATAACCTTATGAAATAATAAATGGAAATATAGTATTTCAATTATGGAATGAGCACATTCTTCTTTTAAAATAATTTGAGAGTACAGAAAATAAAAAACTAGAAACAAGAAAGTCTGTTGTGTTTCTACACTATATGACACTCTGGTGTATTTCTTCTAGAGTTAAGACCAACCATGATCACTGACAAATGCATGTATATGTATATATGCAAAAGTACACACATATACAGAGGTAGCCAGGTAGCTTTGTGTCCTGCTGTTTCTCTTAAAATCAGCTTAAAATTAAACTATTTTCCTTGTTATCTAAATTTACAATGAATAGTATTTAAAAGGCTGTACACTATTCCATTCTAATATGATAACCATTACTTAAAGTTTTCTTTATTTTGGATGTTGACATTTCTTCTATATTTTTACTGTGATGACCCATCAATGAACATCTTTATGTGTAAATATTGGCTTGATCTCACATTATTTCAATAGATAAGATTGCTAGAAGTAAAATTATTAAGTGAAATGTGTTGATGAGTGAAATAAAATTAATTCTAAAAATTTTACCATAAAATCCATTTGCAAGAGCAGCTTTCAGAATATGTAGTATATCCCCTTTCATCATCAAAAATGACAGAAACACAATTTCCACTTGGTGTAATTTTATTTGTTTATATAATTACTAGTAGGAGTAATTATATTTTACATGACAATTAGCCACTACATGTACTTTATTTTATTATTTTAGTTATTGCATTTCCTTCTTTGGTCATTCTTTTAAATTGGGGAGGTCTGTTAAATATTTTAATATTATTTTTCTTGTACAGGAAGTAGAAGACTCTTTTATTGTTGTTGTTTTAATTCTGGTATGTTCAGGGTAAAAAAAGGAGTTAGTGACCCAATTGTGACCTTTGGTGGAAATGTGACTGCTCAGGGGCAGCAGGGTCATGTGATGGCCTGGGAAGGCTGAGTGGTATTGTAGTTTTCATAGTAAGAATCCCAGGGAGCACTGCAGAGTAAGGAAGGATCCAGGTGATCTTGGTTAGTAATCTGACCATAGTAGATTAGGGCATTATACTCAGTTCAATATGGCCAGAGAGCTATCAACTGAGGAAAGCAATTGAGAAGGACAATGTGGAATGATAAAGACAAATATGGGCATTTCGTTGTCCTAGTCAATGTTGTAAATAAGTAGGTTGAAGCAAGCCTGATTCTTGTGCCTTAGTAGATAAATCTTTTTCCTCCTTGTTTTGATGATCGTTAACTTTTTTTCTGTATCCTTATGATTAAAATTGACATAATATATCCATTTGAGAATTAATTTTCATGAAACACAATGAAACCTTTCATTGCTTTTTAATTCTGTTTAGCAAAATTTTCCTTTATTTACTATTGTGGTATTTCCATTTGTTCATATCTGTGCTTCAGTAACACCCAGAATTTCTAGGCTGGCTTTTCATATCTCTAGTTTTCTTCTTCTTATTTTCTCTGTTAGGTTGTTCTTAGCATTTTTTATTCAGTTATCCTCATTTAACATTGTTTTCTGATTGTCACCAATGCAGATATAAGATTTCCTGTTTTATTTTAGGATTTTTGTATTATTCTCTCATTTTATCCAGTTTTTTCATCGTCTTAATTTTAATTCTTTCTCTGCCCACAGATTTCTTTTTCTTTCCATGAGAGTCCCTGAATGCATCACACATATTTTCTGAAAGCTACTATGTCTCATAGTACATTTAGTTTTGTGCCTTTTTCTGCTAACTTTTGTAATTGGTCGAAGAGAACAAAATCCTGGTGCTGAATGCAGGGCCTGTGGACTCTTTATCATGGGGCACCATTTCTGCTCACAGAAAATATGTTTTTTTCTCTTTTCCATTTCCAGCTGTCAGTAGAACCTTATTAGTTTATGTGTCAGTTCAGGTCCTTTGGGAAGTAGATGCCAAGATGCAGTTAGAAATACAAGAGATTTATTTGAGACAATGCCTTGAAGAAGGCAAAGAGGACAGGGAGCAGGATCAATTACTTTGGATTGCCATCTGCATCCTGTAAAAGGAGAGGTGAAGGGAGAGAATTGGGTAGAAGGAGATTCAGACTGAGGGGCCCATCTGAGCACACATGGCCATCCCGATGGCTATTGCTCGCTGGAGGACTTCCATATGGGTAGACTTTGCCAAGCCCCAGTACCCCCACAGTGTGTGTCATTGGCTGGCAGTTGCCTGGGATTCTGTGGCCTCTGCAGTGGACCCTGAAGGCATGGCATCATAGATACTGGCAGCAGGCTCTCTTGAAGGAAGATCCAAGGAAATACCATCATGGTTCCCACAAAGGATAACAAGAGAATCAATACTTTTCATTTAAACATTTCAGTTTCTGACTCCAAGGTCTCATAGTTACTAAGGTGTTTTTCTAGTCTCTTCTGGAGGTGTCATTTCTTCTCACATAAAGTAGCTGGAGTGAGTAATGGTTAGTAGGTTTCACAAGACTTAGTAGGCTCTATCGTATTGATTGGTAGTCTATTATCTTTCCTGAGCACGACACATTTTTACATAGGCATGTCTATTCTGTAATGTTATCCTTCCCAGTTTCAGGTAGTCTTTAAATCTTTTCTATTGTTTTTGTACAACCCTCCTCCTCTCAGTTTAAATTTTCTCACCTTCTATGGCTTGTGTCAAGCTGAAACAGATTGATTGTTGATTACATCTTCCTTTTGTGCTGTCTTTCTCTGAAGAGTTTAACAATTTTGAATTGAATCTGTTTATTCCCAGTTTAATGCCCTCTAATGGCATTTTACTGCATGCAGAATAACCTCCAAACTTTTACCTAGGTCTACAAGGTCCTATATGATCCACTTCTGCTAACTTTATGTTTTCATCCCTGATGGCTATTTGCTCTTGTTACCATATTCTAACCACACTGACTTTCTTATGGCTCCTTCAATACCCAAAATGCTCTCTGGGTTCAGATTCTGCCCTCTGCTCCTAACACTTTTCCTTCAGATTTTTGCACCACGAGGCTTCTGTACAAGTACTGATGTTTCAGAAGACTTCCTTGGCCACCCTACGTAGAATACAACCACCACTTTACTCTCTAGTCCCTTACCATGCAGTTCCCTCTCCCTACAATGTAAAAAACCAGTTTTGCCCTGAATCTTGCTGCTACTTTGTGTCAGAATTTTATTAGATTTCACAGAGACATTCAAGAATTCGTGTACCAGTTAGATCTGGTGGGGCCTATTCTGCACTATAGCAAAGTGGGGGATGTCAAGGCTTCTAGGGAATACAAAATGATGTTAGCCAGTCTGGGCTGCACCCAAGCCTTCCCCATCTGGCTCCAATTCTTTACCCTGATTTTGAATGGTCTGAAATTATATTATTTACATATAGTTTTATTTAATATCTGTCTTCCCCAACTAGAAATAGAATTTTAGAGTGTGAAGAACTTTGTTAAATGCATAAAGTACTGCATCCTTAGCTCTAGAACAGTGACTGGCACATAGTAGGCATTTCAATAAATATGTGTTCAATAAAGGAGTAAATGAGTGGAAGTTTTTCTGTGAGGCACTCACAGCTTCTCTGATCTCAATTATGTGCATGACTGTATTAGTCAGGGTGCTTCAGAGAAACAGAGTCAATTAAATAGAGAGAGAGAGAGAGAAAGATAGATGTATATATAAGAGGAGATATATTCTAAGAATTGGCTCTCATGGTTATGGAGGTTAAGTCCCACAATCTGCTGTCTGCAAGTTGGAGAACCAGAAAAGCCAGAGATGTGATTCAGTTCAATCTGAAATCCTGAGAAATTGAGAGGCCAGTGACGTAAGTCCTGGTCTGGGACTGGATGTTAGAATGCCAAGAGCATAGATATCCAAAGGCAAGAGAAGATGGGTGTTCTGGCTGAAGCAGAGAGAGTAAATTCACCCTCACTTCATCTTTCTGTTTTATTCAGGCCCTCAAAAGATCGGATGATGCCTGTCCCCACTGGTGAGGGTGGTTGTTGCTCAGTCTGCGGGTTCAAATGCTAACCTCTTTCCATGACACCCTCACAGACACACCATGAAATAACATTTTGCTAGCTATCTGTGCATTCCTTTGCCCAGTCAGGTTAACACATAAAATACTATCACAGTGACAATGAGAACTTTGGTAGAGAGGACTTAGGAAAGATATTATACCAGTTCTTATGAGGTGAGGAATATCACAACATGTATGACCAAGTGAGGAATGTCATCAACATCATTTCATATTAGGGGATTCAGACTGGGTTTTCTGTGCAGTACCCAATTTAGCAAGTCAGTCTGCAGCCAAAACTACTTCAGGTTTAAGAGCTGATCCTTCTAAAGCTGCTTATTTTAATTCCCCTCCCTGTGTCCTCAGGTTGTGCTAGTCTGTCCTTCCTTTCCATTTTCACTATTTGACCTTTTGAAGAACAATTTTATTATGCTTGTTGGGATTATATTATGCTTTCTGTTTCCTGACTAAAGTTGTTAATTGGACTACAGGTCAGATGACATTTATTTTGGTACCCTATACAAATTAGAATTTTTAAATCAACATACATGAAATTTATTTTTAGTTTGATACTAAGGATTTTCAAAACCAACAGAATCAAAATGCAATTAATATTGTATTATTTTTCCTCTGTACCACCTCTAAATGCCATAAATTCTGACATTGCTATTGAGACAGAAGCAACTCCAGTTATTTGTTTCTTATGAATTTCCCTTGAATATTATGACCCTCTCAGAGAAGATGGAGTCATTTACCCTCACCATGTTAGATTAGTTAAACTCAATTGGAAATATGTGGTTCAGCTTAATTACCTTGTAATGATATGTGATGTACATTATGTCATGGGAATTCCACATTTAGAGACCATTTGAAGAACCAAAAGGCTTAGTTAATAGGTAGATTAGGGAAAAAAGTGCTAAATATTTTTCTATTTAAAAGCTCTGTCACTGTAGGAAAATATGATGCAGGGGGCACACCTACAGGTCTGTAGAAGCCCTCATCAAAGGCCAGGCTTCTGGTGCCCTCTCCATTGAGTGGCGTGCTGAGATTACTTCCTGTGTGAGTGCATGGGTGGTACACTGTAAGCCAAGGACATATGATGGTGCAGCATTGGCCGTAACCAGAGTCTGGCTTCAGGAACATTGAAAACATGATTTGCCGTCCTCACTCTGATACTCAGGTCTCTTCAGTTTTTATAGAATCACAATGAGCTTTATTATTCCACAACTACTCCGTCTGTTTCTGTTGTCTCCATTTTTTGCTCTCTCACAAAAGACCTCTGGTTAACCTTGTGGATTTTGATATGTGCAGAATTTTTGCAGAAAAAATAAATTATTTATGTATAAATAGATGATAAACTAATTAGTCATGGCTTGTTCTTATTAATTGATTAAGCCACCTTAAGTCCTTTTTGGAATCATAAGAAGATAAATATTGTGAATTGATTATTACAATGACATTCAGTAGTGTCATGTAGTGTTTTTATGGTGTATGTTTGTGTAAAAATACAGTAATGTTTGATTCATAAACAAGAAAAAGAACAAAAATTCTTCCATACAATAAGAAAATGAAGGAGCTCTGACTAGCATGGCTCAGTGGGTTGGGTGTCATCCTGAATGCAGAAAGTCACCTGTTCAGTTTATGGTCAGGGCACATGCCTGGGTTGTGGGTCAGGGGCATGCAGCAAGCAGCCAATTGATGTTTTTCTCCCTCATTTTTCCCCTCCCTTCCTCTCTCTCTGAAAATAAATAAATAAAATCTTTAAAAAAAGAAAATGAAGGAACCATGTGGTTTAGAAGGATAAAAAGGCCTTTTTTGATATTGCTACCAGCAATAGTGTCAAAACTCTCAGGTTGTCAGTAACAGTAGCGAGATGCCGGGTGCTTCACGCTCCAAAGCTTAGTCAAGAGTCACCGTGTGCTTAATCACTCAGGTGTATACTAACTCTATTAGTTAACATTTCCTGGTTCTTCAAAAGGTAAAATATGTACATTATATATTTAACCAAACCTGAAATAGCTTCCAAACCATGTGGGTTTTCTCATTGTCAAATATCTTTTAGCTAATATGTTAAATATTTTAAGTAAAATTTTATTAGTACCTTTTCATAAAGACAAATTTGAGGACATTAGATTTTGTTATGTGGTTGGGTACTCAAGTCTTTGTTCTGGCATTCTTTGTGAGTTCAGTTAGTGCATCTCAGTTACTGAATTGTAAAAAGAGGATAACAATAGCTAACACAAGAGTGGCCGTGTGAATTAAGTGATCTAAAGTATCTGTACTGGTACAGTGTCTGGGATATAGAAAGCAATGAATAAATTAATTCACTCAATAATTGTTGTTAGGAAGTTATTACGTGCTGATCATTGCTCCAGACCTGAGCTGTCCTGTGTGGCAGCCACTGGCCATGTGTGGCTATCAAGAACTGGCAATGTGGTTAGTCCAAATTGAACTATGCTCGAAGTGTGACATACACACTGGATTTCCAAGATTTGGAACACATAAACAAAAGTCTAAACTATCATGTTAATATTTTTATATTTATTAGATGTTAAAATAATATTTTGGACATATTATGGTAAATGAATACGTTATGAAAATTAACTTTAAATGTTTCCTTTTAAAAATATTTTTATTTTTTATTTTGCTTTATTATTTTATTTTTATTGTTGTTCAAGTATAGTTGTCTCTTTTTTAATGTGGCTACTAAAACATTTATAATTACGTATGTAGCTCACACGTGTGACTCATTACATTTCTAGTAGACAGTGCTGGTCTATATGCTGAGGCAAAAGTGAAAAAAAAAACAGAAAAAGTTTTCTCTATTACAGACCTCATATATCAGGAAGAAGAGAAAGATAATACAAAAAATACATAGGGTTTATCCTCATTATTTGTGGTTCCATATTTGTGAATATTTTTGCTTGCTAATATGTATTTGTAACCCCCAAATAAATACTTGTAGCACTTTTGCAGTCATTCATAGATAGGTTCAGAGTGGCCGAAGTTGAGTCACCTTATGTGCTTGTTACCAGCTAAAGACAAGCAAGGCGATGCTCTTCTTGTTTTTTCTCTTATACTATAAACAGGTGTCCTTTTTATGGTTTAATTAGTGCCACATTTTTACATTTTTATGGGGATTTGGGGGGGTGAATTTTCTGTTTCTAATGGCCTTCAAGGGTTGTGCTGAAATACTGTCTAGTCTTCTTAAGCTCAAGAAAACTATGATGTGCCTTAGGGGAAAAACTTATATATTGGATAAGCTTCTTTCAGGCATGAGTTAAACGATTATTGGTTATGAGTTTAATGTTAACCAGTCAACGATATACATTAAATAATGTGTCTTTAAACAGAAACACATAAAATAAGGTTATATATTGACGAGGTGGTGAAATGCTGTATCTAGAGGCTTCCCGGAACTTAACTGTGTGTTTCCCTGAGGCCAGTGTGTGATAACTCAGCATTTGCAGTGACCTTACAGGACTTAACTGCTCTGACAAGCAAGGATAGGCTGTGTGTGACATGTTGGATAGCGATAAATGGTATGTAGAGCAGGAGGATTGAGAGGGGTGTATGTGATGGGGGTGGAAGAATTACTGATTTGGAAAGGACAGTGTAGAAAATCTCTCCACAGTTGTGAAATTTGGAAACAGTAGCAGAAGATGAACTTGGAAGCATCCTGGAGCCAGCTCGTGCCTGCCTTCCTAGGCCATGGCAGAGTTTGGGATTTTCTTCCACATGTGATTGGAAGACTTTGGAGGATTTTGAGTGGATGTGTAAGTTCATGTTATATTTCAAAGTGGCATTCAGGCTTTTGTGAGGAGAACCGGTAGTCAGGGGAAAAATAAAACAGAGACAAGTCAGGTGAGTTCTGCTGTAGTTCAAGTGGGAGATGGCGATGGTTCGGAGCCCAAACTGCGGCACTTACCAACCTGCAACTGTTTCCCTCACTGTGTGTTTTATTTGCCTGAAGTCCAGGCATATTTTTTCTCTTGGTTTTCTAGTTGGCCCTCTGTCATAGCTTTGGTCACCCCCAAAGCTGGTCCTCTGTTAAAAACTTTTGTGCAGCTACTTCATCGAAGTTATTCTAAGAAGCAGGAAAGAGGGACATGGGGAGGGAGATACGGTAGAGAGCACAACCATTACAGGATATACCATGGGGCTGGTTACTGCTACGAGTAGCTGGGGCTCCACCTCTCTGGAGCCCTTGAAGGACCTTGAGAATTAGTCTCAGGATTGCAGCTCCTTCCATAGGAGGCTGGGGCAACCTCCCTGCAAATGGATTGAGGACTGCCTCTGGGCACAATCACTCTCTGCGCTTCTGAGCTGCCCTGAGCTCCTGTTGCTTCAGGAAAAGCTTTGAATTAGCAAAGTGAAGAGACACGGTGAGCATATGAGCCCCTGCACAGGCATGGGATTGATCATCTCAGCTATAGCTAAAATTATAGGTGGGATAAGAGAGTGAGGCCCGAGGCATGAGCACTTCTGCTTCATTCTCCAATTCCTTGCTAGAACCTCTTGGGAAAGTTGGACTGCTTGACTCATGGGCAACTCATGTAGTACTTGCATGCCCAGGAAACTGGGTTCTATACTGGACAGACCCACTAGGACCCTGATAATATCCTCACCCCGTTGCAGTGTGAGTACTGCTCCTGTGAGAAACTAACTCAGGTATTTGATGCTGTAAGTGATGCTGACTGGACATAATGATTTTAACTGCAGGCTAGTTTCTTTGGGCCCCAAACCCATTGCCAGGTTAGTTTAGGTGCCACCATTGGCTAGGTGCTGATGTGGAGAGAGCCAAATAACCTCTGTAAACCTTATTCTCCTTAATTGTAAAAGAGGAATGAAAATGAGAGACTTGACTCATGAAATTGTTCTGGGAATTAATAAAACAATGCAAATAAAGCCCTTAGCCCAGTGTCTGGTACATATTAAGTGCTCAGTGTGTGTTAGTGGTTACTTTCATTACCATGTTCCACTTAGTTTTCCTTTCCATGGGCCATGCTGCAAGGCCCCAGGTACTCATTGCTTCTGGGAGCACTGTTACCATTACATGTGAAAATCTCTGGGGTCAGGACTCTGCTCCTGGTTTCTTTTTAACCAAGAACCTTAGCCTGTGTGGATCTTCACCTATGAGTCTCTCTCAGGAATAAATCCTGAATTAAATCTCATTTGCCATTCAGGATATGGTCTATTTTGTTTCAGGATTTATAATTTGCAAAAGATTTTGTTAGATTTTTAGTGGTGATTTTGTTTATTAACTTGGAACAGGTTGTTGCTATAGCCATTTTTTTCTGATACTCAATATATGTTTAATGAATGTAATAGTACAGAGTGTGACAAAATCCATAAAACATCATTTGATATGAATTATGCACTAAAACCTTTGTTTTTACAATTGCTATATCCTACTTTCTCATGAATTTGTATTTATATTTTTTCTTTTTTTTGAATTTTATTTTAATCATTGTTTAAATACAGTTTTCTGTCGTTTACTCCCATCCCAGCCCACACTCTATCCCTCCCCTCCTCCCTCCCATTTCCACCCCTCTAGTTTTTGTCCATGTGTCCTTTATATTTGTTCCTGTAAACCCTTCCCTTTTTTCCTGTGAAATTCCCCTGAAATTCCCTCCCCTCTCCCCTCTGGTCACTGTCAGCCTGTTCCCTATTTCAGTGTCTTTGACTATATTTTGCTTGTTTGTTTGTTTTGTTGTTTAGTTTCCTGTTAAAGGTGAGATTGTATGGTATTTGTCTTTCACTGCCTGGCTTACTTCGCTTAGCATAATGCTTCCCAGTTCCACCCATGCTGTTGCAAAAGGTAGGAGCTCCTTCTTTCTTTCTGCTGCATAGAATTCCATTGTGTAAATGTACAATAGTTTTTTGATCCATTCATTTACTGCCTTTTGACCCAGCAAGAACCCTGATGCACCAATCCAAAAGAACTTACGCACCCCAATGTTCATAGCAGCACAATTTACAATAGCTAAGGGCTGGAAGCAGCCTAGGTACCATTTTTTTACTGTTTTACATCTTTTATTTTTTTTAAGATTTCATTTTTTTTTTTTTTTAGAGAGAGGGGAAAGGAAGGAGAAAGAGAGAGAAAACATTGATCAGATGCCTCTTGCACATGCCCCAACTGGAGACCTGGACTGAAATGTAGGCGTGTGCCCCAACCGGGAATCAAACCAGTTACCTTTTGGTTCACAAACCAACACTTAACCCACTTAACTATACCACCCAGAGCTACATCTTTATTTTACAATTTTTTCTTTTTTCAAAATATATTTTGTTATGTTATTATGGTTGTCTCATCTTTCCCCCTTATTCCCCTCCTCCCTGAACCCCTTTCCCTTTGGCTTCTACATTTCCTATACTATTCTTAATCTTCTCTTGTCTATTTTGTACCTACCATTTATGCTTTTTATTCTCTCTACCTTTCCCTCACTCCCCACTCCTCCTCCCTACTGATAAGCCTCCATGTGATCTCCATTTCTGTGATTCTGTTCCTGTTCTAGTTGTTTGCTTAATTTTTTTTGTTTGTTTTTTTTAGGATCAGTTGTTGAGAGCTGTGAGTTTGTTATCATTTTACTGTTGATTGTTTTGGTCTTCTTTTTCTTAGATAAGTCCCCTTAACATTTCATATAATAAGGGCTTGGTGATTTTGAACTCCTTTAACTTGACCTTATCTGGGAAGCACTTTATCTGCCCTTCCATTCTAAATGCTGGCTTTGCTGGGTAGAGCAATCTTGGATGTAGGTCCTTGCCTTTCATGACTTGGAATACTTCTTTCAGGCCCTTCTTGCCTGTAAGATTTCTTTTGAGAAATCAGCTGATAGTCTTATAGGCACTCCTTTGTAGGTAACTGTCTCCTTTTCTCTTCCTGCTTTTAAGAGATTCTCTCCTTATGTTTAATCTTGGCTAATGTAATTATGATGTGCCTTGGTGTGTGCTTCTTTAGGTCCAACTTCTTTGGGTCCAACTTCTTTGGGCCTCTCTGAGCTTCCTGGATTTCCTGGAAGTCTGTTTCCTTTGCCAGATTAGGGAAGTTTTCCTTCATTATTTTTTTCAAATAGACCTTCCATTTCTTGCTCTTTCTCTTTTTCTTCTGGCACCCCTATGATTCAGATGTTGGAACATTTAAAGTTGTCTTGGAGGTTCCTAAGCCTCTCCTCATTTTTTTTTGAATTCTTGTTTCTTCATTCTGTTCTGGTTCAATGTTTATTTCTTTCTTCTGATCCAAATCATTGATTTGAGTCCTGGTTCCCTTTCCATTACTATTGGTTCCCTGTACATTTTTCTGCATTTCACTTTTCATAGCTTTTACTTTTCCCTCTATTTTGCAACCATACTCAACCATTTCTGTGAGCATCCTGATTACTAGTGTTTTGAACTCTACATCTGATGGATTGTCTATCTATTCATTGGTTAGTTCTATTTTTTGAGTCTTGATCTGTGCTTTCATTTGGCCATATTTTTTTTTGTCTCAGTGCACCTGTTATGTTGTAAGGGGTGGAACCTTAAGTATTATCCAGGGCTGGGCAATCTACATTGCTGCATTGTGGTGCTGTATGTGGGGGAGAGGTCCAAGAAGGATCAATGCCACCTGCTTGGCTCTCCGCTGGCTTTCAGTCACTTTTCCCACTAACTACAAACAAATTGGGCCCCTCTGGTGCTGATTACCAGGTGGATGGGTTCGTGTATGTTTTAGAAACCCGTGGATCTCTTCAATGAACTCCCCTGTGAGTATGGGAGGTTTTCCTGCTGCTAAAACTTCCTCAGGTTTTCACCGCCAGAGGTTTTGAGGCTTTATTTCCCTGCGCTGGAACCCTGAGTTGTGTGGTCTGTCTCACTTTCCAGTCATTTTTCTGGTTTATATATGCACAAATGTGGGACTGCCCACTCCACCAGCCACACCCTGGACCACCCACCCACTTTTTTCCCACCTGGGCTGCCTGTCTCCACCCCTCCTAGTAGTCTGAATGTCTCTTCTTTAACTCCTTGGTTGTAGGATTGTAGGGTAAATGGAAGAAGTCTGGCTTCCTCACCCAGGTGTCTGGGTAACTAATGGAAGAAGTGTTCCCATAGCCTTAAAGATGCCTGGTAAGTAGTGTTCTCAAAGCCTTGAGACTGAGTCTGATAGACTGTTCCCATAACATGAAGTGGGCTCATATGCACAGAATTAAGTTATATTATGTAATGTAATGTTCTGGCATGTTTTTGGCTTGTTCCTCTCTAGTACTTAAACAAGTAGGGTCTTATCACTAGAGACACATGCAAGGGAACAGGTGCCATGATGGGTGACACTCTGGGGAGCAAGGGCCACAACATGAGACATGGAGATAGACATGCAGCTTGCAGCGTGTGTGGCTTGCCCACCCATGAATAAAGGCATGCCAGATATCCCAGTGGTTCTGTGAATATTATTCATCTGCGTGAATACCATGGATCTTCCAAGATATGAAGGTTCATGAAGCATGGACTTTAGTACAGTTCAATTTTCGGGCAGTTCTGATTGTTTTTTGTTTTAAAGTTGTTGTTGTCTTTCAGTTGTGCAAGGAGGCACAGTGTATCTACCTATGCCTTCATCTTGGCCAGAAGTCTACATCTTTATTTTAATCAATAACCTGTCTAGTTTGCATTTGAACCTTTTCTTCAAAAAGAATTACAGAGAAATGGGAATAGTTCTGATGATAAACAGTGGAAAATGGTTGCCTTCTATACTCTAGTTATCTCTTTAGAGGCCTTTCAATAAACCTAAATGAGATACTCTGAGTCCTTGATGGAACCTTACTCCAAAATATATTTATCTGGGAATTACTGATACAGCCTGCTAAACTTAGGTCGGGATAATTTAGGAGACTCAAGGCAATATTGCTCCTGCAGAACAATGATGTTAGTTCCAATGAGAAAATCTGAGAGTATTGCTGGAAAAATTCTGTTGTCTATTCTGGTTTTTAGAATGGTTCAAGATCGTATGGTATGATTTCATACACTGAACTCTTTGAATATCCTCTATGATAAAGTATCCCTAGCATTTGG
This sequence comes from Phyllostomus hastatus, assembly GCF_019186645.2. Lineage (NCBI taxonomy): Eukaryota > Metazoa > Chordata > Mammalia > Chiroptera > Phyllostomidae > Phyllostomus > Phyllostomus hastatus. Next base: position 13,549,286 of record NW_025334028.1, read on the forward strand.
CTGAATGGGGAGGGACACAAAGATGCATAAAATATGTCTTATCTCCAGAGGCTTTTAAATTAGAGGGACAGACAAGAAAAAGTAATATGAAGTGTTAAGGGAAGGTAGAAAAATAATAGGAATGTTCTTTTATTTCTGTTTTTTAGTAGAAGTATTCATGGGAGAAGTTGCATTTGACCAATCATTGTGGGTGAGTGAGATTTTGGTGTTATAGACAAGAAAGGAGACCACTGACATTAGAGAGAGAAGAAATAGCTTGAGCAAGAGCAAAAGCATCAGAGTAAATTGTGAGTTCAAAAGATGGCAAATAGAACAATTGGAATGAAATATAAATTACCTGGGGATATTATCCTGAGGTTTCTTCACTTCCATCTTATGAAATCCTTATTTGTTGAAAAAGAAGGGTTAAATTTCCACAATCCTAAAAATTAGCATTTTATCCTTTAATGTAGATGTCAAATAAACATGCTATCACCTAATTTAAAGTACTTTTTCTATTTATATATTTCCTTGACCTATGTATTTAGCCCATTGGACAGAATTTTTTTCATGTATTTGGCTTTTGTAAAATTTTAACATTTTGGTTATATTTTTAGTGAATGGAAGGTAGAAGTTATTAATATTAAAACAAACTTGGCTACTAAAATTAGAAACCATAGGAAATTCATTGATTGATGATCTACTTATTCTCTAATTTTCTGTTCAGTTCGTTAGTAACATTATACTATGAAAAATTAGATCAACTTAGATTAAGTGCTTCCTCTGCTCTTCACTAGATGTATAATCTTGGACACATTTCTTAATCTAATTCTCAATTTATTTATGTGCAAAAATGGGGATGAGTATGTGGGGTCATGGCAAGAGTTAAGAAAGATTAAATGTTTCTACTCAGTTATAAGTCAAATGCAAGCTTGAAACCACCAAGCAGCTCCTTTTGGTCAGTGGTCCACAAGCTTTATGGCCCCACTGAAAAAGAGATGCATTGTGGTCTCGGGAGACCAGTACAGGTGTCCCTAAATATTAACATAACTACAGGGCAGTCTGGCTAACTGGGGAATTCTGAAGTGTGCCAGGTGGCACTCTTCTTGATTGCCTTGACCTCTTATCAATCACACTGCCTTGGGACTCCATTCTTCTTAATGTCAACCAATTGATATCCTTTCTAAAATGGAGAGGTGTACCCTTATCTTACATCTTCATCCTGTTTTTAATATCATTTCCCATCTCCATGTTTCTCTCACTATTGGAGCAACTGATACCAGCTGCTTCCCATTCTTGATATTGTCTATTGTTGTACCTTGCAGTAACTTTTCTGTTTACAACAAAGCAGGAAGCAGATGTGGTAGCGACAGATACAGCTCATTATCTGGATAAAAATTTGACTTGGCAACAGTTCACCTTGGAGTTGCCAAGTCAAGTGCAACAGCGTATGTGATTTGATTAAATAAAATTTTGAGTTTCCTTTTGGTGACTACTTCTCTCCATTTGGGGGCAGCTGGGACTCCAGGCAACTGTGTGGGGAAGCAGAGAGACATCAGCATGCTCACACCAGAGCTCCTTTCAATGTGCTTTTTCACTGCTCTCTCCAACTGCCTACTTTTCAAGTTTGCTTGAAGTTGCACAGGCATCTCAAGTTAGCCTGTCCAAAAGAAAACTCTTGATTTTCTCCCCAAAGTCTGTGATTCTCCTAGACTTTCCTGTCTTAGAGAATACCAACAATCATCTATAAAAATAGTGAAATCATAATATTGGGGGTCATTCTCGATCCCTCCATCTTCTTTTTTGAAATAGAATCCATCACGAAGTGCAGGAAGTTTATTTTTGAAGTCATCCGCCCATTTCTTTGATCATAACTCTAGTCTCAGTCATCACCTCTCATGAAGATACTAAAATTTCCCTTAACTGGCCCCCCTGTGGCCTTCTTGGTCATTTGTCCTTATCTCCAACCTATTCACCACCCCTCATTGTAAGTGGACTTAAAAAAATTTCAATCTTATCAGATTCTTCTCCTGCTAAAATCTCTTTAATGGTTCCCCATTTCATTTAGAATAAAATACATATTTCTTACCAGAGCCTATTAGGCCCTGAATTACCATGTCCTACCTATTCCTCTAGTTGCCTTTCCTTCCATGCTCCCTAGTGGTTTTCCCAGCCATTCTGTGAAGGTCATGCAATGTGACCTTCAATTCCTTGAGCCAGCCAAGTTCTTCCTTGACTGGAATCTTCTTCCCTAAGATTCCCCCTCCACCTTCATAGAAGTGGCTTCTTCTTATCATTCAGGTCTCAGGTTAAATATAATCTATCATGAATTAATTCATAGTAACCTCCTTGTTGTTTTCATAGCACCATGGTTCCCACACTTTATAGCATTTATTTGTATATACATAGTGGTCTGCTTATTTAATGTCCATATCCCATACTTGACAGTAAAACCCCTGAGGGCAGACAGAGCCCCCAGCACTGTGCACATGTAGGTGCTTGAACATTTATTTTGAACTGATGAATGGAATGGGTAGCAGTAAGGAGCCTTGGATTCTGAGTAGACATGGAGCTAGAGAAATGCCCAGCCTGTATTCCACCACACAGAGAGGTCACACTGATCTTTTATTTGAATCCTTTTGTTTCATGTAATAAAATATTTTAGTGAGTAAAAGCAAGTTGACAGTATTTTTTTCATTTTAAAAATATTTAAGGAGCAACATTGTTCCATAGAGCTAGGTTGGTGGTGAGGATGTTTCCAATGCCAGGATCCGAACTGCCCCGCCCCCAACTGTCAAAAGAAATAGGCTGTATTTGTCCTCTTCAGAACCGCATACTCTGTTCGTGAGCCAAAGTCCTTAACATCTCATTAATTACAAGGCCTCAATAACTCAGTAATTGATGCCCTACCTTTTTTTTTGCTCTAACCCTAAGTAAGAAATACAAAAATTTCTATAAGGTGACTTTAGAGTCACATCTTAAGGGAATTTCAGTACATAACCCGGTCACATCCAACCAATTTGAGAACTTCTTGTTGGGAGCTCAGGAGAACTTGTTTTTAAGTCCAAGGAGGGACACCCTAAATTTAACTTAATAAAATTTAGCTTGTAGAATTTTGGCATATAATGCTGAATGGATCATCTCATTTGTAGAGACCTGTCAGTTTTATAGGATGCTGCAAGTGCCCAGACTCCTGAGTCCAACTGATAGTAAGTAGACAATGGTCAGGCTTGTGCACAAGGGCAGAGATAGTTTAACATGGCATATTTGCTCTATCACCTGTTCAGGGCCAGTGTCTTTCATCTATTAAGTGCTATACAGCAAATCGCCTGAGCTTCTCTATCTGGGTGGCCTGTGCAACTCAGCAGGTCATTTTCAAAGTGGCCATATTCTGGAAGATATTTGTGTAAAAAAGGTACAAATGTAAGTACCATTGCTGCAAAGTGAGCAGAATTCAAGAGAGCTGGATACAAGCTCAAGTTATTGAAGTCAAAGTTATGAGATCATGCCAATAGCAAAAGAAGTCATCCATAGCTCTAAGTTATTGGTGAAGAGTAGTGGTAGACACTGGCTTTCAAAAACCTTTGTGTTTACTTTTTAAAGATTTTATTTATTTATTTTTAGAGAGAGGTGAAGGGAAGGAGAAAGAGAGGGAGAAAAACATCAATGTGTGATTGCCTCTCACACATCACCTATCGGGGATCTGGCCCACAACCCAAGTATGTGCCCTGACTGGGAATCAAACCAGTGACCCTGTGACTCACAGGCCTATGCTCAGTCAACTGAGCTACACCAGCCAGGGCAAACTCCCTTTTTTAAAACCATTATATTTAAAAACTCTAGATCCTAGGTGGTAAAAAGACACTTTCCCTGCCTTTAAATAACATATAATGAATGTATTATTTGTGGTTTAATATATATGATATAATAAAATATAATAATATGTAATATAATAAATTAACTGAAAAGAAAAAAAACACATTTAATTCCCATTCCATATTATGGTGTTAGTTGTTTTTAATTAAACTTTTTTATTAGCTGGGTTAAGAGCACAATCAGGAGCACCTTTCTAGGTTTGGTACGTAGGTATATAGACTATGTGGCTACCAAGTTACAATTACAGTTAAGATGCTTGGGCATTCAGTGTGAAGAGATCAAGTAGGTTAAACCTTAAATGTAAAGTAGATTTTTTAAAAGTTTATTTCTCTTTGGATACTACATATTAAAGAGTTAGTTTTCCTATGAGATTTTTATAATAATGTTGAATTTACAGTACTCTTACACTGTTCAATTTACAAATTCTTTAGACCTTGTCTTTTATTGATTTTTAATTTGGTCACTGTCTTGCTTGTCCCCAACTAATTATAAACCCTTTAAAGGTAGGATTTTATTCTAACTCTTTGCATATCTCTTAAATGATTGTGGGAGGTAGAACAAGTGTTAAATGAAGTTATGTTCTCATTAAATGATTACCATGGAAAATTGTTCTCCCTCCTGAAAATAGTGTCACGATTTGAATAAACCTAAGTTTAAGAAAATCATGTTTCTTCCTGTGGCCAATAGCTTCTTTGTTCTCTAAATAATTTGCACCTTCTTACTGGTACCAGAGTTTATCCTGTAGTAGCTCTAGCCATTTAGAGCTGAAGTAACAAAGAATGCACAAACGCTACTGCATTAGTTTCTTGGGGCGGCCATAATAAATTTCCACACTCTACATGCCTTAAACAACACAATTTTTTTATAAAGATTTTATTTATTTATTTATTTTTAGAGAGGGAAGGGAGAGAGATAGAGATAGATAGAGAGAGAGAGAGAGAGAGAGAGAGAGAGAGAGAGAGAGAGAGAGAGAAACATCAATGTGCGGTTGCTGGGGGTTATGGCCTGCAACCCAGGCATGTACCCTGACTGGGAATCGAACCTGCAGCACTTTGGTTCACAGCCTGCACTCAATCCATTGAGCTACGCCAGCCAGGGCTAACAACACAATTTTTTAAAAATTGATTTTCCAACTACAGTTTGCATACAATATTATATTAGTTTCAGGTGTACGACATAGTGATTAGATTTTTATATTCCTGATAGGTGATCATGCTGATAAGTCTAGTACCTGTTTGACAATATAAATAGTTATAGTATTATTGACTATATTCCCTATGCTGTACTTCACATCCCCATGACACTTTTTACCTCTTAGTCCCTTTAGCCTTTTTTACTTTTCCCTCCCACTCCCTTCCCATCTGGTAACCATGAATTTATTCTCTGTATCTATGAGTTTATTTCTGTTTTGTTTATTTTGTTTTTGATTCCAGATATAAGTAAAATCATATGGTATTTGTTTTTCTCTGTCTGACTTATTTCACTTAGCATAATACCCTCCAGGTCCACCAGTGTTGCTAGAAATGGTAACATTTCATTCTTATTATGGCTGAAAAATATTCCATTGCATATATAGGATGGGGCAAAAGTAAGTTTGTTGTTGTATGTGAAACACAGGATTTATTCTGATATTATTATTTACTAGTTACCACATTATTTTCTATATGAACGAGTGTAAACCTACTTTTGCCCCACCCTGTATACAGGGTCCAGCAGAAGTAACACCTGCTTGAGTGTGGTTGGTAAGGGTAGTAATATGGGTATACGAATTTATTGTTTTAATTTGAACATTTCACCTAAAATTTCATATGGTATACTTGCATGTAATGTTATGTTACAAAATTACATGCTTATGATTTTGTAATAAAAGATTTTGTAATAAAAAGGGGTGTTATTTGTGTCAGACCCTGTGTACTACATCTTTTTAAAACAATTTTTAATTGATTTTTAGAGAGAGAGTGGACAGGAGAGAGAGAGAAACATTGATTTGTTGTTCCACTTATTTCACGCATTCATTGGTTGATTCATGTATGTACCCTGACCTTGGTGTATCAGGACAATGCTCTAACCAACTGAGCTACCTGGCTTGGACTATACTACATCTTCTTTATCCATTCATCTATTGATGGAAACTTAGTTTGCTTTCACATCTTGGCTATTGTAAATAATGCTGCAGTGAACACAGCAGTGCATATATCTTTTAAACTAGTGGTAAACAGTACAAATTTACTGTTATGGAGAGTAGAAATCATGGTGTCAGCAGGGTTGGTTCTTTCTGAGGGCAGTGAGGGGAATCTACTCCATTTTTTTCCCTAGATTCTTGGGGCTGGCTACCACTCTTTGGTGTTCCTTGGCTTGTAGATAGCCATCTTCCCCCTGTAGCTTCATATGGCCTCCCCTTTCTACGTGCTATCTTTGTGTCCAAATTTCTCCTTTCTATAGGGACACAGTCTTATTGGATTACGGTCAAACCCAATGACCATATCTTAATTTGATTATCTGCAAATAAGATCACATTCACAGGTATGGGAGTTAGGATTTCAGTATCTAGTGGAAGGGACACAAATACCCATAACTACATTGTGAGAACACTCTGACTTAATTGAGAGCATCCTCTACACCATGCCCAGAGACTTAGACAATATCCTTGTCTATGTCTGGCTCAGAAAGATATTTACCTACCTTTTACCATGAATTATAAAGGCTCTTCCCACTGTTATTTTGTCAAGGGATTTTTCTCTGCTTGATTATTTCATGGTTAAAGTATCATCAAATAGATCATGTCTAGATCACAGTAGTGTATGCCATGCATTAAACATTTTAAATTACTTAGGTTTTAGTACTACACATTCCCTTGCTTATAGGAGGGAAATCATAAGGAAAACTGTCCCAGCAACATCACAGTTATCTGGATACAAGACAAAGAATAGGATATTTATTAAAAAGATATCCAGCAGCTCAAGACTATGCTTTTCTTGAGAAGAACATGTCATGTCGAATCCCTACAAAAGAAGGAAGATGATACAGAAGTGGTGCATTTTATAGGTTCACTCATATTCTGACATTAGGTCTCTGTGATTTCAAGTTTTTAATACACAGCATGACCTATTAAATGAAGGCTTTAAAAATTGTCTTCCTGTAAATGCATGTGCTTTGGGATTTTTCCCAGAAGCAATAATGGGTGGACCAGATCTACTCTAGTCTTTCATTCCAAATCCTGCTGTGACTAAGGGCAAGCAGGTTAAGAAGGAGATGAAATGGCGACATGTTAACTGACCCACATGGGTATGGGTCTCATTTGTGACATGTGCTAATCTCCTGCTAATGTGAACAGCAGGAGGATATTACCAAAGCTCAGATAAGATATTGTTCGTTGAGGATATGACTAACTGGAAGTTTGTCCTGTAAATATACCCAAAAAGGCTGGTGTTCACATCATTGTGGGAGATTTTAGAGGGCCAGGAAGAGGGAAAGAACTGAGGGGCTTATGGTGTGCATTAGACTTATCAGGCTATCACTTCATAAGTTGTACAACTTCCCATTATGCTGTACACCTGAAACTAATATAATATTGAAAGTTAACTCTAATTGAAAAACTAAAAAAAATTGAAAATAACGAAAAAGGAGGGTTTAACTTTAGGTTTGATATCAGTGATTATTAGATTTATTTGTCTATGTTTTCTTTGAAAAGAATTTGATGTTTTATCCAAACCTGTTCTGTCTAAAAATATATCATTTTTCTTTTATATCATACCAATGATGTTAAAATATTTTCTACGTAGTTTTAAGTAATATATGTTTGTATAGATATAAAAATAATGATGGTAATTTGTATCATCGTATCAATATAAATAAAGTATATTGGTTAAAATCATGAAATTTGGAACCAGAATGCCTGGGTTTATCCATCAACTTTATAACTTGGTAGTGGTGGACCCTAAGAAAAAGCATTTAACCACACCTTGCCTCAGTTTCCTTCCTTGTAAAATGAGACTAAAAATAAACTCTCATAAACTCTCAATTTTTAAAGCCTTCATTTAATAGGTCATGCTGTGTATTAAAAACTTGAAATCACAGAGACCTAAACTCTCACAGAGTCATTGTGAGAATTAAATTACTTAATATACTTAGAATTAAGTGACTTGGAATAATGTCTAGCAAAGTGTTGTATAATTAATATTATAAATATTAACTGAAAGCTTAATATATGCCTATTCCTGAAATAAGTATTTAAGAAATTTCAAGAAAGCTATATGTTTTGAATTTTAATTTCAAGGAACTTATGTCAGAATTTGGGAACCAATTACCAAAAACACATGTGATTGGAGAGCAACAAGAGAGAATATGCCATTATATTCCAAGTGTTGTAACTGTTTTCAAAGATGACTGCAGGCTTTTTTTTCTCTTCCCATTCTCTGCAGTGTGACTTTGCTGCTTGTCCCACCAAATGATGGACACTATTTCCCTGACCCTTGAGTCTGGGCTGGACTTGTGACTTACTATGACCATAGACCATGGTGGAAATAATGCTATGTTGAGTTCTGGAGTCTGAATCTTGAGAGGCATGCAGCTTCTACCATAACAGTATGTCCTGGAACTGAAACAGGAGGAAATTGTTCAAGCCAACCAAAGGATGAGAGGCCCATGGAGTAGGATGGAGGTTTCCTAACCAATACCAGCATCACCTGTCAGACATGTAGGTGAGGTCATCTTGGATCCTTACATCCTGTTGTTGTAAGTCACTGAGCGCGGGAATACTTGTATATAAATAGGTAACTCAAATTCAAGTGATGCACAAAAAATGTAATTGTTTTTAGAAATTAAGAGAAAGGAGATGGGGCATAGGGTAATCAGAAAATGCTTTTTGAAAGATGTCACATTTTAATAGGCCTTGGAAGATGTCTTAATCTATTTAGGCTGCTATAACAAAATATTATAGACTGCATAGATTATAAACAACAGAAATGTATTTTCTGTTGCTCTGGTCAGTGAGAGACCCTCTTTCTGGTTTATAGCCAAATCCTTTTCGCTAAGTCTTCCATGTCAGGAGGGTTAAGGATCTCTCTGGAAGCTCATTTCTAAGACACTAATTAATGCCTTTCACAAGGATTTTATCTACATGATTTATTTACCTTCCAAAGACCCTACCTCTTGATATCATCACTTTTGGGGGTCAGGGTATGAATTTTGGGGAGATGCATTTAGACCATAACATTTGAAAATAAATAAGAGGTGAATGGCTGGAAAAGAAGTCAGTATAGAATTTTTTTTTAAGTAGCATAAACAAATGAACCTGAGTGGGCGATAGTAAGTCATGTGTATATGCAATTAAGGGATCAGGAATGGGAACATGAGGGTCAGGGAGGAAATTAGACCTACTGACAAATAAGGTTTATGTGGAAGCATAGTAAGAGATGATTTATTTAGCCTTAAGAAAATTATGGAGAGCTTTAAAAACTAGCCAGAAACACCAATGTGATTTTTTTTTTCTTTCTACTGCATTTTTTTTTAATTTAAAGGCACAGGTCTACTCGGAGGGTCATGCAGCAAGTGGCTTATAAATAAAATCAGAGTCTATGAATAGTGTCATCACATTAAGAGAGAGAATAGCTGGAGTCTCTTATTAGGTAAAGGGCTCACATTGTTGGAATCCTTATGGGATACCTGAGATGTACCTTGCTCCGATTAACATTACCATGCTACTCACTATAAAAAAGCCCAAGTGTAGACTACCGAAGATACTAGAGTCACCACTTTCTGAAGACTCTGTTGTAACCCAACCCATTGACTTCATCACAGCTTTTTTCCAGGTAGAATAACGAATTTCACTTTCCTCAGCATTGATTTGGGGTTCAAACCGCTCCATTGTGAAGGCTGACAGACTGTCGAGTTCCAGATTCCAAATGCCAACTCCTTCTGCGGCCCCTGCTGCCATGGCAGCTCCCAGGGCAGTTGCTTCTGGCATGGAGGACTTTATTACAGGGATGCACAGAATGTCTGCTTGTAGCTGCATAAGAATTTTGTTGTCGGTCATTCTTCCATCCACCTGCAGATGATTGAGTGGAATTCCACAGTCTTGGTTCATGGCATCCCAAATCTCTCGAGTTTGGAAGCAAACAGCTTCTAATGCAGCATAAGCAATATGGCATTTGTTGGTGAACTGAGTGAGCCCACAGATGATCCCTCTTGCACTGGGCTCCCAGTAAGGTGCATATAACCCTGAAAATGCTGGGACAAAATAACAACCATAAGAAGTACCTACTTCTTTAGCAAGTTCTTCAATTTCATGTGATGTGTTTATAATTCCAAGATTGTTTTTTAGCCAGCTAACAAGAGCCCCGGCTATAGCTATAGAACCTTCCAAAGCATAACATACAGGTTTGTCTCTGCCGAGTTTGTAAGCCACTGTGGTCAGGAGACCATGCTCAGAAAATACACACTTATGGCCTGTGTTACATAGTAAGAAACAACCTGTTCCATAGGTGTTTTTGGCTTGTCCATCCTGGAAGCACATTTGTCCCACCAATGCAGCAGACTGGTCCCCCAAACACCCAGATATTGGCACACCTTCCAAGACTCCAACTTTCATTAGGCCATAGATCTCAGAAGAACTCCGGACATTTGGAAGGATTTTCATTGGAATTTCAAAAAATTCACAGAGTTCTTTATCCCATTCCAAAGAATGAATGTTGAAAAGCATCGTCCTGCTTGCATTTGTTACATCTGTACAGTGGACACCTCCTTTGGTTCCTCCTGTCAAATTCCAGATGAGCCATGAATCAATAGTACCAAAAAGAGCTCTATCTTCTTCAACAGCCTTTTGAACTTTTTTTACATTGTCCAGAAGCCAACGAACTTTCACAGCACTAAAGTAAGTGCTAACTGGAAGGCCTGTCTTAGACTTGACAAAGTTATTGTTTCTTGGAATTCTCTTATTAAGATTCTCAACGGTAGACTGGGTTCTTAGATCAAGCCACACTACAGCATTATAGAGAGGCTCTCCAGTTATCTTGTCCCAGACTACAGTCGTTTCCCTCTGGTTGGCGACACCAATAGCTTTCACGTTGGCTCTGTCAATATTGAGCAGTTCAAGTTTCTCACAAGTTTTCTCTATACACTCATAGACAGACAACAGAATTTCCTTAGGGTTTTGTTCCACCCATCCTTCTCTTGGAAACTCTTGTTTTATTTCTATTTGATGATGGCTAACTAGTTCGGCTGTTTTTGAATTGAAAACCAAAAAGCGCGTCGAAGTGGTACCCTGGTCCACTGCTCCCACCAACAGCCCCAAAACTTCCTCCTCCGCAGCTGCCATGAATCAGCTTCCGGTGGGCTGGAGATCTCGGTGGGCTGGAGATCACCGCCGGTTTCCCAGGTGATGGCTACGAGCGAGCTCTGGGGGAGGAGCAGATCTCGAATCTGGAGGGCTGGGCAGCCTGTGAAGGCAGAACACCAATAGCCACCCTAAGGACGCTAGTGACCTTCACACCAGTCATTGGCAGCCTGAAGGTAGGATGGAAACAAAATGACAGTACATTTAACAGGCAGTAACTTGATGGAGAACAGAGGACTTGAACCAAGAATTGAAATAAGAGGTGGGCAAACTAGACTGAAAGCCTCTGCTAACTCTAGTGAGGATGCTAGCACTTTGACTTCTAAGTATATTATTTAAAACCTCTGTGGACTCAACCTTCCACAAAATTCATTTTTGTTAGTTGATTACTAAAAGAAAGTGTTATGTATGAAATTATCATTATAGATCATTACAATGCATTAAGCCAAAATATAAAATATTATTTCTTCCTTTCTTTTCCTTTGTTCATTTCTACTAACCAGTAGAACAGTATGTTACAGAGATAAATATTCCAAATTCCAGGCCAGAAGCCACCCTTTTTGCAGAAGAGTATAATTGCATTATCTTCAGTAAATTTATAAAATTTATGATGTAATGTTAAAAACATTATAGCATTGATTTTAGTGTGTAATCTGTGCTGCTTGTAGTTCTCCACTGGTCATAAGAAAAAGCTCACTTTAATTAACTTTGAAAATTCACTCTTGTCAACTGGAAATGCACATAAACACACATACAAGTACACCAAACACACACACACAAAATTATTACTCAAAGAAGGCAGTATTTTAGCCAATTTTGTACAGGTGAATCACAGTTTTTGATATATAATAAGTGCTCAATAAAATAATAGCTACCGTTGTTATTATCATCATGGCAGTTGTTAAGAAGTGTCACTGTCTTATGAATAAGCCTTACTGAAAAGTCAGAACTGCCTCATTTTGATTCCTATATGAGGCCCAAAAAAGTGTGCTCAGGTGAGAGTTAGTTGATTTTTGTTGCTGTCAGATAATAGTTTGTGAATATGACTATTTTAAGACAAAACATAGTGCATCAGGAGGGGGAGACATACTCTTAAAACTTTGTTCCAAGCCTAGTCCTCCATTCCTGCCTATTCACTATTTAAATCCCTGTGCCTTTGGCTTCTTCTAGCAAGAGGTGATATGGTCTAGTGCCTGGATGCTCTGATTTCAAATGTACCATGGTTTTAATCCCAGTTCCATCAGTTGCTAGCTTTACAATCTATTTGACCTCAGGTAATTAATTTCTGTCATCTATAAATTTATGATAACACCTAGCCAATAGGGATATTGTGAGGATTCATTTTTTTTTTACAATTTTAATACAAGTGTATAGCACATAGTAAGCCCTTATTGCAAACCAGCACTTTGTATTACCTGATTTTATGATGATCTCTCTTTTGATGATGATTCTACACTCTCTGACTTTAGCTGTGATTCCTTCTTATCTTTTTTATTTTTCTCCCCTGGTCCAGTCTCTCATGCTGGTTTGGCTGGCATTTTTGATTCCTTCCAAAAGGCTGCTGTTTCTGTTAGTCTATGACATACCCATTCATATTTGGTGACTGCTCTAAAAGAGGGTTTCATGAGTCAGAATAAGAAGAGACCAAAGATCATGGCACTCTATGAACTCTTTATGAAGTTTTTTTCTCCTTATGACACGTGCATGACATAGTGAAAAAAAGTGTTGATTATTTCCTGATCATTGCAAAAATAACCAATATAGTAGGTCTTTAAATAATGTCATTTTGCTCAATGTTATTTTATTGTAATGTTGATGAGATGTCGTAGGAACTTAAATCTTATTTATATCAATTACCCTGTGGTAAATTTTGTTTCATTACACATAATTTTGCATAGTTCCAAGAAACTATCAACAAAGTTAAGTGGAGATTTACTTACTACGAGTATGGTGTTGCCAATAATCTGTTAAAGAAAAAGAATTACAAGGAAAGTTACTCCTTAAAAAGACAATATTATCTTAGAGATTACTAGAGATTATTTATTTAAATGTTGCCTAACATAAATAGTTGGTGGCAAAAAGTAGGACTCTATATGCTAACATGTTTTAACTTAATAGGTTTTGTTGGTTGAAAAAATATAAAACAAAGACAGAAAATAGGGCAAGGTGATGACCCTATTACTTCTTAGGCTCAGAACTTTGCCAAGTGCTATGTGCTTTTCTACGTTCTTGAACATATGTAATATAGTTCCAGTGACTATCATCTTATCATATGTTGGTATATTTCTATTGATTATTCTTCTCATTATGGATCATATTTTCTATTCTCTTTATATGCCTAGAAATTTTTTATTGGATATCCAACATTGTGATTTTTATTTTATTGGATGATGGAACTTTTTAATTTTTATTTTCGGAATCCCTAAATGTATTCTTAAGCTATGCTCTGAGATTCTGAGATTCAGATAAATTACTTGAAATTAGTTTGGTTCTTTGAGGATTGTCTTGAAGCTTTGTTGGTGGGACCAGCACAGTTTCTAGTTTAGGGTTAATTTTGTCCCTTACTGAGGCAATATCCTTCTGAGCAAGGTACCTGATATCCCATGAATTATGAGGATTTTTCTCTCCGGATGGTGCAAAGAGAAATTGTGCCCATCTCTGCATGAGCTTCAGGATTGTCCCTATGCTCTTTTCTTCTGATTGTTTCTCCAGCCTCAGAAAATTTTCTCACACATGATGTACTTACCTTAAGACTTGAGAAGAATCCTTAGCAAGTATCTGAAAATCAGTCTCTTTCTGTCTGTCTATCAATCTCCTCTCATGTAGTCTGCTTTGTGATCTCTAGCCACTTTATCTCCTGTGACACTCAACTCTATCACTTCAACTCAAGGCAGACAACTGAGCTTTACCTAAACTTCCTTTCCCTCTCCATATTCACAACATTCCTGGAAAGATACCAGCTCAGGGTATTGTAGGGCTCACTTTTGTTTTCCCTCTTTCAGGAATCATTGTTCTACCCTTCTTAAAGTTCCATATCTGAAAAACATTGTTTTATATACTTTGTTTTTTAATGTTGATTCAGATGGGAAGGTATATCTGGTCTGTTACTTCATCTGGGTTAGAGATGGAAATTCCCCAAAGTAACTTCTCTTAACCATAGTTTCTTGATAGTAAATTTGACTTATTTAGACTTTAATGGATTTTAATGTTATTGATATAGCCAAAATCATGGGTCATATGTGTGTTTTAGAGACTGCCCTTTAGAGTGTTCTAAGGCTGCCTCCTATACCCAAGCCTGGTCATACACTTCACCAAGGAACTGACCAATTATTAACTTTATGAGGTCATATAATTATGAGATCAGAAAGAGGTAATAAACAACTGTAATCAAATGATCTGTATATAAACTAATTTTAATCCAAGTGATTATATCTGAAACATTCAATCATTTACACATTAAATAAATAATTATTAATCATCTCCTGTGTGCCAAACATGTGCTAATCTAGATGCTAGGGATAGAGCAAAAAACAGAAAGGTAAGGTTCTTATATTTGTAGAATTTATATCCTGTTGGTGGCAGTTAGAAGACAGAAAATAGTAAAGTAATAGAAAATATATTAACTAAAGAAAAAAGAGGAAGAAGGAAAGGGAAGAAGAAAGAATATATCAAATAAGGATAACTATAATGTAAGAAATTAAAATAGAATGACTTGGTGGCTACTTTTGATTACATAGTAGTCAGAAGACTCTACAGTAGTTATATTATGTGAAAAAAAGGAGAAATTTTAAGTGTGAGAAGATCAGAGAAAAAGCTTTCCACAGAAAGGGTCCAAATGTCTAAAGGCAGGGAATATACTTGAAGTGTTCATGGAGGGCTAGTGTTGGTAGGCACAGTTAGTGAGAAATTTGAGAGTGTTGGGAACCGCCCTGACTGGTATCAGAAGCTGAAACCCCCCGCCTAGGTTAAGGCTAAGGGAACGCCCTTGGAACTGTAAACCAGCAAGGAGACAAAAGCTTATCTTCCTGGCAGGAATGCTGCTTCTGCTGCTTTATTCATGACTGAACCCCAAAAAGCTTGGTCGGTTAGCCAAAGACGGGTAAGATTCCCCACAGGGGGGAACGATCTAAGACAGGCACGATCACTTTGGGAGGCCCCCCCAAAAGAAGGACTTGGGGGGGGGGCTGCAGCAAAAGGGGGGGTGATGGACCCTCGCTCCTCGGCTTTGACATAGCCTGAGTTCTCAGCGCCTGGGAGAAAACTTCCTTGTCTCTCGGTTGCCTTAGTTCCCTTGCTCCACCTAAGCCTGAAACAATGACAGGGTGGTGCAGCTCGGTACTGAGAAGTGCGGATTCCCCAGGGTGATCAGGCCTAAGAAAGAATATGTAAATTACTGTGAAACCTCCTTTGTTTAGAATGCTCTCAGTTGAATGAGAAGGGTCTTAGGAGGAAGTTATTTTGTTCCTCAGTCTTACAGCTCTTTGACCCCCAACTCAATAGACCGGCAGAGTTCTTTGTTTTCTATAGTTCCTTACTTCCCCCTAATGAGTACTGTACTTTACCTGAATTATTATGCAAAATGAGCCTAATAAAAGCAGGTATGGACGGTAAATCAGCACACTCCCCACTAGGGGGGGCGGCCATTTCGTCCCTACTTCCCCACAGAAACTAGTTTGTCTCTGTGCATGTGGTGTTTTTTCTCGCGTGTTTATCGTCGAGCCATACACAGCATTCCGTGGTCACTGCTGGCCGGTGACCCACGCGCAACATGAGAGGTCACTGGAGTATGCAGGGCTAGGTTTTTATAAGGTGGTTGAGGAGGTTGAATTAACTTTATTAATTTATTTTGGATCTACTGTGAATGATGAGAAGCCACCAGAGATTTTAAAGGAAAGGAGTGACATGACTTAATTTACATTTCCAAACCCCTCTGACTACTTTTACTATGTAGAAAATTGTAGAGGCAATTGTAGAGGAATAGAGTAAAAGCAAGGGAGTAGGTATAAGAATATAGTATGATAACAATGTACAGTTGACCTTTGAACAATGTGGGGGCTAGGGGTGCTGATGTCCTCATACAGTCAGAAGTCCTCATATAACTTTTGACTCCCCCCAAACTTAAGCCATAATAGCCTACTGTTGACCAATAACATAAACAGTTAATTAACACACATTTTGTGTGTTATACATATTATATACTATATTCTAACAATAAAGTAGGGTATAGAAAGAAAAAATGTTATTAAGAAAATCATAAGAAAGATAAAATATAATTAAGTATTCATTGAAAAATTCATGTGTGAGTGGACCCATGCAGTTCAAATCCATGTTGTTCAGGCTCACCTGTGTAGGGAAAGAAGAAGATAGCTTGAGATAGGTTTTGGAGGTACAGTCAATACAGCTTGAAGTTGGAGCATGAAAGATAATATCTAGATTTTTTTGCTCAACTATGTGGATGGCTGTACTATTTAAAAATTGGGAGAGCAGCAATTTGTAAAAAAACAGTTTAATAATTCTGATTGGACTATGTTGATTTTGAGATGTTTACCAGAAAATCCTATGGAGATATTGAATAGGAGTTGGATATGTAGATCTATGGTTCTGGAAAGAGACCAAGTCTGGAGAAGTAATTTTGAGAGTTGTCACAAATAGATGGTACCTAAAATGTTGGATTTGGGGGAAGGTGGATATAGAAGAAAAGGTGATCCAGGCACATTTCTGTCATTATCAACTTCTGGTGTGTTAATCAGGAGATTCAAAAAGAAGGGAGACTTAGCAGGAGTAAGCTGTGAGGTGAAAGGAAAACCAGGAAATGTATTTTCCTGTATTAAAACATTAAACACTTTCAGAAATAATGTATCAAGTGCTGATTAGAAAATCTGACAAGAACGAAAAAGTGACCATTGAATTGGTGACCCTTTAAGCTGTGCTGTGAATGGGAGCTCAGAGACAGGACAGAAGCTGGAATAGAAAGGGGGTCAAGAAAAGATTTATTTCATCAAAGAAAGGAAACACTCAATGTGTTTTAAATAAATGGCAATAATTCATTAGAGAAGCAGAAATAGGTGCAGGATAGAGGAAGTAATCGCAGTAAGAGTCCTTGAAAGTGAAAGGAAAGGGCTCTAGAGCACAAGGGATGAGGTTGGCATTGAATAACCCAAAGGACACAATATATGGATATATTCATAGGAGGTTACAAGGGTAAGTAATCTGGTCATGTCAAGGTATAAAGATGCATGAGCTATTGTCTAATATTTCTTTTTTGTTTAATTATGAGGCAAGGTTGTCAACTGAGAATGGATTAGAGGAGAAGGGATACAAGAAGACTGAAGATAGAAATTCATGAAATAGCCATTTGGGAGAGTCATATGATAAATAGAATTTCTGAGCACTATTGTATGCAATTTGAGTTTTGTGACCGTGAAAAACATTCAGACTCAGTAAATATATGTTTTTCTCCAGAAGAAATTTTTTGGTTGTGGGCTAAGACTCACTGTATTAGCTGAATTTAATTGGGACTGGGATTTTGCCAAGAGAGTATAATATAGAGAGAAATGAGAGAAATGGTTAAGATTTTGGCAACAAAATTATTATAATGATAAAATCTAAGCTCTAGTTAAGAAGTGAAGTGAGCACATGAAGGGAGTAATAGATCATGAAAAAGCTGTAGAATTTATGCACTGAGGGTTTTGATGAGGTAGAAGAGTAGCCAAGGGGAATTGCCAAATGGGAATACTAAAAAAATAAATAAATAAAAAAGAAAGTCTTGGACATTATTTATCTCTTTGTAGCATAAAAGAAAACATGTGAAGATATATTGAAATCATTTCATATCAATACGGAAATATAAGACACCTGGAGATTGGGTGACTTGCTAGACAAAACTAAACAGTTAATTGAAATTTAGCAATCTAGTAAGAAGGAATAATTTAGGATATTAGTGTATTTTGGATTGTTAGGCCTTTAAAAAGTGTGAAAAGCATTTTTCACTTTATATTTTTTGGCCTACAACCAAAACTCCTCATGGGCCATTCAGTTACACCTGAAATTTGGCCTTCATCCAACTCGTAGATGCTTTTGGCTTTTTAAGTTCAGAATGGGAAAGCTTTTTCAGAAGAGCTTTCCAGCTGAAAAGATTCACAAACACTGAGTTTGGGTTTTGTCCCATACTTATGTTTTCATCTTGATTATAAGATTAGAAGTAGCAGAAAGCCAGAATAATAGAAAGAGATGTTTATATCATGAGCCTTGCCAGTATCAAACTCCAATTCACTATTTGTGTAGTTACTTTCCTTCTTACATGTACCTTGATTTAGTTTCTTTTCTCAGAGAGCACACATATTCATACAGAGTGAACTAAAAACCAATGCTTTTTTAAGGGTTAACGTTCTACTCAGAGAGGATAGCCATGTCAACCAGGAGACCCTCTGTTCTCTCTCTTATTTCCATCATCATTATTTATAGAGCATGGAGGACTCGAATATGGTGAATTTGTCATCCAATGCCATACGTTTCAGAAAGACTGAAATGATTAAGGACTATCTCAATTCTGTTGCTTGTAAAAATCCAAACCATTAGGGGGGGTTAGGGTTAGGGTTAGGGTTAGGGTTAGGGTTAAGGTTAGAGTCAGATTGATGATCATGACTGGTTTCTCTGAATTTTACAGTCACAGTAACTGGAGATCTCACAGTAACATGAGAATATGAAGAAGAAATTGCATTATCTACAATGCTGGTGTTGAATTCATTGAGCATGGTAACTTCATAAAATAGCACAGTCTCATGCAAAGTGTTTTTTTTGAGTTTTCCCATGTAAAGGAGAAACTGCCTCATCAGATAGTAAGAGTTGTAACCCCTTTTTTGTTTTTGCTTTTGCTTTGGCTTCAAAGAAATTTGAAGATTTTGATGCTTAATACAAATATCCCCCACTTTTCAAAAGTTTGCTTTATGCCATTTTAGTTTTATGAAAAACCTACATTAGTACCTGTTTTTGTTAACAAAAAAATTCAAAGAAGATTTTCACTTTTATGAAAAAAAGTAAAAAATGAAAATAGCATTGTTTTCATTTTTCAGTGAGCTATTATAGAAGTAGCATGCAAGCCAAGCAGTGAGAGTGTTCCCACTAAACTTTACGCTCAGCATCTCAATATCAGGCCACGACAGCTTTGAACTATGTCTGGGAGCATTGTGCTTTAACAGTTGTTTTGTGCAACTGTTAACAGTCATGTTCTAAGGGAACTGCTTCTTTGCTCCTTGTATTTTGGTTTTTGAAAGGTTCATAGGAATGCTCGGCTTTCAAATAGTGGAGGAAACCTGTATTTTTAATTTCTCTGATAAAATTGAGACTGCTGTCCTCATCCTGAAATTTTGTATTGTATCAGATACTTATTTTAATGTTTCAAAATATGAGCCATGAAACACCATTTTGGAATATAGAATTGGAGTTTTAGAATGTTAAATATGAAGGAACTGAGAAAACACAGAGTATATTATCTCAATTTGTATAATGTAGGAAAGTAGGCTCAGAGATACGTTATAAATTATTTACTTAGTAACTAGCACAGTTGGTACTAAAACTAAGACTTTCTCAATCAAAGCTTATACAGGCTAAAAAATAATAATCTAGAAGTTTATATTTGATGTGCAAATTTTGCTATTTTAAACTTAGTGTTATTGCCTGCAGTTTGTTCTATATCAGTGAGATTTGCCCCCCTCCCTCTGTTTGCCTCCAAGGTCTAGGGTATTCTTCTGTTTAGTCTTCTAGTATTCATCAAACAAATTAAATCGCAGGCTAAAACTGGACTTGAAAAGTCAATTATTTATTGTCAATGGTAATGTCTAACATTTTTTTTTCCTAGAATATGTTAGGCTTATTCTATTTTAAAATCCTAGAAATATTTGGCATTTTACATGGTACTTTTTAACCACAATTATATTAACATGTTTCATTAGACTAGCACATTTATATTTACTCAGAGTGCTGTATAAAACTGGCACGTTCTTTTCCTATTTCAACAATACAAGTTCCTACATACAAGTTTAACACAAATTTTTGTCATGGAGAGGGTTGGAAATTTTAATTAGGGTGATTGCAGATGTGGGAATTGTGTTTCTTGTGATGCTCAGACCTTCTTGTGCCGATTCCCTGAAAGGCCAGTGGTGATAGGACTTTTTCTCTGCTGGAAGGAAGGACCTCTCGTGTGCCCCTGTGGGAGTCTTGTCTTGCAAACCTTTTCTGTCAGGTGACACTTTCACGAACTGGTACTGTATTGAAATTACTTTTCGTGACAGTTAAAGTGCCTTTACTCTATAGTACTTTAACATGATCTTACTAATATCTAAAATAGACTGATTCGTGATCACAACTTTTCATTTTATGCTCCCCAGTGAGGTAGGTTGTAATGGGAAGTGAAATAATAACAAAGAATAAGAAGCAGGAGTGAAAACAAATAAGGAAAAGGTGTAGTTAAAGCAGAAATTGGATAATTGCCCATTAACATGTAACTCTTGTCCTGGCAGTTTCCTGGTGAGTTGGAGGGATAGCCAGCCCTGTGGGATGAGGGGTGTGGTGGTAGAACAATCTAAGGCTGGGTCTGCTGGCAACCTGAGGAGCTCCACGCACAGGGAATGCTCTGAAAGGGTGTTTATTAATATTTATTAATGCATTAGAAGAAGACTTAGAGTGGGTAAAAGGTGACAGCAGTTAATTCAAGATGAGCAAATAAAAGGCAATAACAAATTGTGGTAGATTGGGAAAAGGAAAAAAGTAATTTACCAATATTGTCCCAGTTGGTAAGAAAAAACTCCAACCTAGGTGTTACTAGCTCCATTTTACCAAAGATGAGGTAGAGGCATTAGTTAAATATAAATCTTCTTGGTTCCAAAGCCATGTTCATTCTCCTCTATGACACTGCAGAAAGCCAGGAGTCCCAGATTCAAAAGTCAAGACCAGAGCATATCTTTAGCTAATGACATCAAGAGGCATGGGATGAAGTGTGAAGGGGGTCTGCAAATTTTAGTCACAGTTTGTAGATCTGTGTTTCATTCACTTCCAGTGTTCTCCTTCCTTTGGATTCTGACTTTGTGAAGTGTTATGCAGCATTGACATTTGTATAACTTCCAAACAACTTCAATTAGACTTCAGAGTCCTTATGTCTAGTATTTTAGATGGTAATAACACTATTAACAAAACAAAAACACGAATATTAGGATTATATTTCTCTTCCTCTTTCTGAAAAAGAAATGATTCAAAATTTAAAAAAAAATTACCAGTCTCTGTCTACACTGCTCATTACAGTAGCCACTGGTCTCCTGAGGCTCCGGAGCACTTCAGGTGTGCTTGGTCCAAACTAATAAAGTACACACTAGATTTTGAAGACTTAGTTGGCAAAAAATATAAAATATAAAATACTTCAATAATTTTGTTATTGCTTTCATCTGAAGTGTAATGATTTGGATATATTCACCTAAATAAAATATATCATTAAAATTAACTTCACTTGTTTCTTTTTACTTTCTGAGTGCAGCTACTGGAAAATTGTGGCATATCTGGCATCACGTTTCTGTTGGATGGTGTTAATCTGTATCGTCTCTAACTCTGTCCCTCCTGGGGCACATGCTGTAATATATGTTGGTTTTCTAGGTATTTCCCAGTCCAGGAAATGACTAATTAAGTATTTTATACATAATATACTCCATAATTTTCTATTTCAAGCTATATTTCAGTTTTCCATGTATTTCTCAGCTCAGGGAACGCCCACTCATGCCCAGTTTTGTATTTCTAAGGACCCAGGTATGGCAACATCTGACCCTTTCCCTGGAAAACCTACAGATGGTCTACAGATTCTAAAGAGGAATTTTACTAATATAGGTAAACAGAATAATTCAACCAAAATAAATTGCTACATGTAGGTAGTTAATATTTTAACTTGATGGACATTTTGTCTCTTGTTCATTTATCCCTCTTTTCACTTATTCATTTATTCCACAGATGTTAACAAGGGCTTCTTGGGAAAGACGCCTGTTATGTAAGACTGTTCCAGAACACAGAAACAGAAAAAGTTCAAGGAACACAGGACACACTGTCAGTCGTAGAAGATGTTTTGACATAGATTACTTATTATATTTAATTACTTGGCACATGGCTTTGAACTTCCATTTATGTGTTTATTTAAAAAAGAGGAACTGCTTGATTTTTTAATGCATCTTTGTACAGTCTAGAAGACCTCTCAAAGAAGGAAACAAACCCTGGCTTTCATTTTTTCATATAAGGAAATGTTCCCTAGGCTTTAGAACAACAACAACAAAATTCCCTGAAATATTTTTGGCTCTGTTAAGGGTTATACAATATTTTAAGTAAATTGTTCATAATCACTCTAATATTATGTTGGGGCTCATTGTACCTTGGGACTTGTCATCATAAATGATACATCTAGTAATAAGCTGAGATTTTTATTACTGTAGATAATCTTTTTTATCTCACAAGGCTCTTTTACTGAGTTGGGCTTTTGGCTATGTTTTCATACCTGTACTTCCTCAACCTACTAAATAAAATAATTTTTGAGTATTATTTTGAAAAGAACAATAAAGAACCATCAAGTATGATAAAGTGGGTAGATTAGAAAAATCCACGTGCCTAAAGTTAACTGTTGAGAGACAGTAAATTATATTCTTTTAAAGGTTTGTTGTCAGGAAATTGTCAGCCTCCATCCAAAGTAATCAAAACACAAATCATAGCCAGTACTAGTCATCAAAACAAGCTACTATTGTCTAAAAATAAGTATATGATACTTTTTTTATACATAAAAATAGATCCATTATGGAAAAGCTTCCAATAACCTCATGAGCAAAAACTCCAGTTTTATTTCTTCCTTCAGTGACAAAAACATGTAGTCAGTATGAATTATTTCATAAAATTTGGGCATGTAAATATATTTTTCTAAATAAAAGTAAATCTGATACCAACTCTATTTTCCTTCAGTTTGGAATTTCTTAGGTTCGAATTTCTTTCTTTCTTTCTTTCTTTCTTTCTTTCTTTCTTTCTTTCTTTCTTTCTTTCTTTCTTTCTTTCTTTCTTTCTTTCTTTCTTTTTCTTCCTCCCTCCCTCCCTCCCTCCCTCCCTCCCTCTCTTTCTTTCTTTCTTTCTTTCTTTCTTTCTTTCTTTCTTTCTTTCTTTCTTTCTTTTCTCTCTCTCTTTCAGTTGAGATGCTCTCTTGGGTTCAGCTGCCAACTTGACATTTGCATTTAGATATTTAATAGACATTTTAAACTCAATATGTCCAACATTGAATTCTTGTTCTTCCCCAAAATACTTTCTGACTTCCACATTTCAGTTAATACAACTTTATTTTTCTAATTGTTTTGGCCCAAAACCTTGTAGTTGTGCTTGATTTCTCTCTCATACACTCTGCTGCAGTCAGTTTGCCAGGGATTCATGTGGGTTCTGTCTTCAGTATATATCACATCTTACCTTTGCCAGTGTTACCACCTGGTCCCAGCTATTATCATCTCACCTGAATTACTAAAACACTTGATCCCCATGGACAAGGACATCAGGTTGTGGGGAGGATTGAATGTGGAAGAGGGGTGGTGGGAAGGGCAGGGGAGAGTAATGTGGAAGAAAGTGGGACAACTGTAATTGAACAACAATAAAAAATTAAAACAACAACAAAAAATAAACTGCTTGCCTTGGCTGGCGTAGCTCAGTGGATTGAGCATTAGCATGCAAACCAGAAGGTCGCTGGTTCGATTCCCAGTCTAGGGCACATGCCTGGGTTGCAGGCCAGGTCCCCAGTAGGGGGCACATGAGAGGCAACCACACATTCATGTTTCCCTCTTTCTCCTTCCCTTCCCCTCTCTCTAAAAATAAATAAATAAAATGTTAAAAATTAAAATAAAACACTTGACCCTTAGAGATGGAGCAAAGCTGTTAAAATATTTATCATGCCTTATGACTCCTCTGTTCAAAATCTTGCAATCTCTCCCCATTTCATTGTGAATAGAAGCTACCAGTGAAAACTACAAAGTCTTAGATGACCCACTTTATTCTTCCCTATTATCCCTGACTTCAGTATCTATTATAATTTCCATCATTGACTATGCTTCAGCAATATTGATACCTAAGCCAGACACTCTCCCACCTTAAAGTCAATGTCAGTTTACTTGTTGCTCTCTGCCTGGAAACCTCTCCTGGCATATACCAGTATGCTAACTACTTCATCTTTTTCACATCATCACTCAAATCTCATTCTCTCAATGAGGCCTGCTCTGCTATTAGTACATCCATCTGCTACTACTGCCTTCCTATATTCTTAATCTCCCTTACCCTACTTTATTTTTTTCTTGTATTTTTAGATCCAATGATCTTATCAAGTACCTTTTTATCTCTTGAAATAATTTGCCAGACTAAATAGCCAAAGAATAAGTAAACATATATAGAGGAGGAAAAAAGTTTTTCTCTACCCTCTTAGAGTCCCTGGCTATGTCTGAATATTAAACTAGCAAAGACAGATTAACAGGAGAAAAGCATATAAATTTATTTAATATATGTTTTGTATGACATAGGAACCTTCATAAAGAAATGAAGACTTAAAGAAATAGAGCTGGTTATTTTTATGCTAGGTTTGATGAAGAGTGGCTAGTTATGGAGAAATATGAAAGGTTAAGGAATATGAGGTAAGTGTGGTAAACTGGAGAATCTTAGCAAGGCCTGTTTGTCAGCTTCTTCTCCGTGTCCCTTTGTCTTCAGAGATTAGGATGCTCTTTGCACCTGTTGGATGGAGGGCCCCTCTCCCACGAGGATTTTATGACCTGTTTTAGGAAGGGTGTGGAGGGGAGGGCATAGTGACCTTCTTGTTTCTGCTGCTTTTTTTAACTCATTCAGCTTAAAATATTTAAATACTTAAATGTCATATTTAATTCCATTACGTAAAAGGAAATTGAATACTAAAATTAACAGATTAATAATTTATACCTATATCTATTTCTATACATGACTAGCAAAGACTACAGATTCTTTCCTTGTGGCTTTGGACACATTAAAATTACTCACATCCTTGATAACTAATAGAAGACTTTATTTAGGTATTGATATGGTGGGATGGGGTTGGGGGACAGACTTAGGAGTCTTGTCCCTCTATCTGGGATCTGTCATTTTGCTCACTAGCTCTGTCAACTCCACCTCTCCAACTAAGTCTTGGTTTACTGTGAAGTGGGACTGAACCTACTTGATAAAACTGCTGTCTGTGATAATGAATAAATGCTTATGCAAGATGTAGCACAATGCCTAGCACATTTTTGACATTTAGCAAATAATAATTATGGTTAATATCTGAGAATTGGGATAGTTGGCAACTTAGATAATGTGTAAGAAGGTAAAATATAGATGCCTTTCTAGATCTCCCTATTCATTTAACTGAAGTAACTTTGCAAATAATTTCCATAGAGAGCTCTCAATGGAAAGCAGCAACAAAAATAAGTAAACAAGGCCTAAGAAAGACTATCTGAACTCTTTAAAATGGTTAAGGACCATTAACCAATTGGTTAATATTCTCCTCTCATAACTAACAGACTGTTAGAAAATAATTTGGGTAATGGGAAAACTCAGGTTGAAAACTGTCTTTGAAGGTATTAAATATCCTTATTTTAAATACTTAAAGCAATACTAAATTATTCATAATTATTTAATGGCTTTAATCTGTTCTCTTTTTTTAAGATTTTATTTATTTTTAGAGTGGGAAGGGAGGGAGAAAGAGAGAGAGAGAGAAACATCAATGTGCAGTTGCTGGGGGCCGTGGCCTGCAACCCAGGCATGTGCCCTGACTGGGAATCAAACCTATGATGCTTTGGTTCACAGCCCGAGCTCAATCCACTGAGCTACACCAGCCAGGGGCTGTTTTCTTTTTTAAATGGATGTGTCCTAGTGTAACTCCCAAAAGCAAATTCTTGGTAATTAGCACAGAGACAATGGATAAGATACCTGAACAGGTCAAAGAATTTTAGAGACATGGCATCAGTCACGCTTTCCTCATTCTCCTAAGTAGTGAATCTTCTAGGATAATCTGCTGATTTTGAGGAATGAAGGAAAAGCAGGGCAGCGTGTGGGAGTTTATTCTTTGTTCACTTTGATATCTTTAGTACTAAGCACCGGACAGAACACATTAGCAGCATTTTGGCAAAATACTTACTAAAGGAATACATAATTGCTAGAGTGAAGAGTAGGCAAATCCTAAGGACACAGACTGCCAGCTCATGTGGATAAAACACTGAGCTCCCTCCAACCCCTTCTCCCTTTTCCCATTGGGCAGTGGTTGAATTTCCTTCTTAATCTCTATCCTCTATCAAGTGGGTATCGGAAATTTGCTTAATGTCTACTATAATGTAAACTTTGTCTTCTTGATTCACAAGTTAAGACTCACTCACAAGTTTCTTTGATGTTCAACTCCAGACCTTTTTCCTGTTCTGCACTGCTTGAGCTCCCAGATATAGAAGATAACATTAGTATGTCAATCAGACACATTAATATATTAACTCAAAGGGAAGAATTTTATGGGAACTTCTGTGTTTCCTAGAAGGATCAATCATGATCATTCATAATTTAATATGCATAATCTTCAAATGCATATTAAATTTTACACTATATTTACATAAAATAATATCCACTAATAAAAGTTGCTTTGTATAGTTGTCTGTAGAGATGGATATCTTGGGGAATTAAGGAGCAGTTTCCCATAATGGCAGACAAGCCTGCCATTATTTGAGACAGTTCTCCTTCTAACCAGCTTGGTTTAATCCTGACCTCATAAAGCAGCTGTCTTTCCTAAGCTTCACCTATATTGATTTGCCAAATGCCTTTCTTAATCATCTGGTGTTACCAGATGTCAGAATTCCCTGCTGCTATCTCAAGTATTGATAGTCTTTCACTTGGGGTAAATATAGCTCATGTTGATTCAGTTGGCTTGTTCTCTGAACAGCTCAGAGGGGCTTGGGAAAGAGGCTGAACACGTACTGAAGAGTCCTGAGAGACTTGGTCACAGCTGGAAGACTGAGTGCCTAAAAGGGACTGAATAACCACAAACTTGCATCTTACACAAAATTTCCCTGTAAAACAGAATCTTATTTTTCCACTTACAGTTATGCTTTTTGTGTGTATTTCTAAGGTGATGGGGAAGGCTGATGCTTATCTTCTGTGTCCTTTCATCATAAATTACTCCTGTGAAAAATTAATCACAAACCTTTCTTTTTTCTTCCTTAGCAAGGTTTGCCTGGATCATCTACTCCTCCAGTGTTTTCAGTGTGTGGTTCTTGGATGATCTGCAACAGCATCACATGGGATACCCATTAAAAAAGTCTGGATTTCAAGTCTTATCCCAGATTATCTGAATCAGAATCCAAGTCCTGAACATCTACATTTCAAACAAGCTTCCTGGGTAGTTCATAGCCACACTCAACCTGAAAGTATAGGCTTAGATTAAGTCTCATGAAGTTAGGATTCCTGTCTGTTGTGTTCCCTATGGTATATTCAGCATATAACACCTGCAAGGTAATAGTATTTTATTTTATTTTTTAGATGCAATGTTCAATTAAATCCCAAATATCTACTCCATTTTGCTTTTGAAGATCCTTCTAAATAATGGAAAGATAAATATACTACATTCTCTAAAGAAAGAGACAATAATTTTGTTTTATGGATGTATTTTCAACTTATTTTTATTTTTAATTATATTTTATTGATTATACTATTACAATTGCCCCATTTTTCTCCTTTTTATGCCCCTTTGCCCTGCACCCACTCCCTCCAGCTTTCCCCTCCCTTAGTTCATGTCCATGGATAATACATATAAGTTCTTTGGCTTCTCCATTTCCTATACCATTTTTAAACTCCCTCTGTCTATTTTGTTTAATTATGTCTAACTATGCTTCTTATCACCTGTAACTTTTACCCCATTCTCCCCTCTCTGCCTCCCCACAGATAACACTCCATGTGATCTCCATTTCTGTGAATCCATTCCTGTTCTAGTTGCTTAGTTT